>NC_092714.1:67566046-67908898 GCF_047496885.1 Scyliorhinus torazame | reverse complement strand
CGTTTTGATTACAGGGACGTCGGAGCAGGAACATTTGGAAAATCTGGAGGCTGTCCTTAGACGCCTTTCGGAGGCTGGAGTCCGTTTATGTCGCACAAAGTGCGTATTTCAGGCAAAGGAAGTAGTCTACCTAGGTTATCGGGTGGACCGCGAAGGTTTGCACCCCGTCGCAGAGAAGGTGCGTGCAAGTCAACAGGCCCCCGCCCCGACTGACACTTTGCATCTTCGTTCTTTTCTCGGTCTTGTAAACTGTTACGGGAAGTTCCTCCCCAATCTGGCCCCTTTGCACCTTCTGCTAAAGAAAAATCACACCTGGGTTTAGGGTCAGCCGCAAGAAACCGCTTTCCGGCGGGTAAAGCAACAATTGTCGTCGTCTGGGTTACTAACGCACTATGATCCTGGAAAGCCTTTGCTCGTCACATGTGATGCATCCCCGTATGGTATTGGGGCCGTCCTGTCCCACAAGAGTGAGAACGGGGCCGAGCGACCGATAGCTTTCGCCTCCCGCACATTGACTGCAGCAGAGAAAAAGTATGCGCAGATCGAGAAGGAGGGCCTGGCAGTGGTTTTTGCGGTGAAACGCTTCCACCAGTACGTGTATGGCCGCCATTTCACTATCGTGACTGATCATAAGCCTCTGCTGGGACTTTTCAGAGAGGATAAGCCAATACCTCCCATTGCTTCCGCACGGATCCAGCGCTGGGCTTTGTTGCTTGCTGCATACGAGTATTCTCTGGAGCACAAACCAGGTACGCAGATAGCAAATGCCGATGCACTGAGCCGATTGCCTTTATCGACCGGCCCCATGTCGACCCCCACGACCGGTGAGGTGGTTGCAACCCTAAATTTTATGGACACCTTGCCTGTCACGGCATCACAGATCCGTGAGTGGACCCAGTCGGAGCCAGTCCTGTCAAAGGTTCGGCACATAGTCCTGTATGGTGGGCAGCATATACAGCTCCCAGGCGAGTTGCGGGCATTTTCCTCCAAGCTGTCAGAATTCAGCGTGGAAGACGGCATCCTCTTGTGGGGGACGTGTGTGATTGTCCCGGAAAAAGGCCAGGAGCTGATACTAACAGACTTGCACAATGGGCATCCGGGTGTGACCAAAATGAAAATGTTGGCCCGGAGTTGGCCCGGAGTTATGTCTGGTGGCCAGGCCTCGACACCGACATTGAGAAGGTGGCCCAAAACTGCTCCATTTGCCAGGAGCATCAGAAGCTTCTGCCGGCCACGCCCCGACATCACTGGGAATGGCCAGGGCGGCCTTGGGCACGCTTGCATGCAGATTTCGCAGGCCCTTTTCAAGGATCCATGTTCCTTCTATTAATTGACGCCCAGTCTAAATGGCTAGAGGTGCATAAGATGCAGGGGACAACGTCCTGCGCAACAATTGAAAAGATGCGTTTGTCGTTTAGTACGCATGGCCTCCCCGAGGTGCTGGTCACGGATAACGGCACTCCATTCACAAGTGAGGAGTTTGCGAGGTTCAGGAAGATGAACGGCATACGCCATATCCTCACTGCCCCTTACCACCTGACTTCAAATGGGTTGGCAGAGTGCGCAGTGCAGACATTCAAAAGAGGCCTAAAGAAGCAGTCTTCCGGATCAATGGACACAAGACTGGCTCGCTTTTTGTTTACGTATAGGACCACCCCCCATGCGGTGACTGGGGTAGCTCCCGCAGAACTCCTAATGGGCCGGAGACTTCGCACCCGCCTTAGTATGGTTTTCCCGGACATTGGCGCAAATGTACGCCGCACACAAGTGCGGCAGGGACAGGGATTTTCTCGGCATCGGCCGATTCGGCAGTTTGCGCCCGGTGACCCAGTGTTCGTTCGGAATTTTGCTGGTGGTGCCCAATGGGTTCCTGGTGTAATCTTTCGCCAAACAGGCCCTATATCTTACCAGGTGCAAGCCCAGGGTCGTCTCCAGCGCAAACATGTAGACCACGTTCGGTCCAGAAGACTATCCCCTCAAAAGATTCCCCGCCCCCGGAGCTCATTTCTGCAGCCGCAGAGACCAGAGACAAGGGAAGGTAGTCCTCACAATCTTCCACTGGTGCCTCACTTGAAGCCTGCGCAGGTTGTTACAGAACCGAATGGAGATAGAGGCGCTGACATGACGGAGGCAGCAGACTCTGACTCCGAGATGGAGACACAGGATGCATCAGAGGGGGAATCCTCGGGTCCACGGGCCGTGGATGTACAACCGTTGCGCCGTTCATCACGGAAGCGCCGGTCTCCGTCTTATTACACGCCGCCTGATCCAGCGCCGCGTGCAAATGGTGTCCGGCCTGCGGCAAAACGAGTCCGACGCCCTCCTTCGCCAGGGTCTTCGGTGGATTCCTTGGACTTTGGGGGGGAGGGATGTTATAACCTGCCTACTTACCATTGGCTGGGGACTAATGACAATCCCACAATCCTGTGGGAGTATGAGCTTCCCCAATGAGGGGGGCGGAGAAACCATTAGTAAACTCCTTGTATAAATAAAGTTGGCCAGTTTAGGAACCAGCAGGAAGGAGTGTGCAGCAAGGGAAGTTGCTGCTGCTGTTATGTTATTGTAAATAAATGTTATTACTTTGTATCCTTAAAACTCGTGCTGGATTCTTCGTGGCCCTCACAAAAGAAGGAGATTATAAATGGAGAAGTAGGCCAAAGAGAGAGTTTCCATGTTTTCTGATGGGGCACTGGAGACCTTGATCCAGGAGGTCAAGGGAGAGAGGTGACACTAAGGAGCCCTCAAGGTATGCAGAATGAAGGGTATGGGAGCATGTCAATTCCCAAAGTTTAGCCCTCAGGATCTAGTTACAGTGCAGGAAAAGTTCAATGACCTCACATGAGTGGTCAGTGAATGTATCATCCACCAGCCTCTCGCACTGTTCAATCCATCACATCTCCATATCTCACCCATAAACAATCAAAACTCATGCTAAGTACATAGATGCGCCCCACCCTTTCACAGTTACCAATGCTGTCAGCCGCATCGCTTGCAGCTTCCACATATCTCCAGTTATTTGTCTGTGGCAAGCACATCACCCACACTGCAACACATACTAACTAGGTCATAAATTACCACAGAGAACCAGTGGGGCACATGAATGCCTGTACCTCCGGAGCACTTTGGATGCATTTGTGCTCTCCCTTATAGGACCAGCAGTGACTAAAGCCATTACATCCAGCGCTGCTGAGAACATTCAAGATGATCGTTTGTTCCTGCCTTATGCACCGTCTCAAATCAACTTTACTCTATGGCATTCCTTATGACAGCATGGTTTTCATTGCAGGCATGCTGTCCACGTGTGTTTGAGTGTGGAGAGGAGTGATGAGCTAGGTGTATAATGACTAGCTCTTGTCAGTAAGCAGCTGGTTAGTGGTTATCATGCTGACTCCAATACAGCAGGTACAGCTGTCAGCTGAAGATGTAGGAGTTGTGGCTGTTGCCAAGATAGCAAACATTCACTGACATGATGTTTGTTCATGGTTGCACATCAACAGCATGTTCAGAGATGGGTAGCCTTGATCTTAAGGTATATCTCCCTGTCACGTGGGCCCTGCAAGCCAGTCATGTGCAGCCACTGACATCCCTGTACTATTGGGGAATCTGTTAGTTTGGAGAAACCATGTACCCACCCCTGCTGGGAAGAAAGACGATGAAATCCCCGCTCCTGGTGGAAAGGGCAATACATGGTGAATTGTGGTGCTGCTAATGTCTCGTACCCCCAGCAGGAACGATCCATTGACCTTTGCTTTGTGGCTGTAGGTTTGGTTTAAATGAGTTTTACAGCACAGAAAGCGGCCCACTGTAAGCCCATGAACACCGACCATTCCATTACGCGAACCCGCCTCCCATCCATTGACTCTGTCTATGCCTCCCACTGCCTTGGGAAAGCGGGCAGCATAATCAAAGACACTTCCCACCCGGGTTATTCACTCTTCCAACTGCTTCCGTCGGGCAAGAGATACAAAAGTCTGAGAACACGCACGAACAGACTCAAAAACTGCTTCTTCCCCGCTGTTACCAGACTCCTGAATAACCCTCTTATGGACTGATCCCTCTTCACACATCTTCTCTACTGAGTCGTGCGCTCCGTATGCTTCACCCGATGCCTGTGTGTTTACTCCGGGAAAGGCAGAATGTAGGAAATTACAGACCAGTTCGTTTAACATCTGTCGTTGGTAAATTGTTGGAATCCATTAGTAAGGAAGTAATATCAGGACATTTGTAAAGTCAAAACTCAACCCACCAGAGTCAGCATGGTTTTATGAAGGGTAAATCATGTTTGACTAATTTGCTAGAGTTCTTTGAAGATGTAACAAGCCAAGTGTATAATGGGGATCATGTAGATGTTGTATATCTGGCTTGCAGAAGGTGTTTGATAAGGTGCCGCACAGAAGGTTAATACACAAGGTTAGATCACATGGGGTTAGAGGGAATTATTAGCGTGGATAGAAGACTGGCTGATGCACAGAAGACAGGGAGTCGAGATAAATGGGTCTTTTTCTGGATTGCAAGACGTAACTAATGGGGTGCCACAGGGTTTGGTCCTTGGGCCCCAACTATTTACAATCTATATTAATGACTTGGATACAGGGATAGAAGGTTCTATAGCCAAATTTGCAGAGGACACCAAAATAGCTGGTTGGCTGGACAGATGGTTTGTGATGCAGGGTGAGGCCAACAGCATGGGTTCAATTCCCGTACTGGCTCTCAGAAGAACACATACCTCTACAAATGTCAGACGCCAACTAATTCAATATAAAGTAACGCACAGACTCCATATTCGAAAACAAAGTTGCAGAGAAACTATCATCCAGTCTTCCCCTTTTGAGAGCAGCACGATAGCACTCCCTATACACACACTATACTCCCTATACACACACTGCGTGGCAAAATTTGATTCCAACTCCATCTACAAGTTTGCGAACGACACAACCATAGTGGGTCGGATCTCGAACAATGATGAGTCAGAATACAGGAGGGAGATAGAGAACCTAGTGGAGAGGTGCAGCAACAACAATCTATCCCTCAATGCCAGCAAAACTAAAGAGCTGGTCATTGACTTCAGGAAGCAAAGTATTGTACAAACCACTGTGAGCATCAATGGGGCCAAGCTGTAGATGGTTGACAGCTTCAAATTCCTAGGTGTGTGAAGGGGGGGGGGGTTCAGCGATGACACCTCTTAAAACTGAATCGTCAGCATGCCACGAGGGTAGTTTAACCTAAGTTATTTTATTAAGGATTGAGATGAATTATAGGACTGAGTAATCATAATTAACCATTGAACATGTATTTTTAGGACATAGCAGTAATAAGTAATCAAATGGGATTAGGATAGCTAACTTGACCAAAAGGACATTACGTATGATATCAGGTGCGGGATTCTCCGCGAACCGGCGGGGCGAGCCACTCCGGCACCGAGGATGGCGTGAACCACTCCGGCGCTGAGCCGCCCCAAAGGTGCGGAATCCTCCGCACCTTCAGAGGCTAGGCCGGCGCTGGAATGTTTGATGCCGTGCCAGCTGGCGCGGAAGGGCTTGGCGCCATGCAAACCAGCGCCGAAGGGCCTCCGCTGACCGGCGCGAGTTGGCGCATGCGCAGGAGCGCCAGCGTGTGCGGCCGTTATCCCTGCACATGCGCAGAGGGGTTCTTCTCCGCATCGGCCATGGCGGAGGTTGACAGCGGCCGGTGCGGAGGGAAAGAGTGCCCCCACGGCACACGCACGCTTGCGGATCGGTGGGCCCCGATCGCGGGCCAGGCCACCGTGGCGGCACCCCCCCCGGGCTAGATCCCCCCGCGTCCCCCCCGAGGACTCTGCAGGCCGCCCGTGGAGCCAGGTCCCGCCGGTAAGGACCTGTTGTGATTTACGTTGGCGGGACCCGCCGAAAATGGGCAGCCACTCAGCCCATTGCAGGCCGGGAATCGCCGGGGGGGGCGCACTGACAATGGCCCCTGACCGACGCGCCGCGATTCCCGCCCCTGCCAAAACCTGGCGCCGGAGAATTCGGCAGCCTGTGGGGGCGGGAAACATGCCGTCCTTCCCCGGCGATTCTCCTACCCGGGGGGGGGGGGGGGGCTCGGAGAATCGCGCCCCTTGTCATTCTGAAACAATTCAGGGTGCTGGTTCTGTTGTTCTGCTTCTCACAAACAGTCAGCACAGGCTGCTGGGATTGGACACAGCTGTCAGGATGAGGATCAATCATGCGCTGCTTGCAATTCGAGTGGGTGAAGTTTAAACACTGCTTGCGATTCTATTGGATAAGTTTAAAAGTAGCAGCTTCAGGCATTGGATCGCATTCAACTGGGGTGGGCTATTGATTTTTGAACGTGTATAAGTACTTTGTTCTGGTCTTTGTTCGGCAGAATAGGTCTTGGCCGATATCCAGTCTGTTCTCCATGTACACGTACCAAGCTTGATTAAATAAGCCATCTTTGTCCAGGTTGTCATGTTTGTTCCTCTCTTTACTGAGCTGAACCCCACATGGAAGCTGACTCAATACACAGGTCTTGAAACTGCTCCTACATCATTTGGTGATGTGAGCTCGGGCATACACAGGATTCTGGCAGAATGATCCACCTCCTAAATACGGGTGAGCATATTTTAATTTACCACCTAGTAGATAGAGGAGTTACAGATCAGGCGGTCGGATCCATAAGCTGTGCGAAAGTTGCGAGTAGGTAGCAGTGGACACACGCAACACTGAGAATGCGATAATGTTGGGTGGGCAAAGACGGACTTTTGTGCCACGCCGATGAGCAAAGCAGGATAAACTGCCACGCATTAAAAAGATAGGAAAGGATAGGGCCCCACGACGATTCGTTGGAGGCCAAAACAGGGTACCCCAGAGGAGCTCAGAGTAAATGACCAGTCAGACAAAGCTGGTGTCATTATTCTGAGGTTGTATGTGTAACAGGATTTGAAACCTCACTGCTTCGGGCAGCTGTGGAGTAAAGGGAGGTAAAACAAAATGACAAAGGAACATGAATTGGAGCATGAAAGTTAACTATTTTAGCATGCTATTGATTGGTTTTTAAATTGCCCCGGAAAATGTGTGTAAATTACTTGATACAAGATCAAATTGTGGATGTATGGAAATTCAATAACGCCAGTTAAACGTAGAAATTCTAAGCATGCATCACCCCTGTGAGGGAACAAAGGTTTGGTCGCTCATAATGTGTTTGACTGAAATGCCATTGAGATTTAAATTTACGAAAGGATAGGTGATGCCTAGGAAATCAGGTGTTGAGGATTGGATTAAATGGAAAAAAGAAAGATAAATGAATCAAACAAACAGTTTAAGTTTTATAATGAAAAAGGGTAGTGAGCCTTGTTCATTACTTTAATCGAAAGCTTGCGGTCAGCAAGAACAAAGGCTGCTGTGAACTTTACGAGCAAAAGTATCGTGTTTCATTTGTTTGGAGGAGATTTGAGAGTAATGTTATTATTAAGATTTATCTTTCTGAGGAATGATTATTTTTGTTTCAAAACACTTGCTGCCTGTTTTCTTTTTTTGATGTTTAATCATTTAAGTGCTTCAAGTTCAAACAGTTGACAAAAACCTGAAGTCATGTGTTCTGGCCAGAGCATGATTCCAGGATTATTCTGAACCACATGTGGGAATTTTAATCCGGATATAAATTCACACCTGTAAGAATGAGACCATTTTGATTTAATAGGATTGATTGGAGTTTGAGATATCTAAATTGATTATGGCTGATCCTGTATTGGATTGATTTTGTGTGAAAACTTTGGATCAAGTTGAAAAATAATTATACCTGACACAATTGATACTGGTCGGAAGAAACGAAACAAAGTTTGAGGGAACAAAAATGGATATAGATTAGAGACTGATAAAAATCCCTCCTCGTGGTTCTGGTTAAGTCAAACAAAGGAAGGTGGTGACGTAATGATGTCCAGTTGAAGGCTTTTACCCCGCCTCTCTTCATTCAGCAGATAATTAACCCTTCCCTGTTAACGGCTGAAGGTGTTTTTTTTACAGGCATTAAGAATTTTAACTTTGAATTGGCAGCTGAAGAGGTTTTCTTTTAACAGGAATTGCGAATTTTAATATTGACTTATCCGAATGGATCTTTCTGGGTAACTGCCAGTGCAACAAGATTTGCAGTAGCTTCGAGGATTTGAGAATTCCTAAGTGACTTTCAGTAATGCAGCAATAGCCGGCATGATTTAAAATCTAGTGGAGGGGTAAGCAACCCTTGTGAAACCCCTACAAGATTTAGCAAAGGGGGGAAGGGCTGGCAAAGACAAAGTAGAGTGCGGGGAGGAGTTGCAGGCTTCTCCAATCTACACAAGCAATGTGAAGGGGCCCACCCTGGGGCGGCCAGACCTTAGTAAGGCATTCCACATCTTCCGCCAGGAGGCAAGTGGAATATAGGCCGATGTAATAGCCCAGAAGCATGGGGATGAATTAAGACCAGTGGGATATTACTCTGCCCAAATGGATGCGGTAGCCACAGGTATGCACGGAAATGTGCGGGCTTTGGCGTGCGCTTCATGGGCAATAAATGCATCAGAACCCATCTCCCTGATGGGTAAGATAATCTTCCATAGCCCTCATACTATTGTTCAACTCTTAGAGGCTGGAAGACTGAAGGGTGTCTCGGGTAGTAGACGCTCAAAGTGGGAAGTTAATATTTTACCTGGGGACAGACATGTGGAAATCTGTAAAGATATGAGGGGAAATCCCGCGATAGGGTTAACAATACAAGGAATGGAGCATGAATGTGCTGTGGAAATAGAGGAGGACACTAGTGGAGGCTTGGCAGAAGAGCCACTGGTGGGAAAGGGAGTGAGCAACTTGTAGGTGGATGCTGCAAGGAAGTATAAAGGAGGGGAGCCCCTATACGGCATAGGCTGTAGTGGATACTGAAGGTGAGTTGATTGCAGGAGAACAGATCCCCGGGAACCATTCAGCACAAATAGCTGGATTAATAGCTCTAACAAAGGCCCTGAAATGGGGCAAGGGAAAGCGAATCAATGTGTAATCACGGTAGCATGGTGGTTAGCACAATTGCTTCACAGCTCCAGGGTCCCAGGTTCGATTCCGGCTTGGGTCACTGTCTGTGTGGAGTCTGCACATCCTCCCCGTGTGTGCGTGGGTTTCCTCTGGGTGCTTCTGTTTCCTCCCACAGTCCAAAGATGTGCAGGTGGATTGGCCATGATAAATTGCCCTTAGTGTCCAAAATTGCCCTTAGTGTTGGGTGGAGTTACTGGGTTATGGGGATAGGGTGTGGGGGTGTTGACCTTGGGTAGGGTGCTCTTTCCAAGAGCTGGTGCAGACTCGATGGGCCGAATGGCCTCCTTCTGCACTGTAAATTCTATGATAATCTATGATGACAGTCGGGACGCTTCTGACCTCCAGTGGAGGACACATACAGCATGAGAGTTTAATCAGGGACTTGATCCTGGCCACCCGACAGCCCTTAGAAGCAGCCGTGATTAAGGTCGAGGCCCAACGGAGAATTGAGAATTATGCACAGTCAGGTAACAGTTCGGCCGATCAGGCTGCAAGAGATCTATTAGAGCAGGAACAGGTAGGGGATTCAGACTCCAGGAATAGCAGCCGTGGAGGCCGTAGGCATTGCTGTTATTGATGTAAGGCAGGTGCAAGAACAAGCACTAGTGGAGGAAAAGGGGGGGGTGGAGAAATAACGGGGGACGGAAAGGCCATGATGGAATATGGAGGAGAGAGGGAAAGATAATAGCCTCCGAGGCCGTGCAACAATCCCTGTGGGACATATACCATGGACAAGCGCACACAGGGAGAGACAATATCAGCAAACTATTAAAGGAATGTTGGTGATGGAAGGGAATGGACAGGGACGTGGCCAAATTCTGCCAGCGATGCATACAGTGCACCCTGGTGGAACCAGGCCGTCCCTGCAAGATAAATGGGAAGTCAGCCCCCGGCCCAAGGGACCATGGGGAAATTTGCAACTAGATTTTACTGGGCCTTTGCCTCAGGTGCAGGGTAGAACATACTGGTTGGTGATTGCAGATCAATTCACCCTGTGGGTGGAAGCATTCCCGTGTAAGGACGCCACCACTAGTACCGTGGCTTTGATATTGGCTGATGAAATAATACCAAGGTGGGGGGTGCCACTAAAACAGGATTTTGACCAAGGGGCTCATTTCACGGGGAAAGTCATGAGGGAGGCTTGTGGGGGTTTTGGCATCCAGCAAAGATTCCACATCCCACACTCTCCTCAAAGCTTGGGAATGGGAGAGCAGATGAACCAATCCTTGAAAATAGCCTAGCCAAAGCTATATTGCAGGAAAGGAATAATTGGGTATGGGTCCTGTCTGCAAAATTGTTGCGACAAAGAGCCACCCCCACCCGGGGAACGGGTCTAACCCCTTTTGAGTTAATGACAGGAAGAGCAATACGCCTCCCGGAGGAGGTGATAACTGGAGGAGCGGAACTTGAGATAAGCAAAGGCACTGTACTCCAATGCGTGCAAGATTTGGAACCCAGTCCGCGGTGGTGGCACTGGACGCAGTAGGAATCATACCCTCATGAGTCATCCCATAGTCACAAAAATTGAGAGAACCCTCCAGTGGGTCGGCGAACCCAAGGAGCGGTGGGTAGCCATGGCATTGCCAGCTGCGGCACTTGTAATGGGACTTATTTGGATTTGTAGATGGGCCACCAGAGTGGTTCAGGAGATGGGACTAAGGCACGGAGAGGATGTATATGAGGAAGGAGTGGCAATGATGCGAATGATATAATACTAATTGAGCGCCGGAAGGTGTTTGTTTATTCCTACAGAATTCTATTGCTAGCTCACCTCAGGATCCCATCTCATCTCTGGTTGCAGCCATCAACATCGACCACCTCGCCAGGGACACGGAAGGAGCCGGACATTGCTGAAGCCAAGTCCAGTGATCGCATGTTTTCTAATGTCACACGGGTGCGTCGTGATGCGGTTCATGTTATGAGAGATGCAAAGGGGAGGAGTGGTATAGGTTTTTATTATGATGGGACTCTATATGTCCCTGCGGGGTGGCTTATATGAATTACGTGCAATTCCAAAATACCTGGGCCCTATATCAGTTGGGAACCCAGGATCATGGAAGTTACAGGTGATACGGAAAACTGGGATGCAGGACCTTTGCCCCCAGGCAGGATGACATTGTTTTTAAAATGACCGATCAGGGAATGCTACATGCCATCGATGGCCCAAATCACCCGATTGTGAACTAGTAAGTTATAGGGGACCATCTGGTAATTCACTGTATGGATCCCTGCCAGTCACCTAACGGTACTGAAAATCATGAGATGGTATATCATGAGATGAAAATCATGAGGGGGGGGAGTCAACTCAGGCCAATTTAAAAGAGCAACTTGTAACTCACTCCCAGTGAGTTCTCCCAGTGAGCCAGAGAAGTCACAGCCAGAGTGAGACAGCAAAGAGTGAGTTTGGGAATTTGAAGCTAGGTGGGAATTGAATCCAATCGGTAAGACTGTTCCTTTTTAAATTTCAGGAGTTTAAATTAATCTAGAATTGTGCAGTGAAGGTTAACAAGGGCTGCCCCACCCACTCACATAACTGGTTGGCAGTTAAGTGTCAGTCACCTTAATCTACTTTGATCTAAAAGCAGGTGGGGGAGGGGGGAGTCAGCTCAGGCCAATTTAAAAGAGCAACTTGTAACTCACTCCCAGTGAGTTCTCCCAGTGAGCCGGAAAAGACACAGCCACAGTGAGACAGCAAATAGTGAGTTTGGGAATTTGAAGCTAGGTGGGAATTCGAAGCTGGGTGGGCAGGAGGTGCTTTTTAACCCTGGTAAGTGACTGGTAAGTAGTTTTTCTTTCCATTGTCTAATTTATTTATTAATTTTTTCTTTCGTTTTTTGGAATTGTAGTTGTATAAGTTAACCTAAGGTTTAAGACATGGCAGGAGATCCCAGACCCGTGTCATGCTCTTCGTGTGCAATGTGGGAGCTCAGGGACACGTCCACTGTCCCTGGCTCCTTCACGTGCAAGAAATGTGTCCAGTTGCAGCTCCTGTTAGACCGCTTGACTGCTCCAGAGCAGCGGATGGACTCACTTTGGAGCATCCGCGATGCTGAGGACGTCGTGGATAGCACGTTTAGCGAGTTAGTCACACCGCAGGTGAAAGTTACTGAGGGAGATAGAAAGTGGGTGACCAAAAGACAGAGCAAGAGTAGGAAGGCAGTGCAGGTGTCCCCTGCGGCCATCTCCCTGCAAAACAGATATACCACTTTGGATACTGTTGAGGGAGATGGCTCACCAGGGGAAGGCAGCAGCAACCAGGTTCATAGCACCGTGGCTGGCTCTGCTGCGCAGCAGGGCAGGAAGAAGAATGGCAGGGCTATAGTGATAGGGGACTCAATCATAAGGGGAATAGACAGGCGGTTCTGCGGACGCAATCGAGACTCCAGGATGGTATGCTGCCTCCCTGGTGCAAGGGTCAAGGATGTCTCGGAGTGTCTGCAGGACATTCTGGTGGGGGGGGGGAGGGTGAACAGCCAGCTGTCGTGTTGCACATAGGCACCAACGATATTGGTAAAAAGCTGAATTCAGGGAGTTAGGAGTTAAACTAAAAAGTAGGACCTGAAAGGTACTAATCTCAGGATTGCTACCAGTGCCACGAGCTAGTCAGAGGAGGAATGTCAGGATAGATAGGATGAATACGTGGCTCGAGAGATGGTGCAAGAGGGAGGGATTCAAATTCCTGGGGCATTGGAACCGGTTCTGGGGGAGGTGGGACCAGTACAAACCGGACGTTCTGCACCTGGGCAGGACTGGAACCGATGTCCTGGGGGGGTGTTTGCTGGAGCTGTTGGGGAGGGTTTAAACTAATGTGGCAGGGGGATGGGAACCGATGCAGGAAGTTGGAAGGTAGTAAAACAGGGACAGAAACAAAAGGCAGTAAGGGGGAAAGTGTAAGGCAGAGAAGCCATAGTCAAAAATCAAAAAGGGCGACTGTACAAGGTACAGTGACTGAGGGCAGCTCAGTGAATAGGCCCAGTAATACTAAAAGGAATAAAACGGGAAGTAAAAACATAAATGGTAAGCGACGCGGCAGGTTGTTACATGAAGATATGGTTCAACGACAAGGAAAATTAGGAGAAAAGTTAAGAGGAAATATAACTTAGGAGAGGTTACTGATTGAGGTGCTAAGATTCAAAACAGATGTATAAAAGCCAGCATAAGTGTGCTTTACCTGAATGCTCGTAGTATTCGGAATAAGGTAAATGAGTTGATGGCGCAAATCATCGTGAATGACTATGATTTAGTGGCCATTACTGAAACATGGTTAAAGGATGGTCACAACTGGGAGTTAAATATCCGAGGGTATCAAACTATTCGGAAGGACAGAGTGGATGGTAAGGGAAGTGGTGTAGCTCTGTTATTTAAGGATGACACCCGGGCAATAGTAAGGGATGACATCAGTGCTATGGAGGATAAGGTTGAATCCATTTGGGTGGAAATCAGGAATAGTAAGGCGAAAAAGTCACTGATAGGAGTAGTCTATAGGCCACCAAATAGTAACATTATGATGGGGTAGGCAATAAACAAAGAAATAACTGATGCATGTAGAAATGGTACAGCAGTTATCATGGGGGATTTTAATCTACATGTTGATTGGTTTAACCAGGTCGGTCAAGGCAGCATTGAGGAGTTTATAGAATGTATCCATGATAGTTTCCTAGAACAGTATGTAATGGAACCTACGAGGGAACAAGCGGCCCTAGATCTGGTCCTGTGTAATGAGATAGGGTTGATTAATGATCTCATAGTTAGGGATCCTCTTGGAAGGAGCGATCACAATATGGTGGAATTTAAAATACAGATGGAGGGTGAGAAGGTAAAATCAAACACTAGTGTTTTGTGCTTAAACGAAGGAGATTACAATGGGATGAGAGAAGAACTAGCAAAGCTAGACTGGGAGCAAAGACTTTATGTGAAACAGTTGAGGAACAGTGGAGGACCTTCCAAGCAATTTTTCAAAGTGCTCTGCAAAGGTTTATACCAACAAAAAGGAAGGATGGTAGAAAGAGGGAAAATCGACCATGGATATCTAAGGAAATAAGGGAGAGTATCAAATTGAAGGAAAAAGCATACAAAGTGGCAAAGATTAGTGGCAAAGATATTTAGGGGGCAACAGAAAGCTACTAAAAAGGCTATAAAGAAGAGTAAGATAGATTATGAGAGTAAACTTGCTCAGAATATAAAAACAGAGAGTAAAAGTTTCTACAAATATAGAAAACAAAAAAGAGTGGTTAAGGTAAATAGTGGTCCTTTAGAGGATGAGAAGGGAGATTTAATAATGGGAGATTAGGAAATGGCTGAGGAACTGAATAGGTATTTTTGGGTCGGTGTTCACAATGGAAGACACAAATAACATGCCAATGATTGAAAGAAATGAGGCTATGAGAGGTGAGGACCTTGAGAGGATTGTTGTCACTAAGGAGGGAGTTATGGGCAAGCTAATGGGGCTAAAGGTAGACAAGTCTCCTGGCCCTGATGGAATGCATTCCAGAGTACTAAAAGAGATGGCTAGGGAAATTGCAAATGCACTAGTGATAATTCACCAAAATTCACTAGACTCTGGGGTGGTCCCGGCAGATTGGAAACTAGCAAACGTGACACCACTGTTTAAAAAAGGAGGGAGGCAGAAAGCGGGTAATTATAGGTCAATCAGCTTAACTTCAGTAGTAGGGAAGATGCTGGAATCTATCATCAAGGAAGAAATAGAGAGGCATCTGGATGGAAATTGGCCCATTGGGCAGACGCAGCATGGGTTCATAAAGGGCAGGTCATGCCTAACTAATTTAGTGGAATGTTTTGAGGACATTACCAGTGGGGTAGATAATGGGGAGTCAATGGATGTGGTCTATCTGGATCTGTAGGAAGCCTTTGACAAGGTGCCACACAAAAGGTTGCTGCATAAGATAAAGATGTATGGCATTAAGGGTAAAGTAGTAGCATGGATATAGGATTGGTTAATTAATAGAAAGCAAAGAATTAATAGGGGGCAGCACGGTAGCATTGTGGATAGCACAATTGCTTCACAGCTCCAGGGTCCCAGGTTCTATTCCGGCTTGGGTCACTGTCTGTGCGGAGTCTGCACATCCTCCCCCTGTGTGCGTGGGTTTCCTCTGGGTGCTCCGGTTTCCTCCCACAGTCCAAAGATGTGCAAGTTAGGTGGATTGGCCATGATAAATTGCCCTTAGTGTCCAAAATTGCCCTTAGTGTTAGGTGGGGTTACTGGGTTATGGGGATAGGGTGGGGGTGGAGGTGTTGACCTTGGGTAGGGTGCTCTTTCCAAGAGCCGGTGCAGACTCGATGGGCCGAATGGCCTCCTTCTGCACTGTAAATTCTATGAAATTCTATGATAATTCTATGAAAGAGTGGGGATTAATGGGTGTTTCTCTGGTTGGCAATCAGTAGCTAGTGCTGTCCCTCAGGGATCAGTGTTGGGCCCGCAATTGTTCACAATTTACATAGATAATTTGGAGTTGGGGACCAAGGGCAATGTGTCCAAGTCTGCAGACGACACTAAGATGAGTGGTAAAGCAAAAAGTGCTGAGGATACCGGAAGTCTGCCGAGGGATTTGGATAGGTTAAGTGAATGGGCTAGTGTCTGGCAGATGGAATACAATGTTGACAAATGTGAGGTTATCCATTTTGGTAGGAATAACAACAAAAGGGATTATTATTTAAATGATAAAATATTAAAACATGCTGCTGTGCAGAGAAACCTGGGTGTGCTAGAGCATGAGTCGCAAAAAGTTGGATTACAGGTGCAACAGGTGATTAAGAAGGCAAATGGAATTTTGTCCTTCATTGCTAGCGGGATGGAGTTTAAGACTAGGGAGGTTATGCTGCAATTGTATAAGGTGTTAGTGAGGCCACACCTGGAGCATTGTGTTCAGTTTTGGTTTCCTTACCTGAGAAAGGACGTACTAGCGCTGGAGGGTGTGCAGAGGAGATTCACTAGGTTAATCCCAGAGCTGAAGGGGTTGGATTACGAGGAGAGGTTGAGTAGACTGGGACTGTACTCGTTGGAATTTAGAAATATGAGGGGGGGATCTTATAGAAACATATAAAATTATGAAGGGAATAGATAGGATCGATGCGGGCAGATTGTTCCCACTGGCGGGTGAAAGCAGAACTAGGGGATATAGCCTCAAAATAAGGGGAAGTAGATTTAGGACATGAGGCATAAATATCCTGGCCGCGAGGTTTGCTAGTGTCACACGGGAGGGTTTAAACTAGTATGGCAGGGGGGTGGGCACGGGAGCAATAGGTCAGAAGGTGAGAGCATTGAGGGAGAACTAGGGAAAAGGGACAGTGTGGCTCTGAGGCAGAGCAGACAGGGAGAAGTTGCTGAACACAGCGGGTCTGGTGGCCTGAAGTGCATATGTTTTAATGCAAGAAGTATTATGGGTAAGGCAGATGAACTTAGAGCTTGGATTAGTACTTGGAACTATGTTGTTGTTGCCATTACAGAGACCTAGTTGAGGGAAGGGCAGGATTGGCAGCTAAACGTTCCAGGATTTAGATGTTTCAGGCGGGATAGAGGGGGATGTAAAAGGGGAGGCGGAGTTGCGCTACTGGTTCGGGAGAATATCACAGCTGTACTGCGGGAGGACACCTCAGATGGCAGTGAGGCTATATGGGTAGAGATCAGGAATAAGAAGGGTGCAGTCACAATGTTGGGGGTTTACTACAGGCCTCCCAACAGCCAGCGGGAGATAGAGGAGCAGATAGGTAGACAGATTTTGGAAAAGAGTAAAAACAACAGGGTTGTGGTGATGGGAGACTTCAACTTCCCCAATATTGACTGGGACTCACTTAATGCCAGGGGCTTAGACGGGGCGGAGTTTGTAAGGAGCATCCAGGAGGGCTTCTTAAAACAATATGTAGACAGTCCAACTAGGGAAGGGGCGGTACTGGACCTGGTATTGGGGAATGAGCCCGGCCAGGTGGTAGATGTTTCAGTAGGGGAGCATTTCGGTAACAGTGACCACAATTCAGTAAGTTTTAAAGTACTGGTGGACAAGGATAAGAGTGGTCCTAGGATGAATGTGCTAAATTGGGGGAAGGCTAATTATAACAATATTAGGCGGGAACTGAAGAACATAGATTGGGGGCGGATGTTTGAGGGCAAATCAACATCTGACATGTGGGAGGCTTTCAAGTGGCAGTTGAAAGGAATTCAGGACCGGCATGTTCCTGTGAGGAAGAAGGATAAATACGGCAATTTTCGGGAACCTTGGATGACGAGAGATATTGTAGGCCTCGTCAAAAAGAAAAAGGAGGCATTTGTCAGGGCTAAAAGGCTGGGAACAGACGAAGCCTGCGTGGAATATAAGGAAAGTAGGAAGGAACTTAAGCAAGGAGTCAGGAGGGCTAGAACGGGTCACGAAAAGTCATTGGCAAATAGGGTTAAGGAAAATCCCAAGGCTTTTTACACGTACATAAAAAGCAAGAGGGTAGCCAGGGAAAGGGTTGGCCCACTGAAGGATAGGCAAGGGAATCTATGTGTGGAGCCAGAGGAAATGGGTGAGGTACTAAATGAATACTTTGCATCAGTAGTCACCAAAGAGAAGGAATTGGTAGATGTTGAGTCTGGAGAAGGGTGTGTCGATAGCCTGGGTCACATTGAGATCCAAAAAGGCGAGGTGTTGGGTGTCTTAAAAAATATTAAGGTAGATAAGTCCCCAGGGCCTGATGGGATCTACCCCAGAATACTGAGGGAGGCTGGAGAGGAAATTGCTGAGGCCTTGACAGAAATCTTTGGATCCTCGCTGTCTTCAGGGGATGTCCCGGAGGACTGGGGAATAGCCAATGTTGTTCCTCTGTTTAAGAAGGGTAGCAAGGATAATCCCGGGAACTACAGGCCGGTGAGCCTTACTTCAGTGGTAGGGAAATTACTGGAGAGAATTCTTCGAGACAGGATCTACTCCCATTTGGAAGCAAATGGACGTATTAGTGAGAGGCAGCACGGTTTTGAGAAGGGAAGGTCGTGTCTCACTAACTTGATAGAGTTTTTCGAGGAGGTCACTAAGATGATTGATGCAGGTAGGGCAGTGGATGTTGTCTATATGGACTTCAGTAAGGCCTTTGACAAGGTCCCTCATGGTAGACTAGTACAAAAGGTGAAGTCACACGGGATCAGGGGTGAGCTGGCAAGGTGGATACAAAACTGGCTAGGCCATAGAAGGCAGAGAGTAGCAATGGAAGGATGCTTTTCTAATTGGAGGGCTGTGACCAGTGGTGTTCCACAGGGATCAGTGCTGGGACCTTTGCTCTTTGTAGTATATATAAATGATTTGGAGGAAAATGTAACTGGTCTGATTAGTAAGTTTGCAGACGACACAAAGGTTGATGGAATTGCGGATAGCGATGAGGACTGTCGGAGGATACAGCAGGATTTAGACTGTTTGGAGACTTCGGCGGAGAGATGGCAGATGGAGTTTAAACCGGACAAATGTGAGGTAATGCATTTTGGAACGTCTAATGCAGGTAGGGAATATACAGTGAATGGTAGAACCCTCAAGAGTATTGAAAGTCAAAGAGATCTAGGAGTACAGGTCCACAGGTCATTGAAAGGGGCAACACAGGTGGAGAAGGTAGTCAAGAAGGCATACGGCATGCTTGCCTTCATTGGCCGGGGCATTGAGTATAAGAATTGGTAAGTCATGTTGCAGCTGTATAGAACCTTAGTTAGGCCACACTTGGAGTATAGTGTTCAATTCTGGTCGCCACACTACCAGAAGGATGTGGAGGCTTTAGAGAGGGTGCAGAAGAGATTTACCAGAATGTTGCCTGGTATGGAGGGCATTAGCTATGAGGAGCGGTTGAATAAACTCGGTTTGTTCTCACTGGAACGAAGGAGGTTGAGGGGAGACCTGATAGAGGTCTACAAAATTATGAGGGGCATAGACAGAGTGGATAGTCAGAGGCTTTTCCCCAGGGTAGAGGGGTCAATTACTAGGGGGCATAGGTTTAAGGTGAGAGGGGCAAAGTTTAGAGTAGATGTACGAGGCAAGTTTTTTACGCAGAGGGTAGTGGGTGCCTGGAACTCGCTACCGGAGGAGGTGGTGGAAGCAGGGACGATAGTGACATTTAAGGGGCATCTTGACAAATACATGAATAGGATGGGAATAGAGGGATACGGTCCCAGGAAGTGTAGAAGATTGTAGTTTAGTCGGGCAGCATGGTCGGCACGGGCTTGGAGGGCCGAAGGGCCTGTTCCTGTGCTGTACATTTCTTTGTTCTTTGACTGAGTTTAGGAGGAACCTCTTCACCCAAATGGTTGTGAATCTATAGAATTCCTTGCCCTGTGAAGCAGTTGAGGCTCCTTCATTAAATGTTTTTAAGATAAAGATAGATAGTTTTTTGAAGAATAAAGGAATTAAGGGTTATGGTTTTCGGACCGGAAAGTGGAGCTGAGTCCACAAAAGATCAGCCATGATCTCATTGAATGGCGGAGCAGGCTCGAGGGGCCAGATGGTCTACTCCTGCTCCTAGTTCTTATGTTCTTATATGTGATAGATTAACAGCTTTGTATCGGGGAAGTGAGGTAGGCTGCCAGTCAGCGCAGGAGTCCGAGAATCGGGTGGGATATTGTAGGAAGCAAGGACTGCACGGGGTACGGGTGGGGACCAGGCCGAAGCCTACCAACACCACTGTGACACCAGCAAGCTCTGGCTCGATTACAACCATGAGTCCCAGGACAACCTCAAAGCCCAACTGTGATGAGCATATCACGAGCCACACTGTGGGACATGGGTTAGTTCTGACCCTTACTGATGAATCAGTGACGATGATGAATCAGTGACGATAGTATCAGATATGGACATGTAAGAGTTATGATTGATGTCACCAATCTACATTTACCAGTCTATTGCTGTGGTCTAGGATTGTTTGTAGCCTTGGAGAGGGGGATTTTGGATGGGAGTTGATAGCAAATACGTAAGCGACAACAGAGAGACATAATGGAATTGAACACTCTTGACATTGCGGAGATAAGTGAAGGGATTGAGGTTATGAAAGGGCAAATGAGAGCTGCAGTTCAGGATATATAGCAGGATGCCGAAATGGCTACAGACCTTACCCAGTAAGTCAATCAGCTTGTGTGGAAGGTACTTAAACAGTTGTAGCCATATCAGACAACAATTAATGAGTTACGTCGTATTGTGTGTGAATTGCATGGCATAATGTTGTTCTAACCAATTTATCTTAGTCTATTACCATTGGCCGACATGAACTGACTCCATACAGGGATGTGTCCATCGTGGACGCGGATGACCTCGAGCAAACTGACGATGACCAGCGGATTCACCGATACGTCCAGAAGGAACTTCCACGCATTCCAAGCTTGCGGGCCGATTAGGAAGGACTTCGGGAGGAGGCAACGCCAATTGACCACCTCTGGAACAAGGAGCGGGAGCTCATCTAGACTCACGCTGAGAAGGCTGCGGGACTGTTTCAGTCACAGAACCTTTTCTCTAAAATAACAAATAGGGGACTGAATGCCAATATCCATCCATGGATACGTATTATATCGCATGTTGTAGTACTTTTGCAGCTGTTTATATTGTTTGTCTGTTTCATTACGCTCTGTTGCCTCAGACGCCGCATTAGGAAATGGCAGACTGCCTGTCGCCCCCTAGTTAAAGAGGAACTGTTACAGCTCTTACCTGTTGAATATTCCACACATTAGACGGACTCCAATAAATTCAGTATTCGGGGGCGGGGGGGGTTCAGCGATAATACCTCTTAAAACTGAATCATTAGCATGCCACTAGAGTAGTTTTACATAAGTTATTTTATTAAGGATTGAGATGAATTATAGGACTGAGTAATCATTATTAACCATTAAACATGTATTTTTAGGACATAGCAGTAATAAAAATGGGATTTAGGATAGCTAACTTGACCAAAAGGACATTACTTCTGACATCTTGTCTTTGTGAAACAATTCAAGGTGCTGGCTCTGTTGTTCAGCTTCTCAAAAACAGCCAGCAAGCTGCTGGGATTGTACACAGCTGTCAGGATGAGGATCAATCATGCGCTGCTTGCGATACGATTGGGTGAAGTTTAAACACTGCTTGCGATTCTATTGGATAAGTTTAAAAGTAGCAGCTTCAGGAATTGGATCGCGTCCAACTGGGGTGGGCTATTGATCTTTGAACGTGTACAAGTACTGTGTTCTGGTCTTTGTTCAGCAGAACAGGTATGTTCTCCGTGTACATGTAACAAGCTTGATTAAATAAGCCATCTTTATCCAGGTTGTCATGTTTGTTCCTCTCTGTACTGAGCTGAGCCACAGGGAATAACCCCACATGGAAGCCGACTCAATACACAGGTCGGGAAAACGCTCCTACATCAGTGTGCACACCACCAAACGTCTGCCCACGTCGAAGCTACCACCAAGAAAGCACAACAGCGCCGAGACTTCCTCAGGAAACTAAGGAAATTCGGCATGTCCACCCTGACTTGGTTACTAACTTTTACAGATGTACCATAGAAAGCATCCTATCTGGCTGCATCACAGCCTGGTATGGCAATTGCTCGCCACAAGACCGCAAGAAATTTGAGAGAGTAGTGAACACAGCCCAGTCCATCACACAAGCCCACCTCCTATCCATTGACTCTATCAACACCTCCCACTGCCTTGGGAAAGTGGGCAGCATAAACAAAGACCCCTCCCACCAGGTTTACTCACTCTTCCAACGTCTTCCATCGGGTCGGAGATACAAAAGTCTGAGAACACACACGGACAGATTCACAAACAGCTTCTTCCTCGCTGATACCAGACTCCTCAACGACCCTCTTATGGACTGACCTGATTAATACTCCACTCCTCTATGCTTCACCCAATGCCGGTGTTGATGTATTTACATTGTGTACCTTGTGTTGCCCTATTATGTATTTTCTTTTTATTTGATTTTCATGTTCTAAATGATCTGTTTGGGCTGCTCGCAGAAAAATACTTTTCATTGTACCTCGGTACACGTGACAATAAACCAATCCATCCAATCCAACACAGTGGTTAGCACTGTTGCCTCGCAGCGCCAGGGTCCCAGGTTCGATTCCCAGCTTGGGTCACTGTCTGTGCCGAGTCTGCACATTCTCTCCGTGTCTGCCCGGGTTTCCTCTGGTTGCTCCGGTTTCCTCCCACAAGTCCCGAAAGGCGTGCTTGTTTGGTGAATTGGACATTCTGAATTCTCCCTCAGTGTACCTGAACAGGCACCAGAATGTGGCAACTAGGGGATTTTCACAGTAACTTCATTGCAGTGTTAATGTAAGCCGACTTATGACAATAATAAAGATTATTATTATTGAATAGGTGGGACAGTAAGTTGCAATGAGGAACTAAAATCTTACAAATGGATATAGATAAGTTAGGTGAGTGGGCCAATATGTGGCAGCTGGATTGTAACGTGGATAAGTGTGAGGTCATCCACTTTGGTCGACAAAATGGAGAGGCAACTTATTATCTAAATGGGGAGACTTTGGGGTGCTCCAATGCAGAGGGATCTGGGTGTCCTCGTGCATGAAACTAGCATGCAGGTACAGCAGGTAATAAAGAAAGCAAATGAAATGGTGGCATTTATAGTTAAAGGAATGGAATATAAAGACAAGGAAGTGTTGTTGCAACAATACAAGGCATTGGGGAGACTGCACCTGGAGTATTGTGCAGTTTTGGTCCCCTTATTTGAGGAAAGATATAGTGGCATTGGAAGCAAATCAGAAAAGGTTCACTAGATTAATTCCAGATATAAGGGGTTATGAAGAGAGATTGAAGAGTTTAGGCCGATACTCTCTGGAGTTTAGAAGAATGAGAGGAGATCAAGTTGAGGTATATAAGATGATAATAGCTATGGATAAAGTAGATGTGGAGCAAATGCTTCCTCTTGTGGCGTATTACAGAATGAGAGATCAATCATAGTCTCACGATAAGAGGTAACAAATATAAAACAGATGAGGAGAAACTATTTCTCCCAAAGGGTCATGAATCTCTGGAATTTTCTACCTCATAGTGCGGTGGATGCTGGGACAGTGAGTAAATTTAAGGAGGAGTTCAACAGATTTTTAATTGGTAATGGGTTGAAGGGTTAAAGAGAACAGGCAGGACGGTGGAGTTGAGGTCATGATGAGAGCAGCCATAATCGTATTGAACGGTGGAGCAGGCTCGAGAGGCTAAATTCCCTACTCCTGCGCCTAGTTCTTATGTTCGTATGTTCTAAGAAAGAACTATTTGGTCTAATTCCACCTTCCAGCTCGTGGTCTGTAGCCCTGTTGGTTACAAAGCACAAATCTTGTGTTCTTGGTTAGTAAGGGGATTTCTTGAATAATAAAGGGATCAGGGGTTATTGGGAGAAGGCAGAAGAATGGGGATGAAGAACATATCAACCAAGATCGAATGGCAGGCTGAAAGGCCTAATTCTGCTCCTATATCTAATGGTCTTAAAAAGGATTAAAATAAATAAATAATTGGATACCAAATTTTATATTGGTCAAACAAATGAAAAACTGAAATCAAAGGGAGTATGGTTTGGTGTAAGATGTGAAGATTCAGATTGCTGTGATATAACAGGAAACCTGTAAGTAAAGTGACATTATTTCAGACTGATTTTTGTAACACCAATACGGCTGCCACCTGCCAATGTAAGACCAAAGAAAGTATCTATATTTCCACCTTTATATTTTATATTTTCAACCATGATTCAGTTGGTAGCACTCTTGTCTTTGAATCAGAAAGTTGTGGGTTCAAGTCCCACTCCTGGATGATCACAAAAACCAAGGCTGACATTAATTCAGGATTAAGGGAGTGCTGCAATGTTGAAGGGGCTGCCATTCAGATGAGATGTAATCTAGTCAATATTTATCTGGTCGTTTTCACATTGCTGTTTGTAGGAGTTTGCTGTGCGCAACCTGGCTGTTGTATTTCCTACATTACAACATTGACCATATGTCATGAATTGTAACGCACCTTGGGATGTTTGGTGGTCATGACAGGCATTTATGTGAATTCTTTCTCATTGGAGATGATGTGCAGCAGTAATTTTAAAAGTAGAGGTAAAGAGAGTCAGAATAGACCAAGATACTTATTGATAATCCAGGAAAATTGGTTCCTGGATCTTCAGTAGCTGTATGCTACAGAACTCATTCTCAGAATCGTTTAACATGAGAATACAGGTTAATCACTGGAGCTCAAATAGAACTAATGTTTGGACAGAGGAAGGTGTTACATTACACATGATGAGGGAGATTTTATGGAGGTATAGGGCGTCTTACCTGTTGGTTAGGGAGCCAGCGAGAGACTTGCTATGTTTCCTCCAGGAAAAGGCTCGTGAGCGGCCACTGGCGAGCCTTCCGTGGGATCAAGAACCCTGGGGTGGAAATCCCATCCACTGGGAGCTGCCTACCAATCAGAGGTCGGTAGTTCTCTTGCTCACCGTCACCAGGGAGGTCGTGGCTGCTGCAGGGACAACAGGTACCAGAGACAGAGGCTCAAGGAGCGACCCAAGCTAGAGGGAAGTCATGGTGAGAACTTTATCGCGGAGAAGGGGGGTGGAGGTTTGGCAGCAAGGACAAGGAGGTGGTGTTAAGTGGGGACCTCCAATACAAGTCACACTAAAGTGAATTAAGCTAATTCAGAAGTAATTGATAAGTACAGGACACTTTAAAAGAAAACTGATCCAATCACACAGTACTATAGAGCTAACCAAAAACCTGAAGACTGAGTGAAATTAAAAATTCAGCAGAGTGTGACAAAGGGTTTAATTCGGAAGACAAAAATAGAATACGAGAGTAAGCTTGCAGAAACATAAAAACTGACTGAAAAGCTTCTATAGATATGTGAAGAGAAAAAGACTGGTGAAGACAAATGTAGGGCCCTTACAGCTAGAATCAGATGAATTCATAATGGGCAACAAACAAATGGATGACCAGTTGATCAATTACTTTGGATCTGTCTTCACTAAGGAGAATACAAATAAACGTCCGGAAATACTAGGGGACAGAGGGTTAGCATGAAGGAGGAACTGAAGGAAATCCTTATTAGTCAGGAAATTGTATATGGGAAATTGATGGGATTAAAACCCGATAAATCCCCAGGGCCTGATGCTTTGCATCCCAGAGTACTTAAGGAAGTGGCCCTAGAAATAGTTGACGTGTTGGTGATAATTTCCCAGCATTCCAGAGACTCTGGAAGAGTTCCGATGGATTGGAGGGTAGCTAATGTAAACTCACATTTTAAAAAAGGAGGGAGAGAGAAAACAGGGAATTATAGACCGGTTAGCCTAACATCAGTGGTGGGGAAAATTCTGGAGTCAATTATTTTTATTTATTTATTTTAAAGTTAGAGTACCCAATTATTATTATTTTTTTTACAATTAAGGGGCAATTTAGCAGGACACCTTGGGGCTGGCTGCGAACGAGACCCCCCCGAGGGCTCGTTCCACCCGGTACCATTTTGCACCCCAGAGGCGTTCCTTTTCACAATGCTGGGGGGCTGTGACGGCTCCCTGACCTCAGGGTCATTGAGGGGTGGTGGCGAGGAGAGCCCCCCCTCTCCATCCCAGCCTCCGACGTTGGGCATCCCCATCTCCATCCCGGAGCTTTTTCTGGAACTGTTCCCGGGTCTATCCGGTGGCCCGGCGTTGCAAGAGGAGGGGGGGTGTCTGAGCCGCCAGCTCCCTCTGGCCTGATACAATTAGAGGAGCCTCTGAGGAACCCGTCTGTCGACCGTGCGGGGGATGGGGCCGAGACAGACCCAGGGCTAGTTGGTGGGACCGTGCCATCCGCCACACTCAATGTGGCGGAGGACTCGGTCCCAGACGGCGACTGACCGGAGGAGAACGACTGCATGGTTGGGGGCACAGGGGACGATTTTGAGTCCATCAGCAGCAAGGCGGTTGACTCCCTCGTGCCCGACACTGAGTCGTCCCTTTTCCCCACAGGGAACTCCGGGATTTTCTGCGTGCAAACCGCAGTCACTGAAACGGAGTGCAGCTCGACCGGTGGGCGGTCATAGCGCTACTCGCCCGGCCTTCCCGCGCCTACGTTAAAGGGATGGGAGACGCGGACGCCTCTGAGCAGCGCTGTCAGAAATCATTCCTCGCCGGACTCCTGAGGGAGCAGAGGGGCCCGTGCTCCTCTGCTGCTTCCGAGCACTGAAACGGTGAAGGTAGCACTTTACTACTGACATGGAGGTGACCATAGCCAGCCTCAATATTAACACAGCGCTCCGCAGGTTCCAGACATTCTCGGTCCTCTGGGACGGGAAGTATGCGGCATGCTTCCTGTAAGAAGTCCACACCGTGGGCAGCACGGTAGCGCAGTGGTTAGCATTGTGGCATCATGGCGCCAAGGTCCCAGGTTCGATCCCGGCTCTGGGGCACTGTCCGTGTGCAGTTTCCACATTCTCTCCGTGTTTGCGTGGGTTTTGCCCCCACAACCCAAAGATATGCAGGGTAGTTGGATTGGCCATGCTAAATTCCCCCTTAATTGGAAAAAATGAATTGGTACTCTAAATTTATAAATTAAAAAAAGCCCACACTACTCCGGGAGATGAAACCACGTGGCTCCTGGAGTGACAAGGGGGGGTCTACATGAGACACCTAACCTCACGTTTAGGTGTGGTGGCTATGTTGTTGGCCCCACATTTTCAGCCAGAGATCTTGGGGGTCAAGGAGCCCGTGCCAGGCTGGTTGCTGCACCTGGCAGTCCACGAGGGAGTCAAGGTACATCACGTTGTGAATGTCTACGGAGCGTCTACCAGGCTGGCCAGCCGCAGATGACTTTCTTCGCACAAGTGTCTACACATCTTGACACCATCGCCACGGGCGCATGCATTGTCCTGGGGGGGATTTTAATTGCCCCCTCGGGACAAAGGACCATCTTGGTACCCAGTGCAGCTCTTGTGCGGTGGGTTCTTTGACTTGGTAGACGTCTGGCAGACTCTCCATCCTGACTCCTGCGTCTTCACTTTTGTGAGGCCTGAGGTTGGAGCGTCCAGAATCGACCACCTCTACATTTCAAGTGCATACCTGCCCCGTGTCCCAATGGCCTCTGTGCAGCAGGTGTCGTGCTCGGACCACCGTCTCGTGTGGGTGGGGCTCGCCCTGTCTCACGCTCAGTCGCGGTCCGCATACTGGCATTTTAACAACCTGCTGCTGGAGGACGAGCGGTTCCTGGGCTTGTTTCGTCACTTCTGGACCAGCTGGAGAAGGAAACGGGGAGGCCTCCCCTCCTTGAGGCTATTGTGGGTGATGCGCAATCAATTGCAGAAAGACGCAGATTGGGTACAACTGTGGCTTTATTGCAGTCAGATGCGTGGTCTCCTGCTGCAGCTGGCGAAATGGCAGGGCAACGGAGGTCACGCATATTTATACAGATCTTAGTGGGCGGGGCCAGCCGGCAGGGGCTACCGGCGAACCTGTAGTGCAGGTCCTACCTTACATCCCCTAATACAGTGGTTCACCACATTCACCCCCTGTTAAAATGAGTCCGGCGGGGGTGATGTGAAACTATATATACATAATGCAATTATGTACAGTATTAAGAAGAAAAAAAGAAAAGGTCCATGCTGACGGTCTGGAGTCCGTCAAAGGTGCAGCCGGTCCGGTGCTTTGGTGCTTCATTGGGAGCGGCGTAATGGTGGCGGCGAAGTCGGTGCTGGTGGTGGTGGAAGTGGCACCGGTGGCGGTGGTGGCAGGGCTAATGCTGGCCAGTCATCGGGGAACTCCAGGAGCGTGCCGAAATCCTCTTCGTCCTCTTGTGTGGGAAGAGGGGGGGGGGGTGCATGGGTGGGGGAGTGTGTTGGGGTGGAGCCTGACGGTGTCAGGTCCCTGAGTGAGACAGTATCTTGGCGGCCGTCGGCGAACTCAACGTAGGCATATTGAGGGTTGGCGTGGAGCAGGTGAACCCTGTCCACCAAGGGGTCCACCTTGTGGAGTCGGACGTGCCTACGGAGAAGGACCGGTCCTGGAGCAGCGAGCCAAGTCGGGAGCGACACCCCGGACATGGACTTCCTGGGGAAGGTAAAAATACGTTCATGGGGTGTGTTATTAGTGGCGGTGCACAATAGTGACCGGATGGAGTGCAGAACGTCAGCGAGGACCTCCTGTCAGCGAGAGGCTGAGAGGTTCCTGGACCATAGGGCCAGCTGAACGGCCCTCCAAACCGTCCCATTCTCCTGTTCTACTTGCCCGTTTCCCCGGGGGTTGTAGCTGGTCGTCCTGCTGGAGGCTATACCCCTGCTGAGCAGGAACTGATGCAGCTCATCGCTCATGAATGAGGATCCCCTGTCACTGTGGATGTAAGCGGGGAAACCGAACAGAGCGAAGATGGAGTTGAGGGCTTTGATGACGGTGGCAGACATCATATCGGGGCATGGGATGGTGAAGGGGAATCTGGAGTACTCATCTTGGGAAGGCAGGGCCCCAGCTGAGGAGGTCGTCGGCAGGGTCCAGGAGAGGTAGGAAGGGGTAGAAGGATGGGCAGCGCGGCAGGAGGGGTACGATTGTACATTACGGGATGCGACCATCATGGAGAGCGCCAAGGTTTTCGTCTCCGGCAGTTCGAGTGTGGCCCCTTCCAGTAATCGTTCTCGGATGCGGTCCAACGCAATCCCCGTCACGAAAGCATCGCGCATGAGGAGATTTGCATGTTCAGTGGCCGTAATAGCCTGACAGTCACAGTCCCGGACGAGTGGAATTAGGGCGCGCTTGAAGTCTTCGATGGACTCACCAGGTAGTTGCGAGCGGGTGGCGAGTACATGCCTGGCGAAGAGCATGTTCGCCTTCTGAGCATAGTGTTCTTTAAGGAGTCCCATTGCTTTTGCGTAAGTTGTGGCATCTTGGATCAACAGGAACACGCTGGAGCTCAGTCTGCAGTACAGGACGTTTATCTTCTGAGCCTCCGTTGGCACGGGATCCGCAGCGTTGATGTAGGCCTCAAAACATGCTAGCCACTGATTAAAGTCTTTTCTGACTTCGGCGAGTGCGGATCCAGCTGCAGGCGATCTGGTTTGATTCTGATATCCATTCTGTGGAAAGATCTGACTGCAATAACTTGATGCACAATCAATTGTACAAAGACGCAGATTGGGTACAACTGTGGCTTTATTGCAGTCAGATGCGTCGCCTCCTGCTGCTGCTGGTGAAATGGCAGGGCAATGGAGGTCCTGCATATTTATACAGTTCTTAGTGGGCGGAGCCAGCCGGTAGGGACTACCGGTGAACCTGTCGTGCAGGTCCTACCTTACATCCCCTAATACAGTGGTTCACCACAGTGGGACGTGGGCAAGACTCATGTGCATACCTTCTGTCCGGAGTATGTGAGGTTGTCGACAAAGAGGGAAAGGGATCGCAACCGGGGAGATGCCCCTCTCATGGTGCAGAGCCACCATTGCCTTGCTGCCAAAGACGGGGGATCTCCGCCATCTTAAAAACTGGCATCCGGTCTCCCTCCTCAGCACGGATTACAAGATTTTCGCCAAAGTGATGTGTTTGCACCTTTGCACCGTACTGGACCACATGATCCACCCTGACCAGTCCTACACGGTCCTGGGCCGCACAATCCATGACAACATTCATCTGGTTCGGAACCTGGTCCATCATTCCCAGAGGGCTGATATATCAAGCCCCTTTCTGTCCCTTGATCAGGAGAAGGCATTCTACAGGGTGGATCACAAATATTTATTCGGGATTCTGGAAGTATTCGGGTTCGGGATGCAATTTGTCGCCCGGATCTGACTTCTGTACACTGCCGCAGAGTGTCTGGTTAAGGTTAAGAGGTCCCTAGCGGCGCCCCTTCGCTTTGGGAGAGGAGTGCATCAGGACTGCCCTTTGTCAGGCCAACTTTATCTGCAAGGAGCCTTTCCTGCGTCCCCTGCGGAGGACGTTGTCGGGACTGCTTCTGCGCGGGCCGGGCATTGGGGTGGTCCTCTCGGCTTACGCTGGTGACGTGCTCCTCATGTTCACTGACCCTGCTGACCTGCAGAGGATGCAAGAGTGCCAGGCTGTGTACTCCGACGCGTTCTCTGTCAGGATCTACAGGGTCAAATGTTCCGGACTCCTGGTCGGTCCGTGGCAGACGGACCCCCTCCCAGAGGAGCTGAGGCCTTTCACCTGGAGCAGGACCTGCCTCCTCTACTTGGGAGTCCATCTTTGCCCGGCTGAGGAATCCTGGCCGGCTAACTGGCAGGAGCTGGAGACCAAGGTCACCGCTCGCTTGAGATGCTGGACAGGACTGCACCGAGTGCTGTCTTACAGGGGTCAAGTTCTCATCATAAACCAGCTGATAGCCTCCATGTTGTGGTACCAGCTGGTCACTTTGACCCCTTCCCCTGACTTTGCCACAAAGAACTGGAGAATGCTTGCAGAGTTCTTCTGGGACAAGAAAGTGCACTGAGTAGCTGCTGAGGTTCTGAGCTTAGTGAGGGTGGCCAGGCGCTAGTGTGCCTTTGCACTCGGGCGGCGACCTTCCGCCTTCTGACCCTGCAGCGATTCTTTATGTTGAGCCCCCGCCACGATGGTGTGCCTGGCGACGCATTCCTTCTGCCAGGTGCACGGCCTGAATTATAACAGGCAGTTCTTGTTCATAGATCTGCAGGGTCTTCATTACCCTTGCAAATGCTGCCCGTCTTTTACCAGACCTGCTCACAGTCTGGAACATGCAGCTCCCCCCCATCAGGACTGGTGGCTGTCGTCAGGGAGCTGCTGCTCAGGTTAGATGTGGGAAGAATGTTCCCGATGTTGGGGACATCCAGAACTAGGGGTCACAGCCTAAGAATAAGGGGTAAGCCATTCAGAACTGAGATGAGGAAGTACTTCTTCTCTCAGAGGGGTGCGATCTTGTGGAATTCTCTACCACAGAAAGCAGGTGGAGCCAGTCTGTTGGATATATTCAAGAGGGAGCTGGATGTGGCCCTAACGGCTAAATTGATCAAGGGGTATGGAGAGAAAGCAGGAGTGGAATATTGAATTTGCAAGATCAGCCACGATCATATTGAATGGTGGTGCAGGCTTGAAGGGCCGAATGGCCTACTCCTGCACCTATTTTCCATGTTTCTATGTCCAACAACCAGAATTGTCTGAAAATCGGACATTTTTGAAAATAGAAATGAGCGCAGTCCCTGGGGGTGAAGTTGGGGTTAGTTGATGATTTCCCTTCAACAATTTGATGACGGGTGCCTGCGGTCTAACACCTTTTGCCTTGGTGTTATTCACCCGAATCACACGGAGATACAAAGGACAGAGCATACTACATTGGTGCACTGACTCTGACCTTGAACGTATGGCCCGAGGCACATTTTGATCATCCGGCCGTAACTCTGGGACAGAAGGTCAGACCATTGGGGATCAATGGCACCTGAAAGCACTTGGCAAGCTGCAGAGGGCAACAGCAGTCAATGCCCCAGCTATCCTCTGTTCTAGCTGAGACGGGGCAGGAAAGCTAGAAACCGACTTTCAGATCATGATGCTGCGATTCCGTGAATGACCCGGGTTCTGTGCAACTGCAGACGTAGCAGAAGACGAGGGGAATCCATCCGTGCCTGAAGCAATTCAGCCTGACTTTGGGGAACCATTCAGAAGTCGGAATCCATCTGGTCAAACATGTGAAACCTGTCAACAAAGGGACTACATTTTGCCTGTATAAATGGCATCTTTCCGAATTTTATTGTCCAAAATGCAGGAAAAGCTACAACATGACATGATCTCGCTGCCATGCATGCCAGAATTTGGACTTTGCACCTCCACCAGTTTTTTAGTTGTTCCTCTTACGCTGAGCTGTGGAATGTAATTATTCTTTCTAAAATATGGAAAATGCTGTTCCATTGGAATGACATTTTCACCTCTCCCAGAACGAAGTCCTCCAGTTTGTCTTGGCCTTGTCCGCAGCACTGAAACAACTACCGATAATAATCTACGTGACTGGATGTAATTTGCTGTCCCTCTTATGACACTGTCGACCCCTGAGCTAACATGAACCATGACACATTGAAAACCTGGCCCAACTCCAGGTTGAAATTGACAGAGGACGAGGACATGCCTATCCCCGCAGTGGAGCCAGCCAGATCGAGTGCAGGGTGCAGGCTTTTGATCCAAACTAGCCAACACTCTCAAAAGGTACTCCTAAAATCGGAAACTCTGGAAATTGAGTTAGGAATCCTGGAATTGGATCCCAGCCACCATTTTAAATGGCTCCCAAGTAATCCCCGACTGGGTGAAAATTCAGATATGTCCAGTGGTAAACTCCCCTCTGCCAAAACCACCACCACTGCAGTATCATCCTGGAGAACATGATAAGCCCTGCCTCTCTTCCTTGCTCCCAACCATCTTCTTACACACCCCTCTCCTGGTTGACTAGATCACCCGTTGCCAACTGGAGTCCCAATTCCAGAGTATCCTCCTCTCATGTTGATCCTCCCGCCTTTCATAGGATTCTCCTGACGCCTGCTTATAGATTTCATAGAATTTACAGTGCAGAAGGAGGCCATACGGCCCATCGAGTCTGCACCGGCTCTTGGAAAGAGCACCCTACCCAAGGTCAACACCTCCACCCAATCCCCCAAACCCAGTAACCCCACCCAACACTAATGGCAATTTTGGACACTAAGGGCAATTTATCACGGCCAATCCACCTAACCTGCACATCTTTGGACTGTGGGAGGAAACCGGAGCACCCGGAGGAAACCCACGCACACACGGGGAGGATGTGCAGACTCCGCACAGACAGTGACCCAAGCCGGAATCGAACCTGGGACCCTGGAGCTGTGAAGCAATTGTGCTACCCACAAGGCTACCGTGCTTGTCTGGTGAGACAATCCCTCTTTTCTGTGGGATAACTTTTTTTTTAAATATATATTTATTAAAGTTTTTTAACACAATTTTTCTCCCTTACAAACAATAACCCCTCCCCCCGTAACAAAAAAAAACGAGAAATCGCGCAGTGCAAGATATATACATGGCAAAATGATATATTTACACAGCTTTGTACACTGGCCCTCTCCCGTACGTGCCAGTTTCCCCAACCCTTCATGTTATCTCTTGCTCATCCACCCTCCCAGGCAGTCCCCCCCCCCCCCCCCCCCCAGGACGTGTCCCCCCCCCCCAAGGTTGCTGCTGCTGCTGACCAACCTTCCTCTAACGCTCCGCGAGATAGTCTAGGAACGGTTGCCTCCGCCTGTAGAACCCCTGCGCAGACCCTCTCAAGGCGAACTTAATCCTCTCCAACTTTATGTACCCAGCCATATCATTTATCCAGGCCTCCAGGCTGGGGGGCTTTGCCTCCTTTCTGTGGGATAACTTTAGCTCAGTTGGTTGGACAGCTGATTTGTGATACAGGGCAAGGGCAACAGCGTGGGTTCAATTCCCATACCGGCTGAGGTCATTCATCAAAACCCACCTTCTCAACCTTGCCCCTCGCCTGAGGTGGGGTAACCCTCAGGTTAAATCACCACCAGTCAGCTCTCCCCCTCAAATGAGAAAGCAGCCTGTGGTATCCTGGGTGTATGACAACTTTATTTTACTCTCAATTGATGTGATTATTTGATTACCCTCACAGCTAGCTCATACATTAGCATGATGTTCAGATTTCGGGATAACCTCTTTCTTTTGTTCCGGTAGGTGCCGTTTGTTGGAACAATTCATTTTGAGATGTTTGCATGTCTAGCAAAGCATTCCATAGCTTGGTGTCTCTCATCCTGGTCTATGTCTTGAAATTGACCCCTCCAGGCTCAGGCTGAGTTTGTGGTTGTATTATGAATAATTAAGACAGAGTTTCGGGAACCACATTATTACAATCACTCATTAACAGAAACATCTAATCAAGTCAACATTCAATCCCTTCTAATTGGCCATTAACTCTTGTAGAATTGCAGTGCTTCTAAAATCCAATCAATGACGATTAGGCCAAGAACAAATGTAAAATAGTAATACTGTGACTCAGATTTAGATTTGTCACATGTACCGAGATACAGTGAAAAGTATCGTTCTACGTACGGTCCAGGCAGGTCGTTCCATATATGAAAAACAGGACATACGATAAATACGCAATGTAAGTACATAGATATAGACATCGGGTGAAGCATATGGAGTAGAGTGCAAAAATTGCAAAATATGACAATTGCAAAATTTGAAAGTGAATAGTATGGTAATATTCTTGGCTCTGACCTACAACTATGAGGTCAGCTTCCACATTTACATTCTACTTTTCTACCATTTTCAACTGTTCTATGGCCTCTGTTTTGCCAGATTGCTTGTATGACACCCACTTTTGAATAAGTTACACTTCCTTTGTTAAACATCAGGAATACTGAAACTATTGGCTTTGGTGTCCATTCTAAACTCCGTATCCATGCCACTGATTCCATTCTCCCTTCTCTTTTTATTAAATTTTTTAAAAATTCAAATGAAGGGGCAATTTAGCGTGGCCAGTCCACCGACCCTGCACATCTTTGGGTTGAGGGGGCAAGACCCACGCAGAATGTGCAAATTCCACACGGAGAATGACCCGGGGCCAGGATCGAACTCGGGTTCTCGCTACCATAAGGCAACAGTGCTAACCATGCGTCACCGTGCCATGCTGTATTCCCCCTTCTCAACTACTGGGTGAGATTACCAACCAACCCACCGTGTGTTTTTTGGTGGCAGAGGTGGCCTGCCAGCGGGATTTACTGACCCTGCTGTTGTCAATGGGATTTCCTGGTGACTGCACCCCTCGTCGCTGGGAAACCCATGCGCTGGCATGGGACTGGAATATCCCTCCGCTGTGAACAACTGGTAGATCGCGCCCACAATCTCTGATAGAATCTGTCTTTTCACATCCTTGACTTCCAAATGAATCTAGAGTCAAGCTTCTGAATCAATATCCTCCCATTTACAAAGACAACCGACTTCCAACTAGGAACACAGCAGTTAGGACCAGAACACCTATCAGGCCTTCGAGCCTGCTTTGCCATTGAATAAAACCATGGCTGATCTGATTGTGGTCTCAGCTCCAGTCTTGTCTAACCCCACTAACCTTCAACTCCCTTACTGATCAAACATTTCTCTAACTCTGTCTTGAATAAATTCAATGGCCAGCTTCCACTATACTTTGGGGAAGTGAATTCCACAGGCTAATAAAACCCTGAAAAGAAACTTTAAAAACAAAAATTTAGAGTACCCAATTCATTTTTTTCCAATTAAGAGGCAATTTAGCGTGGCCAATCCACCTACCCTGCACATCTTTTGTGTTGTGGAGGTGAAACCCACTCAGACATGGGGAGAATGTGCAAACTCCACACGGACAGTGACCCAGAGCTGGGATCGAACCTGGGACCTCGGCGCCATGAGGTAGCAGGGCTAATCCACTGCGCCACCGTGCTGCCCCTGAAAAGAAACTTCTTCTCATTTCAGCTTTAAATGAAAAGCCCCTAATTTATAAAATGTGCCCACTAGTTCTTGATCCCACCACAAGGGGAAACACCCTCTCAGCATCCTTCCTGCAGGAGGTTGAAAGAGAATTTAAGGAAAATGGTGGGAGTCTTGAATGCACTGCCTGGGAGGGTAGTAGGGGTGGGAAACCACATTTAAAAAAAGTACGTGGATGAGCAGTTTAAATATCATTACATTCAAAGCTATGGGCCGAGTGCTAGAAAGTGGGATTAGTAGTTTTGTTGGTGCAGAGTCTCTTCCATACTGTATGACTCTTTGATCTCGGCCGGAATTCTCCAACCATTGGGATTCTCTTTTACTGCTGGTAGTGCACCCCCGCCCGTAGGTTTCCCAACAGAGTGGGGTGGCTTTACTGGGAAATCCCATTGACAAGCGGCAGGAAGAGAGAACCTCTCCACCAGCGAACAGTGCTCCACCAAGAAACACACTGCTGAGGGACCAGAGAATCCAGCCCCCGATGTCTCAATAAGACCGCCTCTCATTCTTCTACAATCCATGGTCTCGGCCCAACCTGCTCAATGTTTTCTGCTAAGAAATCCTATCCATCGCAGGTATTAGTCCAATGAACCTTCTCTGAATTGCTTCTTCTACAACTTTAATCCTTTCTTCAGCAAGGAGACCAAAACTGCACACACTGCTCCAAATGTGGCCTGAGACCCTGTCCAACTGCAGCAATAATTCCCTATATTTATATTTCATTTCCATTCTAATAAATTGTCAAGGGAGTGTCCCTTTAAGAACTGTTTTGTATTATCAAATGGCTGGCTTCAGTGACGTAATTGTCTGGGTGGAGCTGGGCTGTGGCTCTGAGTTTTTAGTTTCGTTTTTGAACTGGGAGCTGGCTGTGGCTCTGAGTTTTACTTTTGTTTACACATTTGGAAGTTGAAGTCAGAGAAATCTGTCTTGTCGCTCTCTCGAGCATTTGAGGAGCCTTTTACAAGGGTCTTAATTGATTGCGCAGGACCGCTTCCTAAAACAAAAAGTGGGAATCAATATCTTTTGACTATAATGGATGTGTCTACTACATTTCTAGAGGCCATTCCAGTACGCAATATTACAGCTAAAAAGATTGTGGAGGAGTTACTGAAATTCTTTACTAGATATGGGCTACCCACAGAAATACTATCGGATCAAGGATCAAATTTTACCTCAAGGTTATTCAAGGAAGTTATGGATAGCTTAGGTGTAAAACAATTTAAATCAACTGCGTACCATCCAGAATCGCAGGGAGCGTTAGAACGGTGGCATCTGACATTAAAGACAATGTTACTGGACAAAGCTCGAACACCACTGGACGAGACCAGACAAAAATGGGAGGTCGAACTGGGGACAGCGGTAGGATGGGGACTCTGGAGCGAAGCACTGAGCAAGACGAACTCCACCTCCTCCTGCGCAAGGCTAAGCTAACGCAGCTCCAAGTGGTGTACAGAGCACACCTTTAAAAAAAAATTTAGAGTGCCCAATTATTTTTTTCCAATTAAGGGGCAATTTAGCGTGGCCAACCCACCTACCCTGAATATTTTTGGGTTGTGGGGGCGAAACCCACGCAAACACGGGGAGAATGTGCAAACTCCACATGGACAGTGATCCAGAGCCGGGATCGAAAGTGGGACCTCGGCGCCGTGAGGCAGCAGGGTTAACCCACTGCGCCACCGTGCTGCCCTGTGCAGAGCACACCTGATCAGAACTCGAATGAGCAGGTTCTTCTTGGAGGTGGAGGACAAATGTGAGCGGTGCCAGAGGGGCCCAGCCAACCACACCCACATGTTTTGGGCATGCCCCAAGGTTGCTGGGTCTGGACAGCCTTCTCCGAGGCAATGTCCAAGGTTGTGGGGGTGAGGGTGAAGCCATGCTCAATATTGGCAATCTTCAGGGTATTGGAGCAGCCAGAGTTACACATGGGGAAGGGGGCTAACGCCCTTGCTTTCGCTTCCCTTATCGCACGCCGGAGAATCTGCTCGGCTGGCGATCGGCAGCACCATCCAAAGCTGCAGACTGGCTCACTGACCTCTCGGAATTTCTCCACCTGGAGAAGATGAAGTACACCACCCGAGGAAGGCTTCCTGGATACTTGGGGGCAGTTCGTCGGTCTGTTCCAAAACCTGTTCGAGGCCAGCAATGAGGAGTAAGCTAGGAAAAAAAGAGAAGAGGAAGGGTGCTGAAGCCAATGGGGGGGGGGGGGGGGGGGGGATAGACCGATCCAGAGGGCAACAAAATGTACATAGAGCTAGATAAATAAAGGGCAAAACAAACCTCTCTGTAAAATAAAGTAAATTAGCGCAGGCAAAAAAAATGTAATGTATATACACAACAACTGTTTATAAATATGAGAAAAGCCAATAAAAAAGATTCCCCCCAAAAAATTAAAGACAATGTTGAGGGCTTATTGCAAGATTATCCAGAGGATTGGGATAAAGGAATTCCATTCGTATTGTTTGCAATTAGGGATGCACCTAATGAGTCAACCAAATTCAGTCCTTTTGAAGTAATTTTTGGTCATGAGGTAAGAGGACCACTTAAATTGATTAAGGAGAAATTGGTGAGTAAGTGGTCTGAAATTACTTTATTGGATTACATGTCAAATTTTAGGGAACGATTAAATAGAGCAGGTGAATTGGCTGGACAACATTTAAAAGTTGCACAGCATGTGATGAAACGGGTGGCGAACAAGAAAGCAAAAGTTCGTAGTTTTGCCAGTGTAGATAAAGTTTTAGTACTGTTACCAGTGGTAGGTGCACTTTTAAAAGCAAGGTTTTATGGACCTTATCAGACTGAACGCCAGATAGAAGGAAAACTCACCGAGTGTGTCATGTGAATATGCGTAAAAGCTACTTTGAAAGGGAAGGAGAGCAAAAGGAGGAGGTTTTAGTGATTCTAACTCAAAGTGAAGAACCGAATCCAGATGATCCTGAATTTGGCATTCCTCAAATTAAATTGGATAATGAGGATGTTCTTAAAAATTGGGATAAATTGTTGAGTTATCTTCCAAAGGAAAAACAAACTGACCTGAAAGAGTTATTAATATCACATGGGCAAATTTGTGGAGATAGGTTGGGAAGTATTAAAATGGCTATACATGATATAGACGTGGGAAATGCTGTTCCAATTAAACAACATCCATAATAGGCTTAACCCATTAAAATTGGTACAGGTTAACAAAGAAATTGAAAGTATGCTTAAAAATGGCATGATTGGGGGAGGGCAGGAAACAGGGCCTGGAAGCACCACTAGCACTGGGAGAGATCATGGACAGCATAAGCTCCATGCAGGCGGGGAAGGCACCGGGGACGGACGGATTCCCGGAGGACTTCTACAAAAAATTCGCGACAGCACTGGCCCCGCACCTGCGGGAGATGTTCACAGACTCGCTGGCCAATGGCACACTGCCACCCACGCTAGCACAGGCCTCAATCTCGTTGATACCTAAGAAAGATAAAGACCCAACGGAATGTGGACTACAGACCTATCTCACTGCTGAACGCAGATGCCAAAATACTGGCCAAGATTCTAGCCAAAAGGCTAGAAGACTGCGTGCCAGAGTAGGTCAGCCAGATTGCATGCCAGACGGGCTTTGTCAAAGGTAGACAGCTTACCTCCAACATCAGGCGCCTGCTGAACGTGATAATGACCCCCTCCGGGGAGAGAACACCAGAGGTGATCGTCTCCCTAGACGCAGAAAAGGCCTTCGACAGAGTCGAATGGAAATTCCTCATAGAGGTACTGGAGCGGTTCGGGCTTGGAACAGTATTCACCTCCTGGGTAAAACTCCTATACAACGCTCCCATGCAAGCATACGGACCAACAACACCAACACCCGATACTTCCAGCTGCACAGGGGCACCAGACAAGGATGCCCACTGTCCCCATTGCTGTTCGCCCTTGCAATCGAACCACTAGCAATCGCGCTCAGAGCGGCAAAAAACTGGAGGAGGATCCGAAGGGGCGGCAGAGAGCACAGAGTCTCACTCTATGCAGATGGCCTGCTCCTATACATTTCGGACTCACAGAGCAGCATGGACGGAATCATCGCGCTCCTGAAAGAGTTTGGCGTCTTCTCGGGCTACAAACTCAACATGAGCAAAAGCGAGATCTTCCCGGTACACCCAGAAGTAGGTGGAGCAGCACTAACGGGACTGCCGTTTAAACAAGCCCGACTCAAATTCCGCTACCTGGGGATCCAAATAGCCCACGACTGGAAAGGGATCCAAAAATGGAAACTCAACAGTCTGACGGAGGACGTAAAAAACGTCCTGCAAAGATGGAGCACACTCCCACTCTCGGGGAGCATCCAGACGATCAAAATGAACGTGTTGCCCAGGTACCTCTTCCTATTCAGATCCATCCCGATCTACATCCCCAAGGTCTTTTTCAAAGCATTAGACAAACTAATCATGGCGTTCGTATGGGGGGGGAAGAATACTAGGATCACAAAGAAGGTCTTACAAAGAACAAAATCAAGGGGAGGGCTAGCCCTCCCAAACCTACAATTCTACCACTGGGCGGCGACGGCGAAGCGAATAAGGGGATAGATCAAGGAGCCAGAAACCGAGTGGGTGCACGCGGAAGAGGCCTCCTGTAAGGGGACCTCCCTCCGGGTCCTCGCCACGGCGGCACTCCCATCCCCACCCAAAAAACACTCCAGCAGCCCGATGGTGATAGCCACCCTCCAGTCCTGGAACCAGCTACGGCAGCAATTTGGCCTGACCAAAATGTCGGATGCAGCTCCCATCTGTAACAACCATAGGTTCACACCAGCACTGACTGACGCCACCTTCAAAAGGTGGAGACAGGACGAGTGGACACTGACAGTCAGGGACCTATAGCCCGATGGCAGGGTCGCGACACTGGACGAACTGACGGAGAAATTCCAGCTGGCCAGGGGGAACGAGCTAAGGTACCTGCAGCTCAGAAACCCCCTACGAAAGGCGACAAGGACTTACCCACAACCGCCATGACAGACATTACTGGAAGAGTTACTGGACGCAAGCATATTAGAGAGAGGAAACTGTAGCGACATGTACGACCGACTGGTAGAAGGGGCCGACATCGTACTGGACACAACAAGAAGGAAATGGGAGGAGGACCTGGGGATCGAGATAGGGTGGGGACTCTGGAGCGAAGCATTGCATAGGGTCAACTCCACCTCCACCTGCGCAAGGCTCAGCCTGACGCAACTAAGAGTGATGCATAGAGCCCACTTAACAAGAACTCGTATGAGTAGGTTCTTCCCGGAGGTAGAGGATAGATGTGAACGGTGCCAAGGAGGCCCGGCCAACCACGGCCACATGTTCTGGTCTTGCCCCAGATTTGCGGGGTACTGGACTGCCTTCTTCGAGGCAATGTCCAAAGTGGTGGGGATGAGGGTGGAGCCATGCCCGAAAGTGGCGGTCTTCGGGGTTTCGGACCAGCCAGATCTATTTCTGGGGAGGAGGGCAGACGCCCTTGCCTTTGCCTCCCTGATCGCCCAGCGTAGAATCCTGTTCGGCTGGTGGTCAGCAGCAACACCCAAAGCTGCAGACTGGCTGTCCGACCTCTCGGAATCCCTCCAAATGGAGAAATTAAATTCGCCATCCGAGGGTCAGACGACGGCTTCCACAGAACGTGGGAGCCATTCACCCAATTGTTCCGGGACTTGTTTGTGACCAACAAACAGGCAGAAGAATAGCCAGGGAGCCAGGAACCAGGGGAAAGCAGCCAAAGCATGAGAGGTGGAGATAGACCGGGAGAGGGAGGGAGGGGACAACTCAGTCTAAGAGGAAGGAAAGGCGAACCACGGGGGGGGGTGGAGGAAAGGCGAACCGGGGGGGGGGAGAGAGGAGGGAAGAGACAGGGAACAATAGAGGAGAGCCAGGGAGGTAGGTGAGGGGGGAGGGGGGGGGGGGGCAGGGAAACGTTAACCAACTTGACATCCACAGGAGCAGAGAAAAAGGCAAATACAGGCGGAGGACGGGAGGGCAGGCTGCAGCGGCAGCGTGCACGAGAAGACAACGGCGACGAACTCCGGCCGGGAGAAGCGAGGGGCAACACTGGCACCAGACCCACTCGAGGATTGCCCTCCGGAAGTGCCTCGCCGGCACAAACGGATGCCTACTTATATATATATCCTATGTACAAAATGGCAAAATATACTCTGTTCAAAAATCCAATAAAAAACATTTATTTTAAAAAATGGCATGATTGAAGTGGGTTGCAGCCAATGGAGCTCACCCATAGTGATGGTACCGAAACTGGACGGACCCAACGATTGTGTCTGGACTATAGAAAAGTTAATGCAGTTACAAGAACAGACTCTTATCCAATCCCACGTTTGGAGGATTGCATTGAGAAGGTGGGACAATCAGCTTTTATTTCCAAACTGGATTTATTTAAAGGTTACTGGCAGGTACCTTTATCCAAAAGGGCGAAGGAGATTTCAGCCTTTGTGACTCCAGATGGTATATACCAATTCAAAGTTATGCCATTTGGCATGAAAAACGCCCCAGCCACATTTCAACGGTTAACTAACAAAGTTGTTTCAGGATTACCCAATTGTGCGGTATACAGCGACGATCTGGTGATTTTTAGTCAGATCTGGAAAGAACATTTGAAGCATCTGATGGAGTGATTCGATCGATTTCAGGAGGCGGGTTTGGTGGTAAACCTAGCCAAAAATGATCTTGGAAGTTCCTTGGCCATACAATTGGACAGGGTCGAATGGTCCCACAGGATGTGAAAACAAAAGTTATTGGGGAGGTTTCAATACTTTCGACACAAAGGGACATAATGTGATTTCTTGGCATGAGTGGATTTTACCGAATATTTGTGCCGAGTTTTAGCAGCATGGTTGCTCCACTGACGGACGTGCTGAAGAAGCGTAGCAAATGTCTTTTTTTAAAAAAATAAATGTTTTATTAAAGTTTTTCCAATGAGCGTTTTTACATAACAAAAATAGAAATACAAATAGTAATATAAAATAACAATAAACATAACCCAAAGCTTACAATGAAACTACTTACACAACAGAAATTTTTTTTTTTTTAAACAGAACAAGGTGGGTTTTGTCTCCATGCCCAACTCACATTATATCAACAGTAACCCCCCTCCCCCCCAGGATGCTGCTGCTGCTGACACTTACTGCTCCCCTAGAAAGTCAAGGAAAGCTTGCCACCGCCGGGAGAACCCCATCAAGGACTCTCTCAAGGCGAACTTTATTCGCTCCAGGCTGAGGAACCCACCATGTCACTAACCCAGGTCTCCACACTCGGGGGTTTCGAGTCCTTCCACATTAACAGAATTAGTCTCCGGGCTACCAGGGAGGCAAAGGACAGTACCTCGGCCTCTTTCGCTTCCTGCACTCCCGGCTCCTCCGCCACCCCAAATATTGCTACCGCTGGGCTCGCCTTCACCCGAGCATCCGAAACCCTAGACATCACCCTTGCAAACCCCTGCCAGAATCCTTTAAGCGCCGGGCATGCCCAAAACATATGGGTATGATTCGCTGGACTCCCCGCACACCTCGGGCACCTGTCCTCCACCCCAAAAAACCTACTCATTCTTGCCGCCGTCATATACGCCTGATGCACCACCTTAAACTGGATTAATCCGAGCCTGGCACATGATGAGGAGGAGTTTGCCCTGCCCAGCGCATTGGCCCACAGGCCCTCATCCAGCTCCTCGGCCAGCTCCTCCTCCCACTTATCGTTCAACTCCCCCACTGAGGCTTCCTCTACCTCCTGCAGCTCCTGGTATATGTCCGACACCTTCCCCATCCCCTACCCAGATGCCAGACACCACCCTATCCTGGATCCTACGTGGGGGCAGCCGCGGAAATGTCCCCATCTGTTTTCTAAGGACGTCCCGAACCTGAAGGTACCTGAACGCATTCCCCGGGGGCAGGCCGAACCTTTCCTCCAGCGCCTGCATGCTGGGGAAAACCCCGTCTATAAACAGGTCCCCCATCCTCCTGATACCTGCCCTATACCAGCCTTAGTATCCCCCATCCAACCTACCCGGAGCAAATCTGTGGTTCTTCCGTATCGGGGTCCCCCCGAGGCCCCCTCCTCTCCCCTGTGTCTCCTCCACTGCCCCAGATCCTCAGTGCCGCCGTCACCACCGGACTGGTGGTATATCGCGCCGGCGGGAACGGCAGCGGAGCTGTAACAAGTCCCCCTAGACTGGTGCCTCTACACGACGACGCCACCAACCGCCCCCACCTCCATCATCCATTTCCCGATCATGGCCACATTGGCCGCCCAGTAATAACTGCAGGAGTTCGGCAGAGCCCCCCCCCTCCCCCCCGGCTATGCTCCAAGGATACCCTTTTGACTCGTGGGGTTTTATTCGCCCACACAAATCCCGTAACAATCCTATTCACCCGCTTAAAGAAGGACTTGGGGATGAAAATGGGGAGGCACTGAAATACAAAGAGGAACCTGGGGAGAACCGTCATCTTCACAGTCTTCACCTGTCCCACCAAGGAAAGCGGGAGCATATTCCACCTTTTAAACTCTCTCTCCATCTGCTCCACTAGCCGGGTTAAGTTGAGCCTGTGCAGGGCATCCCAGTTCCTGGCCACTTGTATCCACAAGTACCAAAAGCTCCTCTCCACTATCCTGTGCGGGAGCTCCCTCAGTCTCTCCTCCTGGCCCCTACCGTGGACCACGAACAGCTCACTCTTCCCCACGTTTAACTTGTACCCCGAGAACCTCTCGAAGTCCCCCAGGATCCGCATGACCTCCCCCATCCCCTCTAACGGGTCTGAAATATACAACAGGTCATCCGCGTAGAAGGAGACCCGGTGCTCCGTCCCCTCCACGCACCAGCCCCCTCCAATCCCCCGAATGCTGAGCGCAATGGCCAACGGCTCAATTGCCAGGGCAAACAGCAACGGGGACAGGGGATACCCCTGTCTCATCCCTCGGTGCAGCCTGAAATATTCCGACCGTAGCCGGTTTGTGGACACACTCGCTACAGGGGCCTAATACAGCAGCTTGACCCACCCTATAAATCCCTCCCCAAATCCAAACCTGCCTAGCGCCTCCCACAGATACTCCCACTCCACCCTGTCAAAGGCCTTCTCCGCGTCCATCGCAGCCACCACCTCCACCTCCCCCCCCCCCCCCACTCCGAGGGCATCATGATAATATTCAGGAGCCTCCTCACGTTCGCGTTCAGCTGCCTGCCCTTAACGAAACCCACCTGGTCCTCCCCAATCACTCCCGGGACACAGTCCTCTATTCTGGTGGCCAGAATTTTTGCCAACAGTTTGGCATCCACGTTCAGGAGCGATATCGGCCTGTAGGACCCACACTGAAGCAGATCCTTCTCCTTCTTCAGGATAAGCAAGATCAATGCCTGCGTAGCAAATTTCAATGGACAGCGGAGTGACAACAGGCATTTCACTGCCTGTTAATCACTGCTCCTATGTTGGCCACCCCAAATTACACAAACCATTCAAAGTGGCTGTCGATGAGAGTGATGTGGGTGTAGGTTCTGTGCTCTTGCAAGAAGACGATGAAGGAATAGAGCGGCCTATTGGATATTTTTCCAAGAAATTGAGTAATCACCAGAGGAAGTATTCAACGATTGAGAAGGAGACTTTGAGCTTGGTGCTGGCTTTGCAACATTTTCATATTTATGTTACCAGCAATTCACCTGAAACAATTATATATACTGATCATAATCCATTGACGTTTTTGGAGTGATTCAGGAATAACAATGCCAGACTGTTTCGATGGAGTGTATTGTTACATCCATTTCATTAAAAAATTATACATGTGGCAGGATGAGAAAATGTGATAGCCGATGCTTTGTAACGAATGTGATGAAGAGAAACAGGTTCAATCGTGGGCGAAGTAAAATGGACTGTGTTATTGTTAATGATTGCCTGTTTTGTTTTTGTTTAAAAATAGTATATTTATTGTCAATTTTTCTTAAAGTAAAGTGAAAAGGTGAAAAATGAAACCATCTTTGAAGTTGATGGTTTATTTTTTTTTTCTTGCGGGGAGGTGTCATGGGAGTGTCCCTTTAAAAAATGTTTTGTATTATTAAATGGCTTCAGCAACGCCATTGTGTGAGTGGAGCTGGACTGTGGCTCTAAGTTTCTGGTTTCATTTTTGAGCTGGGAGCTGGCTGTGGCTCTAGTTTTATTTTCATTTACATACTTGGAAGCTGGAGTCAGAGAAGTCTGACTTGTCTGTCTCTCTCTGCATGTTAAAGAGCGTCTCCAGATCACTTGATAACTTCAAAGTAAAAACTGTTTTCTGGGAGGAATTCAAACCTGTTTTGGTTAAAGGGTTTCCTGGCTTATGGATCGTGTTACTTAATTGAAACAGTTAAGGAAAGTTATTAAGGGTTGTAGCTGTGTGTGGTATTTATGTTTGTAGCTGATAAAAATGCTTACTATGTGTTTATAACAATGTTAACTGAATTTGTAGAATAAACTTTGCTTTTGATTGAAGGTGCTTATGGCCTGTTGAATAACACCTGAAAGGTAGGCCCTTGTGCTCCCCACAACCAAAATCTATAAACAGTTGTAGGTCAGGAGAACTCCATCATATACTTTGGTGTTTTCTAAACCCTGGCCCATAACAAAATACATCCAATTTGCCTCCAGGGTCACTTGCTGCATCGGTGTACCAACTTTTGTGATTCATGTGCTGGGCACCCAGATCCTTCTCTAATTTGAGTTCTACAATCTCTCTGCCCATTCGAATCATACTGTCCCTTTATTTTTTTAGTAAAGTTTTATTCCTTTGTCAGTTACAAAGCCAATGTGCAGAGTTGACAGGGAAGGCCCTTAATCCACCCTTGCTTGCTCCAAAAACCAATTCAAATTGAAATTAAATCCAGTTCATGATCCCAACCCACTGGAAGAGCACCCTAACTAGGTCCAATCCCAACATCCCCCCCAACCTTTTGGATATTAAAGGGCAATTTATAATAATCTTGGTCACAAGTAGGCTTACATTAACACTGCAATGGCCCAAGGGTCTTGGCAGCTTGACCACCACAATCACATTCACCACCCTGTGTTCAAAGAAAAGCCCCTAGGCACCATATTCCAGCACCCGTTCGGGTACAGGGGGAGAATTCAGAATGTCCAATTTACCTAACAGCCCATCTTCAGGACTTGTGGGAGGAAACCGGAGCACCCGGAGGAAACCGACACAGACACAGGGAGAATGTGCAGACTCCACACAGACAGTGACCCAAGCTGGGAATCAAACCTGGGAGCCTGGCTCTGTGAAGCAACAGTGCTAACCACTGTGCTGCCCATTTAGCATGTCCAATCCACCCAAGCTGCACATCTCTGGACTGTGGGAGGAAACCTAGACACTTAAAAACTCCACATAGTTACCAGAGGCTGGAATTGAATCCCGGTCCCTAACGCAGCGGTGCTACCCACTGTCCCACGGTGAAAGCCCCTCCCGTAAAGCAGCTCAGTAAGAAGTCTAACAACACCAGGTTAAAGTCCAACAGGTTTGTTTCAAACACTAGCTTTCGGAGCGCCGCTCCTTCACCTGAGGAAGGAGCAGCGCTCTGAAAGCTAGTGTTTAAAACAAACCTGTTGGACTTTAACCTGGCGTTGTAAGACTTCTTACGGTGCTCACCCCAGTCCAACGCCGGCATCGCCACATCCTGGTTCAGCAACTCGCATTAGGATTAGCGCCTGCGCCTGTCCGTTAACCGTTGAGAATTTGAAATGATGGTGCCCGGATGTGACCCGTGTCTCTGGTTGGATGAGACGGAAGAGCGTCATCGGCGTCTGGTGGCACGTGATGATGGTGGGCGGGGATCACCCGGAGGCAGGGCAAACGGTGGTGCGCCAGGCCGGTAACCAGAGTGAAATGGAGAAGGTGTTGTGTGAGGAGCACGGTATGGTTGAATATTCCCAAACTGCTATTGGAAATATGCGTATGCTGTAACTTGAGACCAATTAGAATGAATCCCGTCGGAGGCTTGACCGCGTTTCTGGTTGTGAGGTATTTAACTGGTCGATGGAGTGACCAATCAGGAGGAGCTGTGGGCTTTAGACCAATCAGGGTGTGGAGGCTGTTTCCCACGTGGGGCTGTGACAATAAGGAGAGTCGCGCGCAGTTGGAATGTTGGTGCTGCAGGCAGAGACGAGATTCCGTTCCCCCTTCCCCCTCCCCGGGCATTGTCCCTGAGGGGACTGATATTATTGTCCCCCTTTAGTTTCAAACATCACAGGGGGAGAGATTACATTCATACACATCCTTTTCACGGCTACAAAATGTGCCAAACTGCAAGTCATCACTTCCAATGTTCTTATTAAATGTTGAAGATCAATTACCCTACCGTTTTTCCTACTCCAGCTATGACCATATTTTCAAAAAGACATGATGTGGCGATGCCAGCGTTGGACTGGGGTGAGCACAGTAAGAAGTCTTACAACGCCAGGTTAAAGTCCAACAGGTTTGTTTTGAATCACTAGCTTTTGGAGCACTGCTCCTTCCTCAGGTTCCTTTCACCTGAGGAAGGAGCAGTGCTCTGAAAGCTAGTGATTCAAAACAAACCTGTTGGACTTTAACCTGGTGTTGTAAGACTTCTTACTTCAAAAACAGGGAGTCTTCCCAGAAACCTGATGGTATAGAATGGCGACAGCACTGGAGGTCATTTGGCCTGTTGCGCTCCCGCTAATTATTTCCTTGCAACACCATCGCAGTTAATCCGGTCTTTATTTTCTCTCTCCCCCCCCCCCCCCCCCTGCCCTGCAATTTTCTTTACCCTTCAGGTGTTCACCCAATTGTTTTGAAAGCCCTGATTGAACCTGCCTCTGCCACATTCTCTGGTAGTGCATTCCACATCTTGCGCTCTCTGCACGAATATATTTTTCAACAGGTTGCTGTGGTTTTTTTTACCATTCATCTCTGTCCTCTGGCCATTGATTATGTTGTCTTTACCAGCCTCCACATTCAATGGATCATCCTCCAGAGTGCTGTCACCACCAAACATATCTTCCTGTTTGCTTTCAGCATTTTGTGGAGACATAAGAACTAGGAACAGGAGTAGGCCATCTGGCCCCTCGAGCCTGCTCCGCCATTTAATGAGATCATGGCTGATCTTTGTGGACTCAGCTCCACTCTCTGGCCCATACACCATATCCCCGAATCCCTTTATTCTTTAGAAAGGCATCTATCTTTTTCTTAAAAATGTTTAAAGAAGGAGCCTCAACTGCTTCACTGGGCAATGAATTCCAGAGATTCACAACCCTTTGGGTGAAGAAGTTCCTCCTACACTCCGTCCTAAATCTACCTCCCCTTATTTTGAGGCTATGCCCCCTAGTTCTGCTTTCCCCGACCAGTGGAAATAACCTGCCCGCATCTATCCTATCTATTCCCTTCATAATTTTATATGTCTCAATAAGATCCCCCCGCATCCTTCTAAACTCCAATGAGTACAGTCCCAGTCTACTCAACCTCTCATCATAATCTAATCCCCTCAACTCTGGGATCAACCTAGTGAATCTCCTCTGCACTCCCTCCAGTGCCAATATGTCCTTTCTCAGGTAAGGAGACCAAAACTGAACACAATACTCCAGATGCGGCCTCACCAACACCCTATACAATTGCAGCATAACCTCACTAGTCTTGAACTCCATCCCTCTAGCAATGAAAGACAAAACTCGATTAGCTTTCTTAATCACCTGTTGCACCTGCACACCAACTTTTTGCGACTCGTGCACCAGCACACCCAGGTCCCTCTGCACAGCAGCATGTTTTAACATCTTACCGTTTAAATAATAATCCATTCTGCTGTTATTCCTCCCAAAATGGATAGCCTCACACTTGGCAACATTGAATTCCATCTGCCAGACCCTAGCCCATTCACCTAACCTATCCAAATCCTTCTGCAGACTTCCGGTATCCTCTGCCCTTTTTGCTTTACCACTCATCTTAGTGTCATCTGCAAACTTTGACACATTGCACTTGGTCCCCAACTCCAAATCGTCTATGTAAATTGTGAACAACTGCGGGCCCAACGCTGATCCTGAGGGACCCCACTAGTTACAGGTTGCCAACCAGAGAAACACCCATTTATCCCCACTCTCTGCTTTCTGTTAGTTAACCAATCCTCTACCCATGCTACCACCCTACCCTCAATGCCATGCATCTTTAGTTTATGCAGCAACCTTTTGTGTGGCACCTTGTCAAAAGTTTTCTGGAAATCCAGATATACCGCATCCATTGGCTCCCCGTTATCTATTGCACTGGTAACGTCCTCAAAAAATTCTACCAAATTAGTCAGACACAAACTACCCTTTGTGAACCCATGCTGCGTCTGCCCAATGGGACAATTTCCCTCCAGGTGCCTTGCTATTTCCTCCTTAATGATAGATTCCAGCATTTTCCCTGCAACCAAAGTTAAGCTTACCGGCCTATAATTGCCCGCTTTCTGCCGACCTCCTTTTTTAAACAGTGGTGTCACGTTTGCTACTTTCCAATCCTCTGGGACCACCCCAGAGTCTAGTGAATTTTGATAAATTATCACTAGTACGTTTACAATTTCCCTCGCCGTCTCTTTTAACACTCTGGGATGCATCCCATCAGGGCCAGGAGACTTGTCTACCTTTAGCCCCATTAGCTTGCCCAATACTGCCTCCTTAGTGATTACAATCATATCAAGGTCCTCACCTATCATATCCTTATTTCCATCAGTCACTGGCATGTTATTTGTGTCCTCCACTGTGAAGACTGACCCAAAAAACCTGTTCAGCTCCTCAGCCATTTCCCCGTCTCCTATTATTAAATCTCCCTTCTCATCTTCCAAAGGACCAATATTTACCTTAGCCACTCTTTTTTGTCTTCTATATTTGTAGAAGCTTTTACTATCTCCTTTTATGTTCTGAGCCAGTTTACTTTCATAGTCTACCTTACTCTTCTTTATGGCTTTTTTAGTAGCTTTCTGTTGTCCCCTAAAGACTTCCCAGTCCTCTAGTCTCCCACTAATTTTTGCCACTTTGTATGTTTTTTCCTTCAATTTGATACTCTCCCTCACCTCCTTAGATATCCACGGTCGATTTTTCCCCTTTCTACCGTCTTTCTTTTTTGTCGGTATGAACCTTTTCTGAATACTGTGAAAGATCGCTCGGAAGGTTCTCCACTGTTCCTCAACTGCTTCACCATGAAGTCTTTGCTCCCAGTCTACCTTAGCTAGTTCTTCTCTCATCCCATTGTAATCGCCTTTGTTTAAGCACAAAACACTAGTGTTTGATTTTACCTTGTCATCCTCCAACTGTATTTTAAATTCCACCATATTGTGGTCGCTCCTTCCAAGAGGATCCCGAACTATGAGATCATTAATCAATCCTGCCTCATTACACAGGACCAGATCTAGGACCGCTTGTTCCCTTGTAGGTTCCATTACATACTGTTCCAGGAAATTATCCCGGGCACATTCTATAAACTCCTCCTCAAGGCTGCCTTTACCAACCTGGTTAAACCAATCAATATGCAGATTAAGACCATTTCCTCTGCAACGCCCTGGTCCACTCCTCAATCACCACCTCCTCTTCCTACAGCAACTTCCTTTGCAAATGTTGGAGATGCAAAATTTGCCGATTAACCTCCCCTTCTTGCCAACCATGTCCCCAAATACTCCTTCCAAGTGAAATGACGATGTACTTGTATTTATAATTTGGTATATATTGTTGCTCACAACGTAGTATCCTTGATGTTGCGGAGATCAAATGCAGATTTGATGGCATTTTCTCAGTTCACAAGCATCACCCAAAATTTCCAGTCACCCTGTCCTTTGAATTACCTAATTTGCTTCTACTGTCCTCAGTCTCCTCCAGTGTTCCAGTGAAGTTAATTGTAAGCTCGGGAGCAGCACTTCATCATTCACCTGGGCACTTTACAATCTTCTGTACTCAAAGAGGAGTTCAACAGTTGTAGATTGTAACCCCTGTCCCTACTTTGTTTCCATTTTTGTTTTTCACTTGTGTTAACATTGTTTTGCTTTTGGATAGAAGTTGCTCATGATTCTTCCATTCACGTCTGGAGACATATCTTTTCTTCCTTTTACTTGTGCCATTGCTATTTGCTTTGGCCTTGCAGCCATATACTATTTTTACCTTTTTGACGTTTTCCTGCTATCCATCTCATTATAGACCTTGCTCTTTGTTCTTTTTCTTACCATGCTTCCTTCCACTTGCTTATGATTACATATCCCAGTTTTCAAGCATGGTCTCAGACCTGAAACACTAGCTTTGTTTCTCTCTCCACAGATGCTGTCAGACCTGCTGAACATGTCCAACATTTTCTCTTTTGATTTGAATTCTCCCATGTGTTGGCCAACTCTCTTTCCTCAACTACCAGCACCATCACAAAATAGATGAACCAGTTATTCACTTTCTATGTGTACGATCTGTCAGAGGTTGTTACGTAACAGCTCTGATGGCTTCTTCAAAAGTAATGCATTAGCTGTGGCGCGGGCACATGAAAGGCTCAGTGAAAATGCAAGCACTTTCTGGTTCCAATACAATATGGGTGTGCTACTCAGCTACAAATCCATCTTCCCTTGCTCCTAACCCCCAAGACGTTGCAAAGTTAACACCTGTCACACCTTACACTTTCTATCAAACCTTTGCTGTCAAATTGTAGTAAAAAAAAACCTTACATGTTGAAAACCTGGAAGAAATACAAAACATTTGGGTTTTTTAAATTGAGAGTACCCAATTCATTTTTCCAATTATGGGGCACTTTAACGCGGCCAATCCAGTTATCCTGCACATCTTTAGTTTGTGGGGATGAAACGCATGTAAACACGGACAGTGACCCAGAGCCGGGATCGAACCTGGGACCTCGGCGCCATGAAGCAGCAATGTTAACCACTGCGTCACCGTGCTGTCCCCGATACAAAACATTTGTAGTTGCCAGTTAATTTCTTGTCTGTGAAGCTGCCTTGTTCACAATAAATGCAGTCAAAACAGAAAGTGCTGGATACACTCAGACCTTTCACCAGAATGAGCATTTCATGAATGGTGCCTGGCTTGTTGACAGTTTCCAGCATTTTCTGGTTTTACTTTGGCTTTCCAGCATCTGCAGTATTTTGCTTTTATTTTTGTATGATTAATACGTCCATAGGTGAGATGGACTGGATAAATAGTGGATATATGTATTTTCAAATGGAGTGAATGTTTTAAAGGCACATTCTTCAGTTCAGTACTCAGTGGTACGCTATTGGAGGGGCCATCTGGATGAGATGATAAATCAAGCCCGCCCTTCATGTGGACATAAAAGATCACTTGCATTATTCGCAGAAGAGCAAGAGAGTTCTGCTGATGTGCTGGCTAACATTTATTCCTGAACCAACATCTAAAGCAGGTAGTCTAGTTATTTATTTAATCGCTGTTTGTTAAAGTTTTCAGTGAACAGATTGACTGCCATACCTCCTACATTACACTAGTGAGTACACTTCAAAAGCTGAAGCCCTGAACGTATGACAGGTGCATATGAATATGAGTCTTCCTTATTTTTATTTCTTCATCTAAACTTTTTTTATTGATTGTCTGTCCTACAGGAATACCCTGTTTCCTGAAGACAGGTGTGAGAGATGGAGCAACCAAAGGAAAGAGCTTCTATGTCTGTGGAAACCGAGGTAGTTCACCATGTGCATTCACACAGCTAGCTGAGTACGTATTGCTTGTTCTGCATCACAATGTAGCGGAGGAAGTAGCAATGTCTTGCTGGGAATTTTTTGTGTTGGAACATTTAGTCTAAGGTGCAAGCTTTTGAATCCGGTTGGAAACATTTGGTGCCAAACTCAATATGGAGTTGGAGGGATTGCTGAAAATTGACGAAAGGGCGGTGACACATGTGTTAACGGGAAACCTAGTGACTTTAAGTACCTCATAACTAAATGTTATTGTTCAAATCATTTTGTGCCAATGGAAGAGATCTGAAAATCTTTCAAGGTCCAGTAGAGTTTAGAATATAGTCTCCCTTTAACCAACACCCATAGTAAACCAATTAACTGGTCATTTATCACATTGATGTTTGTGCCAGCTTGCTGTGTGCACATTATCTACCACATGTGCGCTGGAAATCGGGGTTTGAATCCCAGAAAAGCAGCTAGTGAAATTCAAATTCAGTAAAAATCTGGAATTAAAAATTGTATTGGGCAGAAGTGTGCAAGAATAAGAGTTGGGGATAGGGCAGCACAACAGTTGCTCGCCAGATGATGAGATCCAAAACCTGCTATAGAAGCTCAGGTGTTGACTTCACGGACCTAGACTACTAAAGGAAACTGCTGACCGTGTACCAGGAAATACAGAACATACTGGTTGACAGAAGTCAAGACTTCATCTAGAAGCTGGTTAAATTGCCATTTAGATTAGAACAATTGACTTGCATTATTAATTAATCCCCTCCCTTACTCTTTGTAGTTAACTGAATATCATTTTGCAAACTACACCAAATACATGTTAAATCTGATCAGGATCGGGGATTCCGGTTGCGGCTATGCCTAGGTAGGTCGCATGTTCGGCAGCTCCCACCAAGAACGGACTTTTGGGCCCTATTGAGGAGCCCCAGCGGCACTTGTACGACGGTTCCCAGTCCGGGAAGATGATAGTAAGGTTCCCCCAGCCCTGTATGGAGTGGATCAGGAGTGGAGCGATCAAAAAAGTGGTTTTGGAGCAGCGAAGAGAGCGGGGGAGGAAAAGCAAGATGGCAGCGGGTGGAGCTCAAGCAGCATGGGCGCAGTGGGCGCGGGAGTAGCAAGAGTTCCTTAGAAACTGCTTTGCGGAGCTGAGAGCAGAAATGCTGGCGCCAATGAAGGTGTCGATCGAAAAGCTGGTGGAGGCCCAAGGGGCGGCGATTCGAGAGGTGCGGCAGAAGGCCCCCGAGAACGAGGACAAGATTTTGGGCCTGGCAGTGAAGGTCGAGGCGCTACACAAGAAGTGGCAGGAGAAGTTTGAGGACCTGGAGAACAGGTCAAGGAGGAAGAATCTTCGGATTCTGGGTCTCCCTGAAGGAGTGGAGGGGTCCGACGCTGGGGCATATGTAGTTACAATGCTCAACACGCTGATGGGTGCGGGATCTTTCCCGAGGCCCCTGGAGCTGGATGGGGCTCATCGAGTCCTGGCAAGGAGGCCTAAAGCCAACGAGCCGCCAAGGGCTGTAGTGGTGAGGTTCCACCGCTTTATGGACAGAGAGTACGTCCTGAGATGGGCGAAGAAAGAACGGAGTAGCAGGTGGGAGAATACGGAGATCCGTGTCTACCAGGACTGGAGTGCGGAGGTGGCCAAGAAGAGTGCTGGTTTTAATCGGGCCAAGGCGGTTCTCCATAGGAAGGGGGTGAAGTTTGGAATGCTGCAGCCAGCGCGATTGTGGGTCACGTTTCAGGACCGTCACCACTATTTTGAGATGCCAGATGAGGCGTGGACCTTTATTCAGACTGAAAAGCTGGACTCGAACTGAGGGTTTGTTGTGGGAGGGGGGGTGTTTACTGTATTTTGGGGGGTGTTGTTCTTCTGGTTTCGGGTTGGGAAGAGGGGAAATGGGAAGGGGTGAGTGGATATGATGTGAAGGCTGTGTGAGAGTGTGGGCGCCGGTACTGTAGGGGCAGGTCCCCGCTGATGAAGTGGGGGTTGGAAGCCCGGGGTTTGGGAGCTGGTGTGAGGTCGCACAAAAGGGAGCTGTGCCATAGGGGCTGGGCCGGCTCGGATGGAAAGCACGGGCTTTTTCCTGTGCTAAGGAAGGGAGGGGCAGGGCCTGGGGGGAAGGGTGGTGCTGGAGGAGAGCACACATTGATCGACAGGGGGAGGCGGGGGGATTCCCACACTGGGGGGTCGTTGGAATGGCGGGAGTGGCCGGGGTCAGCAGGAGTCAGCTGACTTACGGGAGGGTAATGGGGGGAGCAAAATGGCTGGACGGTGATCTGGCTGGGGGGGGGGGGGTAACTGGGTTGCTGCTGTATTGGCCAAAGGGGAGCTGGAGGTAGAAGAGGGAGTCGTGGCAGGGGTCCGCCGCCTGGGGGACTGGTGGGTGCGGGAGGCGCGGACACGTGGCTGGCCTAAAAAAGTGGATGGCTAGTTGGCGGCGGGGGTGAGTAGCCCCCTGATCCGGCTGATAAAATGGAATGTGAGGGGCCTGAATGGGCCGGTCAAGAGGGCCCCGGTGTTCGCGCACTTAAAGGGACTGAAGGCAGACGTGGTCATGCTCCAGGAGACACACTTGAAGGTGGCAGAGCAGGTCAGGCTGAGGAAGGGATGGGTAGGGCAGGTCTTTCACTCGGGGCTGGATGTGAAGAACAGAGGGGTTGCGATACTGGTGGGGAAGCGGGTGTCCTTTGAGGCGATGAATATTGTGGCGGATAATGGAGGTCGATACGTGATGGTGAGTGGTAGGTTGCAGGGGATGCAGGTGGTACTGGTGAACGTATATGCCCCAAATTGGGATGATGCCGGATTTATGAAACGTATGTTGGGTCGGATCCTGGATCTGGAGGCAGGGAGCTTGATAATTGGGGGGGGAACTTCAACACGGTGCTGGACCCAGCACTGGACCGTTCCAGGTCCAGGACGGGTATGAGACCGGCTGCGGCCAAGGTGCTCAGGGGGTGTATTGACCAGATGGTGGGAGTGGATCCGTGGAGGTTTGCCAGGCCGGTGGCCAGAGAATTTTATTTTTTCTACCACGTCCATAAAGCCTATTCCCGGATAGATTTCTTTACAATGAGTAGGGCACTAATCCCGAAAGTAGAGGGAACGGAATATTCGGCTTTAGCCATCTCGGACCACGCCCCGCATTGTGTGGAGCTGGAGTTGGGGGAGGAGAGGCACCAGCGCCCGTTGTGGCGCCTCGATGTGGGACTGTTGGCAGATGAGAGGTGTGCGGGCGGATCCGGGGTGTATTCAAAGATACATGGAGGCCAACGACAATGGGGACGTGCAGGTGGGTGTAGTCTGGGAGGCTCTGAAGGCGGTGGTTAGGGGAGAGCTAATTTCCATTAGGGCCCATAGGGAGAAGAGAGAGAGGAGGGAGAAGGAGAGATTGGTGGGTGAGATATTAAGGGTGGACAGGAGCTATGCAGAGGCTCCCGAGGAGGGGCTGCTTAGGGAGCGACGAAACCTCCAAATGGAATTTGATCTATTGACCACGGGAAAAGCAGAGGCACAGTGGAGGAAAATGCAGGGGGCGGTGTATGAGTATGGGGAGAAGCCGAGCCTGATGCTTGCTTATCAGCTTCGTAACAGGGAGGCATCGAGGGAGATTGGTGGAAATAGAGATGGAGGGGGGAATACGGTGCGGAGTGCGGTGAGAATAAACAAGGTATTTAGGGACTTCTGTGGGGATCTGTATAGGTCTGAGCCCCCGGAGGGGTGGGAGGGGATGCGGCGATTTTTGGACGAACTGAGGTTCCCGAGGGTGGAGGAGGAGCAGGTGGTTGGGTTGGGGGCGCCGATTGGGCTGGAGGAGCTGGTTAAAGGATTGGGGAGCATGCAGGCGGGCCAGGCCCTGGGCCGGACAGGTTCCTGGTTGAATTTTACAGAAAGTATGTGGATCTGCTGGGCCCGCTGCTGGTGAGAACTTTTAATGAGGCGAGGGAGGAGGGGACCCTGCCCCCGCCAATGTCCCGGGCCTTGTTGATTTTGAAGCGGGACAAGGATCCATTGCAATGTGGATCGTATCGGCCAATTTCACTCCTCAATGTGGACGCTAAATTGTTGGCGGAGGTTCTGGTTACGACAATTGAGGACTGTGTCCCGGGGGTGATCCATGAGGACCAGACCGGGTTTCTAAGGGGCAGGCAGTTAAACACGAATGTGCGGAGGCTCTTAAATGTGATCATGATGCCCTCGGTGGAGGGGGAAACGGAGGTAGTGGTGACTATGGACGCGGAGAAGGCCTTTGATCGGGTGTCGTTATATGCTGATGACTTGTTGATATATGTTGCGGACCCAGTGGAGGGGATGGCGGAGGTTATGCGGATCCTTAGGAAGTTTGGAGATTTCTCGGGCTATAAGCTCAACGTGGGGAAGAGTGAGCTCTTTGTGGTGCATGCGGGGGACCAGGGAAGGGGGATAGACGAGCTACCGCTAAAGCGGGTGGAGAGGAACTTCCGATACCTGGGGATCCAGGTAGCTAGGAGCTGGGGGCCCTGCACAAGCTCAATTTGACGCGGTTGGTGTAACAGATGGAGGAGGATTTCAAGAGATGGGATATGCTGCCACTCTCCCTGACGGGTAGGGTGCAGTCGGTTAATGTGACGGTCCTCCTGAGGTTCCTGTTTGTGTTCTAGTGCCTGCCCATCCTAATCCCCAAGGCTTTTTTAAAACGGGTAAGCAGGGGTATTATGGGATTCGTATGGGCGAATAAGACCCTGAGGGTGAAGAGGGTGTTTTGGAGGGCGGGGGGGGGGGGGGGGGGGGGCGGGGGGGGGGGGTTGGCGCTGTCGAATCTATGTGCCTATTATTGGGCAGCTAATGTGGTGATGATCCGTAAGTGGGTAATGGAGGGAGAGGGGGCGGCGTGGAAGAGGCTAGAGGTGACGTCTTGTGTGGGTACGAGTCTGGGAGCGATGGTGACGGCACCGTTGTCGCTTCTGCCGACAAGGTACACCACGAGTCCGGTGGTGTTGGCGACTCTGAAGATCTGGGGGCAGTAGAGGCAAGGTGGGGGCCTCGGTCTGGTCCCCGATATGAGAGAACCACAGGTTCGTTCCGGGTAGGATGGATGGGGGGTTTCTGAACTGTCATCGGGCAGGGATTAAAGGAATTAAAGGGGACCTATTCATCAATGGGACTTTTCGAGCCTAGGGGCACTAGAGGAGAAATTTGGGTTACCTCCCAGGAATGCTTTTAGGTACATGTAAGTGAGGGCGTTTGTGAGACGGCAGGTGAGGAACTTCCGCTGCTCCCAGCACGAAGGATTCAGGACCGGGTGATTTCGGGTGTATGGGTTGGAGAAGGCAAGGTCTTGGCGATCTATCAGGAACTGCAGGAGGCGGAGGAGGCCTCGGTGGAGGAGTTAAAGGGTAAGTGGGAGGAGCTGGGGGAGGAGCTGGATGAAGATCTGGGGCTGATGCCCTGAGTAGGGTTAATTCTTCTTCCTCTTGCGCCAGGCTCAGCCTAATACAGTCCATAGGGCGCATATGACAGGGGCGAGGATGAGTAGGTTTTTTGGGGTGGAGGACAGGTGTGAGGTGCTTGGGGAGCCCAGCAAATCACGCCCATATGTTCTGGACATGCCCGGCGCTGGAGGGGCTTTGCGAGGACTATGTCCAAAGTGGTGAACACCCGGGTCAAGCCGAGCTGGGGGTTAGCATTATTTGGGGTACCGGACGAGCTGGGAGTGCAGGAGCCGAAAGATGCCGGTGTTTGGTTTTTCTGTTTTGTTTAGATTAGAGTGGGGCGTTTTTCCTTACTGGCATGTTAATTTTGTTAAATGGGGGTTATTGTATTTTGTTGGAAATCTCATGTATAATTTTTGCTTGTTTTGTGCTTTATTCTTTTTTTTTCTGTTTGGAGTGTTTTGTTGAAAATTGAATAAATATATATATTTTTTAAAAATCTGATCAGAATCCTCAGTTCCAATATCTGGAAGATTCAATGGTTGCATCAAAATTCATATTTAAAAATAGTGAAGCTTACATTATGAATGTTCTGCATGTACAATTTTACTAAAAATAATCAATCTGCAGATTGAATATCTGTCAGATATTTATAATTTTTTTTTAAAAATTGTTTTTTATTTTTAAAATTTAGAGTACCCAATTCATTTTTTCCAATTAAGGGGCCATTTAGCGTGGCCAATCCACCGACCTTGCGCATCTTTGGGTTGTGGGGGCGAAACCCACGTGAGGAGAATGTGCAAACTCCACATGGACAGTGACCCAGAGCCAGGATTGAACCTGGGATCTTGGCGCCGTGAGATTGCAGTGCTACCACTGCGCCATCGTGCTGCCCTCCGACATTTATAAACATGATTACCTTGCTGAACTGATGATGCAGATTATTTTTTATTTTTTAAATTCAGGATAGATGTTAACAGTGAGAACCTTAACTGATTTCCTTCCCCACCTCCACCCCATTCCCCAGTTCCAAGACACTGAGGTCAATTGCAATGCCTGACCATGTAAATTTTTATTCAATTTCATCTCGGGCATTTTGTTGAGGTTTATTCTAATAGCCATGTGTTCTGCAGTAACTGGTGTTTTTGTCTTTCTTTCCTAGTATTCCTGTGTCTCACTGTCTGATACACGAAGGCTCAGTTGTAGAACTTCAGGCCATCTCTCGAAAATCAGATAGCCAGTTTTATCGGTAAGATTTATTATTATTATTTTGTAAGCAACTCCAGTTGATTTTTAACATCGAACCATGAAATCCATGAAGTACTGAATGCCGTTTTGTTTCTTATTCCGAGGGGCAGATGAACCATCATTTTGTACGTTGGGATAGTGTGCAAATAGTTCTCATAGTTTTGCTACCTGACCTTGTGGCTGGGGTACAATTACCTAGCAGGCCAGCAGAAGAGGTGCAGTTTCTTGTTTAACCAGGGGCTGAATTTTCCCAAAATTCCAGATCGCTGAATCGGGCGTCACAGATGCATTTTCTTGCCTGATTACGCAGACTGTGCAATTTCAAGAGTGCAGGCGATGTTCACATAGCAGCTGGGGGATGGGGCTCCCTCCTCCACAGTCTGCCCCCACCACCCCAATGCATGCACAACGGACAACCCCCCAAACAATTATCGCCTTCACCACACATAAGGGGAACCCCTCAATGGGGCTTCCCCCAAGGGCCCACCCCATGGAGTGCCATCCTGGCAGTGCCCACCTGGCCATGTCCCTCACCACCCGAGGGCTATACTCACGTTGACACACCTGCACATGATCATCACGACTGGTTCTCGTTTTTGAAAACCTGCGCTGATTTGTGCCAGTGTGATAGTCACTTCCACAACAAACCAGAAAATTGTTTTCTTTCTGTGGTTACCACATAACATCACTCTGTGTGCAGAGCACAGGTGGTAGCTCCTTCGCTGGAACTGGTTCTGTCTGCCATACACAGTTCCAGTATGTAAGCTTGTTGATCAGGCATATGTTTATTAATATGAAGAAAAATGAATGTGTGACTAAAACACTATTGGCAATTCATTCTCATTTTTGGTGCTTGTCTTATGCATTTTCTGTAGGTTATATTATCGCTGTGCGAAAGGCAAGGTGGATAATCTGAAATGGTGCGGAACTGTACCCTGGCAGGTATGGACATTCAGTTGGAGTTGATACTTGCCATTCACCAATAGTTAAGATGTTACAGATGTATTGGATTACTACCAGAAATCTGGGGTGGGACTCTCCGGTATCCGGCGGTGAATGGCTTGGTGCCGCGTCAATCGGCGCCGAAGGGCCTCTGCCGGCCGGCGCAAGTTGCCACATGCGCGGGAGCGCCAGTGTGTACTGGCGTCATCCCAGTGCATGCGCAGCGGGGGTTCTTCTCCGCGCCGGCCAAGGTGGACCGTTATACCGGCTGGCGCGGAGGGAAAGAGTTCCCCATGGCACAGGCCCGCCGGCAAACTGTTGGGCTCCGATCGCGGGCTAGGCCACCGTGGGGGTCCCCCCCCCCCCCCTCCCGCAGAGCCAGGTCCCGGCGGTACGGACCTGGTGTAATATACGCCGGCGGGACTGGCTGAAAACAGGGGCCACTCGATCCATCGCGGGGCGGAGAATCGCTTGAGGGGGGGGCGCTGCCAACGGACCCGACCGGTGCAGCGCAATTCCCGCCCCCGCCAAAAAACCGGCACCGGAGAATCCGGCAGCCGGCGTCGGGGCGGGATTCACGCCGCCCCCCCGGCGATTCTCCGGCCCGGCAGCGGGTCGGAGAATCCCGCACCAAAAGTATGCATCATTATTATCATACGGATTTGAAATGTTGCTGCCATCATTCCCGGTATTTAGTTTTGAACAGGATCTTGGTTGGGGGGGGGTGAAATAAAATAGATGAATTAGTTGCATAGATAGATGTAAAGGGATATGATATTGTTGGGATTATGGAATCGTGGCTCCAAGGTGACCAAGGATGGGAACTAAAGATTGAGGGCTATTCAGATTTTGAAGGACATACAGAAAGTAAAAGGTGATGGAGTTGAATTGTTTATTACAGAAGATATTGATACGATACTGAGGATAGATATTAGCATAGATGATGTGTAATCTGTATGGGTCGAGTTAAGAAACACCAAGGGGCAAAAAAATATTTGCAGGGGTGGTATACAGCCCACCAAACTGCAGTGGTAATGTTGCGAATAACATTAGGCAGGAAATCACAGATGCATGTGATAAAGGAACATATGTGATTATGGGTGACTTTAATCTGCATATAGATTGGGTGAGAAAAAATTAATCACATTACACTAGAGGAGGAATTTCTGTAGTGTATACGGGATGGGTTCCTGGGTGAATAGGTTGAGGGACCAACATGGGAATAGGCCTCCTTGGATTGGGTGTTTTGCAATGAGAGGAGATTAGTTGGCAGTCTAGTTGAGAGAATCCTAAGGGATAGTGACCGTAATTCATTGAATTTACAGTTCAGAAGGAAGCCATTTGGCCCATCGAGTCTGTACCGGCCCTTACAAAGAGCACTCTACTCAAGCCCACGTCTCTACCCTAACCCCGTAACCCCCACTTAACCTTTTTGGACACTAAGGGCAATTTAGCATGGCCAATCCACCTAACCCGCACATCGTTGGACTGTGGGAGGAAACCCACGCAGACACGGGGAAAACGTGCAGATTCTGCACAGACAGTGACCCACGCCGGGAATCGAAAATGGGACCCTGGAGCTGTGAAGCAACTGTGCTTCCCACTATGCTACCGTACTTCCCACTCTGCTACCGTGCTGCCCACTCTGCTACCCTGCTGCCCACTCTGCTACCGTGCTGCCCACTCTGCTACCGTGCTGCCCACTCTGCTACCGTGCTGCCCACTCTGCTACCGTGCTGCCCACTCTGCTACCGTGCTGCCCACTCTGCTACCGTGCTGCCCACCTATGCTACCGTGCTGCCCACCTATGCTACCGTGCTGCCCACCTATGCTACCGTGCTGCTCACCTAAGCTACCGTGCTGCTCACCTAAGCTACCGTGCTGCCCACGATAGAGTTCTTTATCAAGGTGGATAATGAGGTAGTTGATTCTGAGACCAGGGTCCTGAACCTCAATAAAGGTAACTATGATGGCATGAGATACGAGGTGGCTATGATGAACTGGGAAACATTACTGAAAGGAAGGACAGTGGACAGGCAATGGCAGGCATTCAAGGAACGAGTAGGTGAACTCCAAAAATTGTTTATTCCTATTTTGTGCAAGAGTAGAAAGGGAACTGTGGGCAAAGCATGGCTTACAAGGGAAATTAGAGATAGTATTAGGGCGAAGGAGGGATCAGGGGAACTTGATGGTCAACCTTGATCACAAACAATGAATGGTGGAGCAGGCTCGAAGGGCCGAATGGCCTCCTCCTGCTTCTATTTTCTATGTATGTTTCTATGTAGGTGTTATGAATGACTAAAGGAAAATCTTTCATTTTTAAAGCACCTTTCGTGGCATCCGCATGAAGTGCTGTGCGACCAATAAAGTAATTCTGAAGAGTCATCACTGTTGTAAATTAGGAAATCATATTGAGTGCATTTATGCAACTTCAACAATGATTTGTGATTATATTCATTTTATAATAAATTGGTTTACAGGTGCAACAGGTGATTAAGAAGGCAAATGGAATTTTGTCCTTCATTGCTAGAGGGATGGAGTTTAAGACTAGGGAGGTTATGCTGCAATTGAATAAGGTGTTAGTGAGGCCACACCTGGAGTATTGTGTTCAGTTTTGGTCTCCTTACTTGAGAAAGGACGTACTGGCACTGGAGGGTGTGCAGAGGAGATTCACTAGGTTAATCCCAGAGCTGAAGGGGTTGGATTACGAGGAGAGGTTGAGTAGACTGGGACTGTACTCGTTGGAATTTAGAAGGATGAGGGGGGATCTTATAGAAACATATAAGATTATGAAGGGAATAGACAGGATAGATGCGGGCAGGTTGTTTCCACTGGCGGGTGAAAGCAGAACTAGGGGGCATAGCCTCAAAATAAGGGGAAGTAGATTTAGGACTGAGTTTAGGAGAAACGTCTTCACCCAAAGGGTTGTGAATCTATGGAATTCCTTGCCCAGTGAAGCAGTAGAGGCTCCTTCATTAAATGTTTTTAAGATAAAGATAGATAGTTTTTTGAAGAATAAAGGGATTAAGGGTTATGGTGTTCGGGCCGGAAAGTGGAGCTGAGTCCACAAAACATCAGCCATGATCTCATTGAATGGTGGAGCAGGCTCGAGGGGCCAGATGGCCTACTCCTGCTCCTAGTTCTTATGTTCTTATAATGAAGTCTGTGGATGGGACTTGCCCTTTGTGAGCTCGTAAGTCTCCAGGTTTCCTTTCCATTAAAATCAATAGGACAGATAAGTGTTGAAATCCCCTACAGGGTTGTTCTACAAAATTATGCAAAATAATTACAATTATAGGGAGCCTCTCAAGTCCAACAGACCATTTGAGTCTTTATATTTTCTGAATAATGGGAAATTGAGAAGATTTTCAGGGAGAAAAAAACATTTGTTATATTTGATAGTGCTTTCCTTTTGTTAAAAAACACTGGTTTGTACACCAGTTTAGTTTTTACTGAGAGACTGGGTGATAGCAACGAGAAAGACCCAAACTGTTTTCGAAACACAACGTTTGCCTTTGACCCTTTTGTTGAATTTAATCCAGTGGCACTAGCTGGAAACATCTTTATCAATCTTCTGCTATTGATACCAACAAACTGGTTTTCAATGGATTAAAGCAGTGGATTTTCACATTTCGGACCTGAGGTTCCAGATTAAGTTATTGGTATGAAAAATCTCACAGCTTTGACCAAGGGTCATTTGGACTCGAAACGTTAGCTCGTTTCTCTCCCTAGATGCTGCTAGACCTGCTGAGATTTCCCAGCATTTTCTCCTTGGTTTCAGATTCCAGCAACCTCAGTAATTTGCTTTTATACTCTTAAGGCAGTTTAATGTTTGGAAAGATCTGTACTTCTGAGGTTTGAATTCAGATGCAGTATGATATGCTTTGGATATCCTCTCTATGGCCCCTATTTTCTCTGACCTGACAGCATTTGATGCTTGCATGAAATGTAGGAATGGACAAATAATCCCACAACACTGATGCCTTCACTTTAATAAAGAAAAGGTGCAGATAGTATATTCTACATGGATTTATTCTGCTGGGTTTTCATGTAAGATTCAACTTGTCACCTAAAGAAAAATTACTGGACCGTCCATAATATGTCTTCCTTTTTGGACGTGCACAGGAAATATTAAACATTAACATTTGTGTTTTTCAGGGATTAAATTCAAAGCTGCCATCCACCGAGGCAGATGCCTATCATGTTGCATGGCAGTTCCGCCATCCTAAGAAGGAAGAACGAAACCCTTTTAGAGTTCCAAGCGAGAATCGTAAGCCATCCACCTGGGAATCTGACACCAATAATGGTAGCAGCCAAGAGACTGTGTTTGAAAGAAACAAGAAGCATAATGAGGATGAAGGAGAACGGTTAAAATTGAATGTTTTGCCAGTGACGGAGAAGCAGGTAATGAAGAATCCTCCTGGTGGGTTCAGAATCACGGAAAAGTCATCTGTCGAGGCTGAAAAACCTGCTGCGATGGATTCTGAAGGAGCTCAAAGAGAAGTAATTCATCACCTCCCATGCGATGCTGGAACAGAAAGCACTGACTCGAGCAAAACGAAGGGTCACAATTTACCATATTTCAAACCATGTGGCCTCTTGGCAAATGACAAAGAAAACTTGTCAAAACCATCCCCTGCTACAGAGAGAGATAAAGTTCAGTTAGAATCTGAGAAAAAGCATGTTCATGAAGAATCATCTAAGCATACATCGCACCATGGGAACACTACAACAACCAGCAGTGGGCACTCGAAAGCTGAGCAACAATCGGCAAGCAAGAAAAGCCAATGTAGCTGTGAAAATGAAAAGTCAAGTAGCACTCAAAAGTGCTGCACGACCAGGGTCCCCCATCAGACTGAGCTAAAAGATGCTCAGCAAAACTGCTCAGGACAGACACAACAAACCATTAAATACACTGCTGCTAGAGACTGTTCGGTTACTTCTACACATAACTCTGATTCAAACAGGAAAGAAAATAAAGAGATTAAACCATATGGCCGAATGCATGCAGAGGTACCTGTTTGTATAGAAGCAGAAAATAACTGTAGCAAATTAGAGCAAAGTACACTTCCCAGTCAGTCAGTGGATACCAAGCAGACTGAAGTTGCAAGAGAAACAAGTATAGGTAATGGACAGAGAACAATCACAATGTTTCCTGGATTTGAGTATATGTCAGCACCCACAGAAGCCAAGAAAACTGCGGCATTACACAACCAGCTGACTGCGCAACTTAAACAGAAGAAGGTAATAGACATGAGGAAAGATAACATAAAGGGGCAATTTCTGCCTTTTTCTTCGGGACCATGGGTACCAATTGCAACGCTGACGTTTTAGTGCCTTCCCTATTTGCCATTGAAGAAGCAATGGTGGCCCTTTTTGAATTGTCTCAGTCCATATGATAAAATTATCAGGTAGGGAACTGCAGGATTGGGAGCTGGTGAGAATGGAGGAACAGCAATGTCTATCCAGGTCTAGACAGTATGTGACTTGGAAGTGACAGTTCTTCCAGGCACCTGATGCCCTTGTTCGTGGAGATGGTGGGTTTGAAAGGCGATGTTGAAGCCTTGGTGAGAGATATTTTGAGAAAATACTGAGATGGGTCTGAATTATGTGCAGTCAATAGAGGTATTGGGAATACAGTCTGCATTTAAATTTCATCTGTTATCTTGATGCGGTTAGTGTGGGAACCCACAAGTGTAGAAAGATGGTACTATTCTTGAAGACAAAGGAAAGCTGACACATAACTGAGATACAAAACTCGTTAATGTAAAGTATGTTTTTAAATTAAGTTGTCCTGAATCTGCACTTGTTTCCTATAAATGGACCTAGACGATGGCAGACAATCTTTGCTGAACTCCAGATAATTTTGCGATCTTTAGCACAAATCATGTGAAAATTTGTTATTTTAAACCATGAGGGCCATAGGAGATGGCTCATAGGAGATTAAATCATAGGAGATTGTATCTTTTTCCCTCTGTATTTATGGAATGGCTGTAATAGGGAATTATCAGAAATAATTCACATATTTAAAAAGGTACAACAGAAAAATGTTAATTTTTGAAATTATTTCACACTTTTCCCTCTTTATCATATCATTGATGTCCCGTGGTTCACCACAGTGACGACCATCACATGGGCCTCTTCTGCAGTCAGGGCAGTGAGGTAATTTGGGGCATGGCAGTTATTTGTGGCTGAATTTTTTAGAAAAAAAATTTAAGTACCCAATTCATTTTTCTTTCCAATTAAGGGGCAATTTAGCGTGGCCAATCCACCTACCCAGCACATCTTTGGATTGTGGGGGTGAGACCCATGCTGACACGGGGAGTTTAAACTGTGACCCAGGGCTGGCATTGAACCCAGGTCCCCGGTGCCGTGAGGCAGCAGTGCTAACCACTGAGCCACCGTGCCGTCCTCTCTGGTTGATTTTTAATGCAGCCACTTGGTTAACCAACATGCATATAATGTAAGGATGTGAATGTACCAGTGTTGAGGTTCATCTTTCTTGCTTCTGATTGAGCAGAATGGGGTCAGATTGAGTCTGCTTAGTGAAGTTGTTGTGTGGATTTGCTAGCTAGCTTGAGAGGTGGAAATTATGTCTTCAGAATGGTAAATCCAATTGGTATACTAACTATTATTAATTTCTATCTGGGTAAATAAGATGTCATTCTCTCTGCTGGTCAGTTATCAATATATTACACTGTGAACATGTCTGTTTATCTAATAACGGTTTGCTACATTCATGATGGATCAGCAGGGGAAAATAATCTTTTTAAAAATATAAATTTAGAGTACCCAATTCATTTTTCCAATTAAGGGGCAATTTAGCGTAGCCAATCCACCTACCCTGCATATCTTTGGGTTGTGGGGGCGAAATCCACGCAAACACGGGGGGAATGTGCAAACTCCACACGGACTCAATAGCCGGGATCGAACCTGGGACCTCGGCGCCGTGGGGCAGCAGGGCTAATCCACTGCGCCACCGTGCTGCCCTGGGGAAAATGATCTTTAATTGCTGGAAGTTAAATGATGGGTGTAAATGTTTCTTTTTTCAGAATACTCTGAGAACAGTCAATGTTGCTGCCCTGCCTGACAAAGGTCAGAGGTTAATAAATCAAGTAAAAGACCTGGAAGATGCTCTCGGTGCACTATGCCTGTCCCCTACAGATGACAATGGGAAAGGTACTATATTGAGTTCATTAGAATGAATGAAGCATTTTTGTGAATGGGTGAGCAGAACGTTTTCAAAGTTACAGGAGTGTTTGATGTGTTGACTTAAATTTTTTTTTTTGAAAATGTTTTTATTGCAGTTTTCATTTTATACACTGTACAATAGACAAGGGGGTATATGCATCGGGTGCAATATACAAAAACCTTCCATTGGTATCTCCCGCCTCCCTTTTTGATGCTTTAAGATATTTTCTTTGGCCTCATCTCGTACAGTGGGTGATTGTCATCTATTTACATATGTGGGGCGTCATTCTCCGACCCTCCGCCGGGTCGGAGAATGGCCGTTGGCCGCCGTGAATCCAGCCCCCGCCCCCGCCGAAGTCTCCGGTACCGGAGATTGGGCGGGGGCGGGAATCGGGCCGCGCCGGTTGGCGGGACCCCCCGCTGGATTCTCCGGCGCGCTGGGCCGAAGTCCCGCCCAGAAATTGCCTGTCCCGCCGGCGTAAATCAAACCTGGTATTTACCGGCGGGACCAGGCGGCGTGGGCGGGCTCCGGGATCCTGGGGGGAGGCGCGGGGCGATCTGACCCTGGGGGGTGCCCCCACGGTGGCCTGGCCTGCGATCGGGGCCCACCGATCCGCGGGCGGGCCTGTGCCGTGGGGGCACTCTTTCCCTTCCGCCTCCGCCACGGCCTCCACCATGGCGGAGGCGGAAGAGACTCTCCCCACTGCGCATGCGCGGGAAACTGACAGCGGCCGCTGACGCTCCCGCGCATGCGCCGGGAAACTGACAGCGGCCGCTGACGCTCCCGCGCATGCGCTGCATTTCCGCGCCAGCTGGCGGGGCAACAAACGCCATTTCCGCCAGCTGGCGGGGCGGAAATCCCTCCGGCGTCGGCCTAGCCCCTCAATGTTGGGGCTAGGCCGCCAAAGATGCGGAGCATTCCGCACCTTTGGGCCGGCGCGATGCCCGTCTGTTTGGCGCCGTCTTTGGCGCCAGTCGGCGGACATCGCACCGTTGGGGGAGAATTTCACCCGTGATTCTGAACAGGAAGAGGAACCTGGGCAGTACATTCATCTTGATCGTTTGTACTCTCCCCTCCCATCTCAGTGCGCCCTTTTTGTTAACTTCCTTTGCCAGACTGGTCAGCTTCCATTTGTGGACCTGTGTCCAGTTGTGGGCAATCTGGATCCCCAGTAGTGGAGTTTGCTTTGGGCTAGTTTGAATGGTACTCCCAGCTCTGTTCCTCCTCCTCTCTGTTCACAGGGAAGACTTCACTCTTGCTCAGGTTGGGTTTGTAGCCCGAGAGTGCTCCAAATTTCTCAGGAGCTTCATGGTCCCTTCCATGCCACTTTGCAGGTCCGCGATATAGGAGCAGGTCATCCGCATAGAGTGAGACTGCTCTTTGTCTCCTGTTCGGATTCCCTTCTAGCTTCTCGCCGCTCTAAGGGCAATTGGCAACTGCTCAATTGCCAGGGCGAACAGGAGTGGGGACAGTGGGCATCCCTGCCTTGTGCCTCTGTGCAGCTGGAAGTAGTGAGAGCTGGTGGTGTTGGTCCGTACACTCGCCTTGGGGGCGTTGCACAGGAGTTTCACACATGAGGTGAACCCTGTCCCCAGTCCAAACCGCTTTCTGTACCTCTATGAGGTACTTCCACCCATCTCTGTCGAAGGCCTTCTGTGCGTCCTGGGAGACGATCATCTCTGGTGTTCTCCCCACAGATGAGGTCATTATCGCGTTCAGCAGTCATCTGGTGTTGGCTTTTAGCCTGTCTAGTCCTCTGCATCCACCTCTGGTACGTAGTTCTCCAGCTGCTTAGCAAGGGTTTTTGCAAGTATTTTCGCATCCACATTGAGCAGTGAAATAGGTCCTATGATCCGATTCCGTTGGGTCTTTGTCTTTCTTGGATATCAGTGATATGGTGGCTTGTGTTAGCGTTGTAGGCAGGGTGCACTTCGCTAGCAAGTCTGCGAATATCTCCCGCAAGAGCAGGGCCAGTGCCGTCACAAATGTTTTTGTAGAAGTCCACTGGGAACTTGTTGGGTCCCGGTGCCTTCCCAGCTTGATGCTCTCCATGACCTCTCCCAGTTCTTGTGGTGCTTCCAGCCCCCTCCTCCTATCAACCCCAACGACTGGCATGTCCAGTCCATCGAGGAACCGTTTTAAGGGGCTCAGGGGGGTACAGCACTGGTAGAAGGCCTCAACTGTTTCATTGGCCTTTTTTTTGGTTCTGCTACCAGTCCGCCTCTGCTATCCTTTACCTGTGCTATTTCCCTCGTGCCTGCCTGCTTTCTCAGCAGCTGCTTAACCTTGTCTCTGTCTTCATAGAAGAACCCCCATGTCTGGCAGTGTTGGTGCACTGCCTTCCTGGTGGATAGCAGTTTAAAGTCCATTTGTAACTTTTTCCTCTCCACCAGAAGCTCTACGGTCGGGGCCTCAGAGTATCTTCTGTTGACCTCCAGAAGGAGTCATTCAGTTGCTGCCTAGCCACCCTCTCTTCCCTGTCTCTGCGTGCCTTATAGATGATAAATTCGCCTCTAATCACAGCCTTCAGCGCCTCTCAGAACGTGGAGGGGGAGACCTCTCCATTCCGGTTGTTAGTCATATACTTGTCTATGGCCTGTAGGCGCTTTTCGATTTCCGCCATGGTCGCCTTTACATACTCCGTGTTGTCCCAGTCGGGAGCGTACACATACACCAGGGCGACCGGTGCCCCGTCTGGGACACCGCTGACCATGACGTACCGTCCCCCTTGGTCCGTAATCATCTTTGTCACAGTGAACATCGTCCTCTTACTTATTAGTATGGCTACCTCCTAGCTCTCGTCCTGTAATATGAATGATATGTCTGCCCACGTGTCCCTTTCTTACCTGCAGTCGGTCCTTCTTCCTCAGGTGTCTTTTGAAGAAAGACTATGTCTGCTTTCATGCTTTTCAGGAGGGTGAAGACTTTGAATCTTTTCACTGGGCTGTTAAGTCCCCTGTTGTTTTTCATGTGACAATCCTGATGGGGGGTTTTTGGTTTCCCCACCCCCCTGCAGGATCAGCCATAATGCCCCTGCACTCTGGGGTTCCCCTTTGTTAGGGGGCCACCCAAAATGGCCGTGGTCACGGTACTCACCATGACGCCGGGCTCCTGCACTCCAGGGTGTCCCTTTGTTCAAGGGGCCACACAACTTGGCCTCAAACTGTGTGTACGCCATGTGGGTGAGACACTGTACTCTGGGGTTTCCCTTTGTTCAGGGAATCTCCAAAATGGCTATTTGCGGTGACATCCTGTTCCACGTTTCTGAGAGTGACCTGCTGAAGCCAGTCTAGAGCGCATCCCCCAGCCCCCCCCCCCCCCCCCCCCCCCCCCCCTCCTGAGGTCGGTCTGATCCCCTCCTACACTGCTCTGTTGGTGTCCCCTCTATCTCTTCCTCACCTTCTCCCACACTTTGCTGTACTTGTGCCCTCCTTTCTCCGAATTTGTTCCCCTGTTCATAATGCCGTGATGCAGCCCCGTGGAAAATTGTCCATTGGTTCTTCTCTGCCTGTGATGAGGATGCAGGGATCCTACAGCATGATCTGAACAGGTTGGGCGAGTGGGCAAATCAATGGCAGATGCAGTATAATTTGGATAAGTGTGAGGTTATTCACTTTGGAAGCAAAAACAGGAAGGTAGATTACTACCTGAATGGTTGTAAATTGGGAGAGGGGAGTGTGCAGCGGGATCTGGATGTCCTTGTGCACTAGTCGCTGAAGATAAGCATGTAGGTGCAGCAGGCGGTAAAGAAGGCAAATTGTATGTTGGCCTTCATTGCGAGAGGTTTCGAGTACAGAAGCAGGGATGTGTTGCTGCAATTGTACAGGGCCTTGGTGAGCCCACACCTAGAATATTGTGTGCAGTTTTGGTCTCCTTTTCTGAGAAAGGCTGTTCTTGTTATCGAGGGAGTGCAGCGAAGGTTTACCAGACTGATTCCAGGGATGGCGGGACTGTCATATGAGGAGAGATTGACTAGGTTAGGATTGTTCTCACTGGAGTTCAGAAGAATGAGAGGGGATCTCATAGAGACACTTAAAATTCTAACAGGACTAGACAGGGTAGATGCAGGGAAGATGTTCCCAATGGTGGGTGTGTCCAGAACCAGGGGTCACAGTCTGAGGATTCAGGGTAAACCATTTCGGACAGAGAAAAGGAGACATTTCTTCACACAAAGAGTGGTGAGTCTGTGGAATTCATTACCACAGAAAGTAGTTGATGCTAAAACATTGAATATATTCCAAGAGGCAGCTAGATAGCACTTGGGGGGAATGGGATCAAAGGCTATGAGGAGAAAGCTGGATTAGGCTATTGAGTTGGATGATCAGCCATGATCGTGATGAATGGCGGAGCAGGCTCGAAGGGCCAAAAGGGCCCCTGCTCCTACCTTCTATGTATCTATGCGTCCTCTGTGCCTTCCTTATCACTGTCTCCCTTGCTGTCTGTCTAGACAATTCTTTTGAGTGAACACGTCCACATCTGCAGGGGCACCGAAATAATGTTCCCTGCCCTGAGCGAGTTGGCCGAGTATAACATCCTGAATTTAATGTTGTTTTTGTACAGGGCCGATTTTGCCTTTTTTAATTCTGCTGTGCCAGGTCTGCCCCAATGTCCTGGTAGATTCTGATTGTGTCCCTCCCAGGTGCAAGTCTTTGTCTGTCTGGCCCAGCAAAGGATCCTTCCCCGGTCCTGGTATCTGTGCAGTTTGGCAGTGACCGCTCTCGGCTGCTCCCCCGCCTTGGGTTTTGGTTGGAACGACCTGTGAGCTCTATCGATCTCCAGCGGCTTGTGCTTATTATTCTGTTTTACGGAGGAGGGCCACCTGATGTACGACTACTCAGCACGTCCCTGTCTTAACTTAAATCTGATTGGGAGAGCCCATGCTGCCAGCAGGGAACCTCACTCACTGAGACTACGGAACAAGAGCAGGCCATTCATCCCATCGAGCCTGGCCTGCTAATCAGTTCGATTATAGCTGATTTGAATGTTAACTCCATTTTCCCACCTTAGAACCCCTGCAGCGTGAGAATTTATCAATTTCAGTTTAAAATTTTCAATTGACCTAGCCTCAACAGCTTTTTAAGGCAAGGGTTCTGGATTTCCACTTCCTCTTTTGTTTGATGAAGTGTTTTCTGCCAGTGCAAATTGAAAATTCGGGTGTACTCTGTCCACGCTTTTTGAACCAGTCTCGATTTGCGTTGGCTGTGTGAACTTGTAAACTTGTACTACCTCAGTAGTAATAGGTTAAGAGACTCCTAAACAACAATGATAGTGCATCAAAGATGTGAATTTTTATACAATTGTACCATGTGAATTTTTATACAAGTTGTACTTCTAATCTTAAAGCCATCAAGGTTAGTTGCTTTGCAGCATAGTGGGTAGCACTCTTGCTTCACAGCTCCAGGGTCCCAGGTTCGATTCCCGACTTGGGTCACTGTCTGGGTGGAGTCTGCACGTTCTCCCTGAGTCTGCGTGGGTTTATTCAGGGGGCTCCGGTTTCCCCCCACATGTCCTGAAAGACGTGCTGTCAGGTGAATTGGATATTCTGAATTGTATTGAACAATTGAAGAACAATTGAAATTCAAACACAACAATGACTTTGTCTATAGGAGAGGAAACCAGGAACAGTCAAATCAATCCCTTTGACAAGAGTGGTACCATCCTATTAAATGACCCTGTACCCTATCAGGATCCCAGATCTGATGCAGCAACTTCACGTTTCAATGATGCTTCTTCCCTGGGGTCAAGCCAGTTTTGTAACCAGATGTACAGAGGTAAGATATCATAAGAAAACATTCTTCTAAGAAAAAAATAGAATTCTAGAATGTTGGATCGCAAAAACAGCCCATTTGGCCCATCAGATCCATGCTGATATTTTTCTCCCAGGGGCCATCTTGTTCATCGGTTGCAGTTTTCTATTTTCAGTTTTGAGTATTGCTGAAAATAAGAGATATTGTTGAAGCTTTTCATTTGCAGTTATCAGGATAGATGCAAGAATGCCAAATTTTAAAGGGAGCAACAATTTATACTGATTGAGAAAAGGGTGCTATTGGTATTCAAGTTGACTGTGGTCCACCCACTGCTATGGAGAATGCACCAGGGGAGCCATTATTCCCATGCTTTTGTTTAATTGAAAAAAGATGCAATGTCTGGGCATGTTACTCTTGCCTGCAGGAGATGTGTCCTTTCATGTGAATATATTTAGCTTCTAGCAAATGTAAGTGAAAGACACATTGTGAGCCCAACTGATAATCTTAAAATGATTGCTAGTGTAATACTTAGCACAGTCAGAATTGTTCAGCAAGTGCTGTTCAATTGTGGAATCACATCTCATATTAGACATTATGTTCTGAGTTTTGCAAGCACGGACTAGTTAAGTACAGTCAGTCCTCTGCATATTGCAAACATCCAAAGAGCCATACTGTTTGATACAATCCACTAGTCATTCGGATTTGCATTGAATTGCTATTGAAATTCATGTATTTAGTATGCTTATTAGGTACACCTTTCTTTTGTTCTGCCTGCTATAGTTGGGATGTGTTTGACCAGTTCATTGCATGGTTCTGTCTCGTCCTCTGCAAGAGTTGTCTTTGCATGGAAAGGTGGACAAGCTTTTTTTACATTTTGTTATTACAATTTAAAATGAAGTTAGATGAGATGCAGATAACATGACTCTTTATTAGAAATATTAAAAGAATACATTTTGGGGAGATGGGTCGGGAGTAACGCTGGAATTTGAATGACCTATATGGGATTTTTAAGTTTGAATTTTATTTTCAAGTACAGAATGTATAATATTTTTAAGTTGCCCATTCGTGATTCCTTTAATCCAATAAGGAGCACAAATCTCTTTTTACCGCACTGGGAATTAATTATTTCTTATGATTTCAGCAAACTGTCAGCAGCCAGGCCTATATGGAGGACGGATGACAGAGGACCGACTCCTCACTGTCAAGAACATGACCAGTGAGGCTATTGAACAACTCCACAAATCACTGGAGTCTGGCCCCAAAATATCTGATGAGGCTGAAGACCCACCATATCTCAAGGTAATTGTAAATGTGATTGTTGTTTTATATAATTTTCCAACTTTGTGCTCCTCTTCAATATGGAGGTGAATAAGAAAACGGCATTGTATTTTCGTATAGAACATAGCATCCCTACAGTGCAGAAGGAGGCCATTCCGCCCATCGAGTCTGCACCAACCCTCTTCCCCGACCTATCCCCATAACACCATACTGTAGCCCCACCTAACCTGCATATCCCTGGACACTAAGGGGCAATTTTATCCTGGCCAATCCACCTAACCTGCACATCTTTAGACTATGGGAGGAAACTGGAGCACTTGGGAGAAGCCCACACAGGCAGAGAGAACATGCAAATACCAGTGACCCAAGGCTGGAATTGGACACATATCCCTGCCGCTGTGATGCAGCAGTGCTAACCAAGTCACTATGCCACCCTATGTATGTTCTCAGCCACTTGTTGCAGGCCTTCAGAACTGCTTGACATAGTTGGGGACGAGGTAGGAAATTGCTCAGCAGTGTTATGGGCCAGGGTTTAGAAACTCCAAAGTGTATTATGGAATTCATCTGGCCTATACATTTCTGTTGAATTTGGCTGGGATGAGCACAAGACCTTCCCTTCAGGTGTGATTCAAGAGTCTTCCCAGACATTTTAATCAAACAAACTTTATTCTAAGAACTTAGTTAACATTTATATAAACACACAGCAAGAATTTTTATCAATTACAAACATAAAGCTACCCCACAGTTACAGTAATTTATGTATAACACTTAATGAATTCTCCTTTAACTGTTCCAATTCAAAAACAAAATCTCTTTTCAAGGGCGTGGCTCAGCACTTTGCATTCTCACTTGAATAAGACTGGCCTTTCCTGAGATTCTGACCTTGTCTCACCAGCAGGTTTAAACCCTTCTGGAAAGCAAACTATATCTTAAAAGCCACCACCCAATGTGATTTTTACTGGAACAGATATTTAAAATGAAAGTAGAGAAAGACGGGAACAAAACATTTATTTTTCCCTGAGTCCACAGCAGTCAAATCTGAAAGCAAAAGTTAAACTCTCACAGCCACAGCTCAGCTCCACCCACATAAATGACATCACTGAAGCCATGTGACAAGACAAAAACCTTTCTTAAAGGGACACTTCCATGACAGCAAGGTTCCATATTTTCTTTCTGAATCTTGTGTGAAGATGTTCAGGGAACCCAGCTAATAGCTGTAGAGATATCTGCATAAACCCACCTTGCAGATAAAGAGAATTATGTTAAAAGTTGTTATAACTGGTTCCAGTTATACATACAAGGCATTGTTTGTTTGTTATACAAGCAGTGGAGTGGTAAGTGGAGTGCTGAATTCTGGCTATGTAGTGTATGTTACCTCTGTTATCTCTGTAGAATTCTTCTGTAGGCTTTGCAATATTAAATATTGTAGGTTAGAGCTGCAAATTGTTTCCAAATAATTTTTGAAATGATTCACATGTGCAAGTCTCCCAAAGCTGTAAAATATAAAAGAGGAAATTCATTTAATTACATTTGATAATTTGTCATTCTGAACTGGTGTTGCCGATCGTGTGAAATAACAATGTGTCACTGAAAAATAATTTCTTCTTGTCAACCCCATGCTGTTATAAACCTCAACCTGTACCGCAGGTGATTTTCCTTATTTTGTACGGAGACTCAGTAAATTCCATCTGTTCACATTTGGAATTGAAGGTGATCTGGAAAATGCTGGATTCTACTGAAAAATCCTGTGTCACTACTGAATGAGGTAAATTGGTACCTCGTGGGAACAAACTTCAAAGCAATTGTAATTGTTGCAATTTAAGATTATATTTTTAGGCACAGTGGAACTTTTATGAGAAATTCTCAACCCATGACATGCATTCCCTTCATCCAAGAATTGCATTAGTCATTACACAAAGAAGATGGGTTTTATTTGGAGTATCAAACCAAGAGCTGTAATAGATACTTCATTATTAAGCCTGTTTTGAGTAATTGCCATGCAATATCGATCTAATTTAACTTCAGGCATCATCATTTATGAAGTGACATTAGGAAACCAAGTAAAGGACTTCCGGGTGCGGCGATGACCAGCTGAGTCGCACGTTTCGGCAGCTCCCGGTGGAACGGACTTTTGGGCTCTTAATAAGAGCCCCAACGGCAATTTTAACGGCTAAAAGTACTGTGCGGTGAACCAGAAGGGAATCCCCCCTGGATACGGATGAAAAAAGGAGAGGAAGGTGGCCGGATTGCGGTGGATCCTTTAGAGCAGCAGCAAGGAAGGCAAGCAAAAACCAAGATGGCGGCGGAAGGTGGCAGTTTAATATAGGGCCCTGAACAACACGAGTTTTTGAAACGCTGCGTGGAAGAACTCAAAAAGGAAATGAAGAAGGAGCTGTTGGCCCCGATATTACAGGCGATCGAAGGGCTAAAGGAGGAGCAAAAGACCCAGGAGCGGGAGCTTCGGGTCGTGAAGGCAAAGGCTGCCGAGAATGAGGACGACATACAGAGCCTGGTGGTGAAGACGGAGATGCACGAGGCACACCATAAACGATGTGTGGAAAGGCTGGAGGTGCTGGAGAACAACGCGAGGAGGAACAACCTAAGGATTCTTGGTCTTCCTGAAGGTGCGGAGGGAGCGGACGTCGGGGCATATGTGAGCACGATGCTGCACTCGTTAATGGGAGCGGAGGCCCCGGCGGGTCCGCTGGAGGTGGAGGGAGCATACCGAGTGATGGCACGAGGACCGAGAGCAGGAGAAATTCCTAGAGCCATAGTGGTGAGATTCCTCCGTTTTAAGGACAAAGAGATGGTCCTTAGATGGGCAAAGAAAACTCGGAGCAGTAAGTGGGAGAACGCGGTGATCCACGTATACCAAGACTGGAGTGCGGAGGTGGCGAGAAGGAGGGCGAGCTTTAATCGGGCCAAGGTGGTGCTTCACAAAAAGAAGATAAAATTCGGAATGCTGCAACCGGCAAGACTGTGGGTCATATATCAAGGGAGGCACCACTACTTTGAGACGGCGGATGAGGCGTGGACTTTTATCGTGGAAGAAAAATTGGAATGAGCGGGTTATTTTTTAAAAAAAGAACGTTTGAAACAAAGTGGTGGGGCGAGTATGGGGGGCGAAGAGGGGGGTAAAAAGGGGGGAAAGAGGAGTTTTATGTTATTAATCCTGCGATGTGGTAACTTTTCTCTCTTCCACAGGAGGTGGTGGGGGGAGGAAAGGAGGTGGAGGAGATGGGGCGTTGGCCATTGGGGGCGGGGCCAAGGGGGAAGCGCGGGCTCGGTTCCCGCGCTATGATAATCATGGCGGGAATAGGGAAGCAGGAAGGAGGGGGCGTCGCACGGTGCGAGCCGAGGTCACGGGGGGAAGCCGAGGTCGGCCAGAGTTTGCTGACTTCTGGGAGCAACATGGGGGGTGTAACTACGCTAGTGGGGGATCTAGCGGGGGGGGTGGGAGGGGGGAATTATTGGGCTGCTGCTGCTGGGGAGAGGGGGGAGCTGGCATGGGGTGGGATGGGTGGGGGGGGCACCGCCTGGGGGGGACACAGCTGCGTGGGAACCGGGTGAGGAGCTGGAAAAAGGGGATGGCTAATCGACAAGGGGGGGGTAAAAAGCCCCCCAACCCGGCTGATCACGTGGAACGTGAGAGGGCTGAACGGGCCGATAAAGAGGGCACGGGTACTTGCACACCTTAAGAAACTTAAGGCAGACGTGGTTATGTTACAGGAAACGCACTTGAAACTGATAGACCAGGTGAGACTACGCAAAGGTTGGGTGGGGCAGGTGTTCCATTCGGGGCTAGATGCGAAAAACAGGGGGGTGGCTATATTAGTGGGGAAGCGGGTAATGTTTGAGGCAAAGACTATAGTGGCGGATAGCGGGGGCAGATACGTGATGGTGAGTGGCAAACTACAGGGGGAGACGGTGGTTTTGGTAAACGTATATGCCCCGAACTGGGATGATGCCAATTTTATGAGGCGTATGCTAGGACGCATCCCGGACCTAGAGGTGGGAAAGTTGGTAATGGGGGGAGATTTCAATACGGTGTTGGAACCAGGGCAGGACAGGTCGAGGTCCAGGACTGGAAGGAGGCCGGCAGCAGCCAAGGTGCTTAAAGATTTTATGGAGCAGATGGGAGGAGTAGACCCGTGGAGATTTAGCAGACCTAGGAGTAAGGAGTTTTCGTTTTTCTCCTATGTCCACAAAGTCTATTCGCGAATAGACTTTTTTGTTTTGGGAAGGGCGTTGATCCCGAAGGTGAGGGGAACGGAGTATACGGCTATAGCCATTTCGGATCACGCTCCACATTGGGTGGACTTGGAGATAGGGGAGGAAACAGAAGGGCGCCCACCCTGGAGAATGGACATGGGACTAATGGCAGATGAGGGGATGTGTCTAAGGGTGAGGGGGTGCATTGAAAAGTACTTGTAACTCAATGATAATGGGGAGGTCCAGGTGGGAGTGGTCTGGGAGGCGCTGAAGGCAGTGGTTAGAGGGGAGCTGATATCAATAAGGGCACATAAAGGAAAGCAGGAGAGTAGGGAACGGGAGCGGTTGCTGCAAGACCTTCTGAGGGTGGACAGGCAATATGTGGAGGCACCGGAGGAGGGACTGTACAGGGAAAGGCAAAGGCTACACGTAGAATTTTACTTGCTGACGACGGGTACTGCAGAGGCACAGTGGAGGAAGGCACAGGGTGTACAGTACGAATATGGGGAGAAGGCGAGCAGGTTGCTGGCCCACCAATTGAGGAAAAGGGGAGCAGCGAGGGAAATAGGGGGAGTGAGGGATGAGGAAGGAGAGATGGAGCGGGGAGCGGAGAGAGTGAATGGAGTGTTCAAGGCATTTTATAAAAAATTATACAAAGCTCAACCCCCGGATGGAAGGGAGAGAATGATGGGCTTTCTGGACCGGCTGGAATTTCCCAAGGTGGAGGAGCAGGAAAGGGTGGGACTGGGAGCACGGATTGAAATAGAGGAAGTAGTGAAAGGAATTAGGAGCATGCAGGCGGGGAAGGCTCCGGGACCGGATGGATTCCCAGTTGAATTTTACAGGAAATATGTGGACTTGCTCGCCCCGCTACTGATGAGGACCTTTAATGAGGCAAAGGAAAGGGGACAGCTACCCCCGACTATGTCTGAGGCAACGATATCGCTTCTCCTAAAGAAGGAAAAGGACCCGCTGCAATGAGGGTCCTATAGACCTATTTCCCTCCTAAATGTAGACGCTAAGATTCTGGCCAAGGTAATGGCATTGAGGATAGAGGATTGTGTCCCGAGGGTGGTCCAGGAGGACCAAACTGGGTTTGTGAAGGGGAGACAGCTGAATACGAATATACGGAGGCTGCTAGGGGTAATGATGATGCCCCCACCAGAGGGGGAAGCGGAGATAGTGGTGGCGATGGATGCCGAGAAAGCATTTGATAGAGTGGAGTGGGATTATCTGTGGGAGGTGCTGAGGAGATTTGATTTTGGAGATGAGTATGTTGGATGGGTGCAGCTGTTGTATAGGGCCCCAGTGGCGAGTGTGGTCACGAATGGACGGGGATCTGAATACTTTCGGCTCCATAGAGGGACAAGGCAGGGATGCCCTCTGTCCCCATTATTGTTTGCACTGGCGATTGAGCCCCTGGCAATAGCATTGAGGGGTTCCAAGAAGTGGAGGGGAGTACTTAGAGGAGGAGAAGAACACCGGGTATCTCTGTATGCGGATGATTTGTTGTTATATGTAGCGGACCCGGCGGAGGGGATGCCAGAGATAATGCGGACGCTTCGGGAGTTTGGAGAATTCTCAGGATATAAACTGAACATGGGGAAAAGTGAGTTGTTTGTGGTCCATCCAGGGGAGCAGAGCAGAGAAATAGAGGACTTTCCGCTGAGGAAGGTAACAAGGGACTTTCGTTACTTGGGGATCCAGATAGCCAAGAATTGGGGTACATTGCATAGGTTAAATTTAACGCGATTGGTGGAACAAATGGAGGAGGACTTCAAGAGATGGGACATGGTATCCCTGTCACTGGCAGGGAGGGTGCAGGCGGTTAAAATGGTAGTCCTCCCGAGATTCCTCTTTGTGTTTCAGTGCCTCCCGGTGGTGATCACGAAGGCTTTTTTCAAAAGGATTGAGAAGAGTATCATGAGTTTTGTGTGGGCCGGGAAGACCCCGAGAGTGAGGAAGGAATTCTTACAGCGTAGTAGGGATAGGGGGGGGCTGGCACTACCGAGCCTAAGTGAGTACTACTGGGCCGCCAATATCTCAATGGTAAGTAAGTGGATGGGAGAAGAGGAGGGAGCGGCGTGGAAGAGATTGGAGAGGGCGTCCTGTAGGGGGACTAGCCTACAAGCTATGGTGACGGCCCCATTGCCGTTCTCACCGAAGAAATACACCACAAGCCCGGTGGTGGTAGCGACTTTGAAAATTTGGGGACAGTGGAGACGGCATAGGGGAAAGACGGGAGCCTTGGTGGGGTCCCCGATAAGAAATAACCATAGGTTTGCCCCGGGGAGAATGGATGGGGGATTTGGAATATGGCAAAGAGCAGGAGTAATGCAACTGAAAGATCTGTTTGTGGATGGGAAGTTCGCAAGTCTGGGAGCGCTGACCGAGAAATATGGGTTGCCCCAAGGGAATGCATTCCGGTATATGCAACTGAGGGCTTTTGCGAACCAACAGGTGAGGGAATTCCCGCAGCTCCCGACGCATGAGGTGCAGGACAGAGTGATCTCAAAGACATGGGTGGGGGACGGTAAGGTGTCAGATATATATAGGGAAATGAGGGACGAGGGGGAGATTATGGTAGATGAGCTGAAAGGGAAATGGGAAGAAGAGCTGGGGGAGGAGATTGAGGAGGGGCTGTGGGCGGATGCCCTAAGTAGGGTAAACTCATCGTCCTCGTGTGCCAGGCTAAGCCTGATTCAATTTAAGGTGTTACACAGGGCGCATATGACTGGAGCACGGCTCAGTAAATTTTTTGGGGTAGAGGATAGGTGTGCGAGATGCTCGAGAAGCCCAGCGAATCACACCCACATGTTTTGGTCATGTCCGGCACTACAGGGGTTCTGGGTGGGGGTGACAAAGGTGCTTTCGAAAGTAGTGGGGGTCCAGGTCGAACCAAGCTGGGGGTTGGCTATATTTGGGGTTGCACAAGAGCCGGGAGTGCAGGAGGCGAGAGAGGCCGATGTTTTGGCCTTTGCGTCCCTAGTAGCCCGGCGCAGGACACTGTTGATGTGGAAGGAAGCCAAGCCCCCGGGGGTGGAGACCTGGATAAATGACATGGCAGGGTTTATAAAGCTGGAACGGATTAAGTTCGTCCTAAGGGGATCGGCTCAAGGGTTCACCAGGCGGTGGCAACCGTTCGTCGAATACCTCACAGAAAGATAGAGGAATGGAAAAGAAGAAGGCAGCAGCAGCAGCCCAGGGGGGTGGGGGGGGGGGGGGGGGGGGGAGGAACCAGAAGGACTCTCAGGGTTGTTAATATATATGTATAATACGTATAGGTCGTTGCTATAAATAATTGTATATTGGACTGTTAAATCATATTTTTGGAGAGTGTTTATCTGAGACAAGGCAGTTGCCATTTAGTTTTCGTTTTTGTTATATATTATTTATTCTTTGTTTATAAAACAGGTCATTGTTATTTATACTGTTATATTATTGTGTAAAGGATACACAATGTACTGTGATGGTTGACCAAAAATTTTCAATAAAATATTTTTTTTTAAAAAGGAAACCAAGTAAAGCTTTCTCAGACCATAATGTTCTTAGTCCCCATCACAATCAAATGGAATTTGAATTCAATCTTTTGTTTGTGTTTGAACTGAAAATGCTAAAAAAGAATATTTTGAAGTATTGACTATAAGGTGGGAAGGTTAGTTTTACAAATTCATAGATTTTCTCCTAGTCTGAAACAGCAACTGCCAAATTTGTTGCACCACGGTTGGTTCTCTGCAGTGAGTGTTGTGTTTGGTCTTCTATACCTAGCGAATGACACTACCAAACACCTTGACTTGTTCCAACTAGGATCTTTATTGAATCGCACGTGGTAAGATGGTGATGTTACAGAGCAAGTTATCATGGAGTTTCTTTGAACTCCTCTGGAACTACACCCAGCATGACTGTTCACCTGTATGTCTTACTACCGTCTCCTACAACCATCTACTGATGGCCGATTGTGTCTCCACTTATATGGGAGTTCCTGGTCACATGACCACGGTCTTGAGACCGCATGGTGTGTCTGTACCGCCGCCTACTAATTGGAGGTTGCACACCATCCATCTATGATATTGCTTACAGGCATACCACCACAGAGGTCAGGAGTAAAAAGTGTGGAAATGCAATTGTAAGGGGAATAGATAGGCATTTCTGTGGCCGCAAATGAAACTTCAGGATGATATGTTGTCTCTCTGGTGCTAGGGTCAAGGATATCTCTGAGCGGTTGCGGGACATTCTGGGAGGGTGAACAGCTAGTGGCCGTGGTACACATCAGTACCAATGACATAGGTTAAAAAAAAGGGAAGAGGTCGTAAAAGCAGAATATGGGGAGTTAGGAAGAAAGTTGAGAAGTCGGTGACCCAAAGTCAGAGGAGAAGTTGCAGGATATATCGGATGAATGTATGGCTGAAGAGATGGTGTGAGGGGAAGGGTTTCCGATTTCTGGGGCATTGAGACCAGTTGGGGGAGAAGGTGGGACCAGTACAAACTAGTTGGGTTACACCTGGGCAGGACCGGAACTGATGTCCATGGGGAGTATTTGCTAGAGTAGTTGGGGAGGGTTTAAACTAAAATGGCAGGAGGATGGGAGCCTATGCAAGGGGGTTAGGAGCTGAGGAGGAGGAGGAAACAAGGACAAAAACAAAAGACAGAACGGGGAATAAGAAAAGTGATGGGCAGAGAAACCAAGGGCCAGATTCAAGCAGGGCCACAGTGAAAAATATTGCCAGATTGATTCTTGGGCTGGCAGGACTGACGTACGAGGATAGATTGAATCGGTTAGGATTGTATTCGCTGGAGTTCAGAAGAATGAGGGGGGATTTCATAGAAACCTATCAAATTCTAACAGGACTAGACAGAGGAGATGCAGGGAGGATGTTCCTGATGGCGGGTGTGTCCAGAACCAGTGGTCACAGTCTGAGGATATGGGGTAGACCATTTAGGACAGAGATGAGGAGAAATTTCTTAACCCAGAGAGTGGTTGGCCTGTGGATTTCGTTACCACAGGAAGTAGCTGAGGCCAAAACGTTGCAGCTTTTCAAGAAGCAATTGGATACAGCACTTGGGGCCATGGGAATCAAACAAAATGGGGGGGCTAACGGGATTAGGCTATGAGTTGGATGATCAGCCATGGTCATAATGAATGGTGTAGCAGGCTCGATGGGTCTATTTTCCTGCTCCTATCTTTTTATTTTCTATGTTCCTATAGGCACGCGCCATTGACCGCGTTGCGCTCAAGTGAGAGCACAACATAGCTGGTGAATTCCGGGAGAGTTCTGTGGAACTCTTTGCAGCCTCGGAGGATACATCCAAGTCCCTCGATGTGTCGGAATTGGAACTCCGTCCATAAGGGACGAGATCAAACGGCGCTCGCTAAAGTAGGTCTTAAATCTACTTGAGGCCTCCCTCGATCTCCCAGACTCCCCAGGAAGGCTGAAGCCGGATGCCAATCAGTACCGTGACCAGGCGGAACAACACCCGGGGGAGAAGTCTCCTGGGCCATTGGAGGCACCTGGGTGGTCAGGGATAGAGCAGGGTGGACCCTGGCCCTCTCCCTGGATGATGGGCACCTTTGCACTGCCCAGCTGACACCTTGGCACTGCCACCCTGGCATTACCAAGGTACCTGGGTGGCATTGCCAATCTGGCAGGAGCACTGTCTGGGTGCCAGGGTGACAGTGCAATAGCGGTGAGGAACTCACCGGCAGGAAACTCCCTAAAAGAAACCTCCACAAATGAACTTAGTTTCCATTGAATGCTGCCCTATGTTTTTTCGCATCACTAGCCCTAACCATAAACTGGTGTTCTGTCCTCTGCAATCTAGAGAGCATCTTTACTACTCAATATCTAGTTAAATTATATCATAACTAACAGTAAGCCAAGCCTCTCATTGCCCGTATTGGATACTGTAATCTTCTACACACTACTGCATATTACCCCCTCTTCCTTTTGGAAGGTGAGTTAGAAAAAACACTTTAGTGTGATATGGCTGTTGGTAAAGACTATATAAATGAACAGAATATAAGTTTGTCGTGAGATGCATCAATTTCCTTGCAGATCTTAAACCATCAAACAACAAATATGTGACTTGAAAAAAGAGTCATCCAGATTCAAAACATTAGCTCCCTTCTCTCTCCACAGGTGCTGTTAGACCTGCTGAAATTGTCCAGCATTTTCTGTTTATGTTTCAGATTCCAGCATCCGCAGTAATTTGCTTTTAAAAATATGTGACTTGGCTCTGGTGTAGGATAAAGTCACTTCTTTAAGCTCAGATTCAGTGATGTTAAGAGTCTTAAGTGGCCAGGTTGCTTGCTGCTCTTTCAGATAGTTGTTTGCCACTTCTATCTGCCAGCAAGTGTAACAAGTAGATTCCCTGGTTAGCTGCATTGGATCATTGTGTCTTCAGCTTAGATGCTCCTTCCAATGTCTCTGAAGGCAAACCGAGTTGACACAAGGTGAGACGTTATTAGTTTTGATAAGCTAATGTATTCCATGTTAAATTAAGCTTGCATTGTGCCATATAAAACTCATCACACTTTGTCATTTCAACTAGTATTCCGATAATATTGCACAAATAGAGAAAAGGTGTACAGTCACCCACTTTAGAGAGCCGTAAATGTAAAAAGACATTATCCTAACCAAGATAGAGTGCACCCTCTTGCAGCCTGAAGGACTTTCTGAGGTGTGTTGTTTTGATTTTTTGTTGTTGATTAAAGTGTTGCTTTCTGACCCACAAAAGAATGTGTCAACAGCAAGATGCTAGATATCTTTGTGACTGGCTAGATGTTACTCACAAATTCATTGATGTTTGGAATCTACAAATACAGGTACCAATTCCGCATTCAAATCGCCTTTCATTGGCCTGTGAATGGCCAGTCCAGTACTGGCCTTGGTAGAGAAACCTCAAGGAACCTTCTGTGAACAACATTTAGTGTTTATCTCCAAGCAATTTTTTGTGAAAATGTGGTTTTGGTTGAAAAATTCCACGTCATAATACATGGTAACTGAAGTAATTGGCACTAACTTATTTGGCAAGCTGTACACATTCATACCTCAGACTGGAATCTTTTTGCCTCAGAGACTGCCTGGAGGGGCAGGTCTCCATGTCTCTTACTACCCAAGATGGATTTTTCCTCTAAACTTTAGAGACACAAAGATGACCCCTCTCTGACACAACTCATGGCAGATCAGGAAATCAATACTTGATGAAAAATTAAAATGACCCCCTTGAATATTCTTGTTTTCCCACCCCACCCCATTCCCCATCGACATGAAAGCTCCTGATACCTGTATTGCATGACCTTCTAAGTCCCCTCCCCGCTACAATTTTAACCTGAGGATGTAACCTGTTGATATGTGATAACTTACTTTCCTTTATTTCAAACCTGATGCACTTTGCAAAATACTTCACTATGGAGTCTATTACTCCTAAACATCATCATCTGCTTGGAACTCTAAATGGGTTTCGTTCTTCCTTCTTAGGATGGCGGAATTGCCATGCAACATAATGGGCATCTGCCTCGGTGGATGGCAGCTTTGAATTCAATCCCTGAAAAACACAAATGTTAATGTTTAATATTTCCTGTGCACGTCCAAAAAGGAAGACATATTATGGACGGTCCAGTACTTTTTCTTTAGGTGACAAGTTGAATCTTACATGAAAACCCAGCAGAATAAATCCATGTAGAATATACTATCTGCACCTTTCCTTTCAGCAAACAAAATGTTTCTTAATATTTAAAGATTCTTTACCTTTCCTAGTATTTCATTACCTTCTATTTCATCAGTGATTGTTAGGTTGGTACAATCATGGCATATTTTATTCCCTTCTACTGTTTGTGAAAAGGAGACAAAAAAGATCCCATGGTTACGGTAGTTTAATCTGGTGACAGTGGACCGTGCATTGTTACATTTCTTTATTTACTTGACAGCTGAAAAAGATGCTTGATGCATCAAACACGGAATGTTTTCAAAGCAAAAATATTTCACTTTTTATAGGTCCCGCTACTGGTTCATCAGAAACAAGCATTGGCATGGTTACTGTGGCGGGAAAAGCAAAAACCATCAGGTGGCATACTAGGTGAGAAAGATCATCTTCAGGAAGGTTCTGAAGCTGGCCTTGTCACGGAAGAACGATGAGATCAGAGTCTCTAATTTGCATAAGAGATGGTATAAGGAGCAAACTTAATATTCGTAGAGTCACATGAGATGTCAAATCCTATAATTAATTTGCTATTTGATTCCTGTCCTGATTCAATATCATTTAGCTATCAGTCAATTAATTCAAATAGAAGAAATCAGGGAAGAATAGCTGACAATTGCTTTTTGACCCATTAATCAGGAAGGAGGCAAGGATGATACTTAGAATTCCTATAACTAGTTGCACTTGCACTAAATTAAATTTGTTTGAGTTGAATGTCTTTAGTAACGCTCGAGGAGTAATAGGGAGTAGAATAAATTTTAAATATTGACTATACCCTTTCTTATTAGCGGATGACATGGGATTGGGGAAAACTCTAACCATGATTGCGCTCATCTTAGCACAACGGTGCAAGGGGAAGAAAGAAAAAGAGAAAAAGCCAGAGGAGTGGATCTCAAAAACTGGTAAGAAGTGATGCCAGTTGCAGCGATTCAGTAACAAACCAGTCAGCCTGACGCTGATAATAGAAAAAAATACTAGGGTGCATTATGAAAGATTTAATAGCAGAACACTTGGGAAACAGTGGCAGGATCGACAGAGTGAAATTAAAATTACGTATTGTCACAAGTAGGCTTCAAATGAAGTTACTGTGAAAAGCCCCTAGTCGCCACATTCCGCCGCCTGTTCGGGGAGGCTGGTACGGGAATTGAACCGTGATGCTGGCCTGTCTTGGGCTGCTTTCAAAGCCAGCAATTTAGCCCAGTGTGCTAAACCAGACCCTCATGGATCAGCATGGATTTACGAAAGGGCAATCGTGCTTGACAAATCTACTGGAATTCTTTGAGGATGTAACTAGTAGAGTTGATGAGGGAGGAACCAGTGGATGTGGTTTATTTGGACTTTTGGAAGTCTTTCAATTCCCACCAGTCATCTCTTTCTCTTAAAGGGGAGAGCAACTTTCACTTTTCGTATATCATTATCTTTTGTAACCACATTTGTTTCAAACTTCTAATGCTGAAGAACAAAAAAAAAAGCTTGAGAACGGGTGGTTTGCTTAAACCACCAACCATAATGTGGTTTGATTGAAGCTAATTAGCTGCATATTCTCTTTTAGCATTTCCTACAAAGCCGGGTGCTAATGAGGAAGTTGGAAGAGAATTTATTTTTCCTGCATTTACAATTTGAAATAATTCCCCTTGGAAATAAAACCCAATCTTAAAGGGTATGCATTTCAGCTTGCATGCATATTTTTTCTAAAGGTTTGTCTCAGATAATGTACCGCAACATAATTTGTACTTTGGTGCATTTTTTTAATAAATGATTTTTATTGGGTTTTGCCTTTGGTGAATTTTGACTAAAAGGTTTTCTAGCTGCCCTTTACTGAACTGCTACTGTAGGATGAATATTTTTTTACTTGTATACGGATTGCTCAGAAGAATTCCATGATGAATAATGGTAGAAATGCAGGTGAAGGTCTCGCCCATTGCAGTGTGGTGTTGTCACAATATCCAGCAAAACCGAGATTGTTTTTCTCTTGCTGCTGTCTGATCACAACCTAATATTACATTCCAATGGCCTCTTTCCAACAGATAGTACTCTTGTGATCTCCTGTGGGACACTCATCATTTGTCCAGCATCTATAATTCACCATTGGAAGAAGGAAATCGAACGGCATGTCTGTGCAAGGAAGATAAGCATATACATGTACCATGGACCAAAGAGAGAACAATCGGCAAAGGCGTGAGTAACTGGAACACTATGGGATTCATACTCTAAAAATGCGATAACATTGATAGTTCTGAATATATAATAGCAAATGTAATAATAATCTTTATTGTCACAAGCAGGTTTACATTAACATTGCAATGAAGTTACTGTGAAAAGCCCCTAGTCGCCACATTCCAGCACCTGTTCGGGTACACAGAGGGAGAATTCAGAATGTCCAAATTACCTAATAGCACGTCTTTCGGGATTTGTGGGAGGAAACCGGAGCACCCAGAAGAAACCCACGCAGACACAGGGAGAACGTGCAGACTCCGCAAAGACAGTGACCCAAACAGGGAATCGAACCTGGGACCCTGGTGCTGTCAAGTCCTCGTGCTAACCACTATGCTACCGCGCTGCCCTTTGAAATCTGGGGCGCAATTCTCCGACTCCCCCCACCAGGTCGGAGAATCGCCGGGGGCTGGCGTGAATCCCGCCCCCCGCCGTGTCCCGAATTCTCCGCCACCAGAGATTTGGCGGGGCGGGAATCGCGCCACGCCAGTCGGCGGAAATCGCGCCGGTCGTCGGGCCCACCCCCGGCGATTCTCCGGTCCGCGATGGGCCGAAGTCCCGCCGCTGTCAACCCACGCCAGCCGGCGTGGATTGAACCACCTTTCGAACGGTGGGACAAGGCGGCGCGGGCGGGCTCCGGGGTCCTGGGGGGTGCGCGGGGCGATCTGGCCCCGGGGGGGTGCCCCCACGGTGGCCTGGCCCGCGATCGGGGCCTACCGATCCGCGGGCGGGCCTGTGCCGTGGGGGCACTCTTTTCCTTCCGCCTTCGCCACGGTCTCCACTATGGCGGAGGCGGAAGAGACCCCCTCCACTGCGCATGCGCGGGGATGCCGTGAGCGGCCGCTGATGCTCCCGCGTATGCGTCGCCCGGCAAAGTCATTTCCGCGCCAGCTGGCGGGGCACCAAGGCCTTTCCTGCCAGCCGGCGTGGCGGAAATCACTCCAGCGCGGGCCTAGCCCCTCAAGGTGAGGGCTCGACCCCCCCAAGATGCGGAGAATTCCGCACCTTTGGGACGGCGCGATGCCGGACTGATTTGCACCGTTTTTGGCGCCGGTCGGCGGATATCGTGCCGATTGCGGAGAATCCCGCCCCTGATGTCAATTTACCATTTAATGCATACGTAGGGAAGAAACTTTTATAATGTGAAATTTGTTCATCTATTTCATTGGAGTTGCAATAAATATTAGTTGCTGATTGATCTTTCTTGATCACCATGCAAGTATAACCACCTAGTGAATCACTGGACTTGGAGCATGACACAAGCTAAAATTAACTTTGTAACTTTGAGCTGACCAGACAGTTTATACCTAATTTAATCCGATCTGTGGCTGCAACAGTATTATGTAGGTTATATTTCAGCAACGCACATGGAGTTTCTGCTCTTGAAACGATTTGAGGAAAGTGTTAAGCAAAGACCGATTTCTGCTGCCCTCTCTCCTTAGATAAAGATAGTAAGCAAGTTAGTATGCGGTTACAACAAGGCAGTTTAATAGCAGCTTTAGAAGTCAATTGGCACCAGGGCACTTGTTAGCCCATCAATCAGAGAACATCGCTGAGCAGGAGGACCTGATGACTGGGAAGGAATGTCATCCCAGGAAGTCAAAATTGACACAGATGAGCAGCTGCACTCAAGAAGAGGAATTTAACCTTAAACTAAAAATACTATGAAGCACCATTTTTTTGACTCTTAAGACGTTAAAATATTTTCTTGTAGACTATCAGAATTTGATGTTGTTGTGACGACATATAGCCTTGTTGCAAAAGAGATCCCAGTGAAAAAGGAAAAAGGACAGTGTGCAACCAAAGATGAGGAGGCAAATGTAAGTTGAGCAATTTGAAGTCCTATTAATGAACCCACTTGTAGATGTAAATAGTATGCAATGCCATTGCACTGTCTTGAATACACTGCTGTTAACAATTTAACAATTGCTGCTTGTTGGAATGGTCACCAAACGAACACACACCAGCTCACCATTTCAGAATAATTCTGAGCGTCTGTGGCATTTTTACAGTGGGATAATGCTCTTGCCGTTTTTATGGCCCTGTGCATCAGCCCCAGCCCCAATGCCAGTGTGCTTTCTGATTTGGTAGTTGCACTCCCTATATTACCAAAAGAGTCAGTGAAATTGTTTCCCAATCAAAAATCTGTTAATATGATTAAAGTGTGATTAATTGGGGTACTTCATCTTTTTGATCCAACCAGATTGTGATGAAAATTGCACACATACTTTTTGTTCACATACTGTTTTCAGGCCTTGACTGAGACAAAGTCTTCACATTCTCCTCTGCTGAAGATAGCATGGACTCGGATCATTCTGGATGAAGCTCACAACATTAAAAACCCCCAAGTACAAACATCAATGGCAGTGTGTGAAGTCCAAGCTAGAACACGCTGGGCAGTTACAGGAACACCCATTCAGAACAACCTGTTGGATATGTACTCTTTGCTCAAGTAAGAAGACAAACCAGAGCACGCTGGGTTAAATTCCTAAATTGTATTCTTCAGACACTTTTTTTGCGGTATTATTCCTAAATAATGATTAGAGCATTCAAAAATTAATCCTAATATTTCTGTATTCCTTGTGCTGTCTTTGCTTTTATATAAAAGAAAGCCTCCTAAATTGTTTGAGATATTATTTCCATAGTTGCCCAGTTGAGACTAATTAATTTTTGTTGTTAACTGTGGAGCTCTGCTTTCTAACTTCCTATTTGTTTAGGTTCCTTCGCTGTTCCCCATTCGATGAGTTCAAGCTTTGGAAGAATCAAGTGGATACTGGTACAAAGAAGGGCGGAGAACGCCTTAACATTATCACCAAAAGCCTTCTGTTGCGAAGAATGAAGGACCAGCGTGACACTAGTGGCAAACCTCTGGTATATAAATCCAAATTTCCATTTTGACAAAATAAATAATCGCCTGATTCTGCAGTACAAAATGCAATTCATTACAAATTATTTTGTGGTACATTATCTGATCCAAACCTTTATGCCAACACTAATTCCAATTCTCTTCCCGCACCAAGGCAGAATTTCATCTGTTTCCATAGCTAGTTATTCCTGGAGCAGGCCACTAGTCTGATGCCAGAATGCCAATGCTAAACTGCAATGTAAAACTGACTGTTTGCCCAAGCCAACTCCATGACATGGGTTTTGTGTCAAACCGTTATGATATACTCTGGCTGTAAACTCACCTAATCCCAATTTAAATATTTGCAATGTATGAATTCTTCCCTCAAGATTTTTAACCATTGCAAGTGGGCTTTGTTATTGCCAGATATGCCTGCATTTCAATCCTGAGAAAGTGAATGAGAGCCAACAAATGTTTGCTTGGTTGGAATCAGAGCCTCTATACCGGAGATACGTATTATCAAAGGTGTTTGGGGATGGACAGCTTGGGTCATTATCTCTGCGATGCTGTTGATCCTAAAAGTCCAATACTGTAACTCTTGCTGAACTTGAATAAGAGGGAACAGTGGGATTGGTTTTCAGAACAGTAACAATTAAGAGTATTTGCCTGGAGGAGAGGCTCTGAGTACCAAGTGAAGCTATATACTGCCAGCTGTTCTTGTGACAAATGTTCTTTCCTTTGAATCATATGGTTTTTGCAGACAAAGTCAGATAAGGGTTACAGCACAGGTTTTAAATGTGTTGAAGTATCAGAATGTGATAACACTAAATGTTGTTGCTGTTCTTTCCTTCTGTTTGGTTTCTTGCCTTTTCTAATTTGCTCACTTCCTGAGCCTGGATAATGTGGAGACCAGGCGAAAGGATGTTGTCAACTTCATCTGATTTCTGGTGCCTATCTGAGAGCAGCATTTGTAAAGGCTTAGGAATAGGATGTCACCCTTTGCTCTTAGTTACAGGAAATAGAGTAAGATCAGAAAAAACAGGAGAAATTGAGGAGTATCATACTCTGGAAAATTTAATTTCAAGTCTTTTATCAGAAAATGTAATTGCTCATAAACATAGACAATCCTTTATAGCTTATTAGGTTTAAGGTTACAATATTATATAAATGTACTCCTTTTATCATCCAAATTGTGTAATTTGGATAAAGGATCTGTGACCGTTTGATTCAAGCAATCACAGTGCATTTGAAATCAGGGACAGCAATAAAATATTGGCGTTTCCGCGTCAAGATCTTCACCTCCGTAATTCACAAGAGCACAAATTTTTCTGTGAAAATAATGGTGAGGCTAAAAGTGCTGACCATTCTTTATGCACAAATGGACAGGAACATATGGCAAGTTCAACATGAAGTTGATGTTGCCACCTGCTCCTCTTCTCTCTCCCCCCCCCCCCTTCAAACATATTGAACGGTGTGAAGTTCCTATACACTATTGACATCATAGATACAGACCAAACTCACGACAGAAAGTTAGGCTCGTCTTTTCCAAACTTTTAACAGCATGATTAATTACTGCCAAGCAACCTGTTCACTGAATATTAGCTTTTACAAGTGTGGTGATTTATTTCTTCCGATTTTAGTAATTGTTGGAATTTTTTTTTTAACTGTTTTTTTAAAAAACTTGTTTTCTTTTATTTCTCCCTCCCTCCTCATTTCACTTTCTGTACCCGATTTGCCATTGGATTTGTTCCTCTAATTGACACTTCTTGTTTCAGTCCCTGATTTTGTCATGCAAGATCCTGTAGAAAGTCAAGTTCTGTCCATTTGTTACTTACTGCGAAAGCTGATTTAATATATTTGCTTTGTAGACTGGTCTAAGACCACTGCAATGATTTATGCAGCAGATCATTTATAATCGTTTAACATTTTGATCTGATTTATTTGATACTTTCTTTTTGAGCGATCAGATATATCTCAGGGTTGTGTATATCCCAGGGTTTATGTGTATGGCTTTGTATTTAAAGAGTAATTTTGAGATTCATCATGTAGAAAAATACAAGTGGCTCTGCTTTATTTTACAGTGAAAATGATATCTTGTCAGTATTTACCTCTAAATATAATGTTCACTCTATCATTATAAAGGGAAGGCACCGCTAGAAGGGATCAAGACAAAGTGGGAGGAAGAGTTGGGAGAGGATATGCAGGAGGGGTTCTGGTGTGAGGTGCTCCGGAGGCGTGAACGCCTCCACCTCGCGTGCGAGGTTGGGGCTGATACAGCTGAAGGTGGTATATAGAGCACACCTTACAAAGGCTCTTTGAGGGGGTTGAAGATGTGTGTGAACGTTGCAGGGGAGGCCCGCAAACCACGTTCATATGTTTTGGTTCTGTCCAAAGCTGGAGGATTACTGGAAGGAGGTGTTTAGGGTAACTCTAAAGTGGTGCACGTAAAACTGGACCTGGGCCTTCGGGAGGCCATATTCGGGGTGTCAGACCAGCTGGGGTTGGAAACGGACGCGGAGGCAGATATTGTAGCCTTCGCCTCGTTGATCGCCCGAAGGCGGATCTTGTTAGGGTGGAGATCAACCTCTCCACTCTGTGCCCTGGCGTGGCGGGGGTGACCTGCTGGAATTCTTAACACTTGAAAAGGTCAAATTTGAACTGAAGGGAAGGGTGGAGGGATTCTACAATTCATGGGCGTTATTCATTATGCACTTTCGAGAATTGGATCACATGCAACATTCGGGGGGTTGGGGGCTGGGAGGGTTGGGGGGAGGGGGACTATGTGTTAATGGTGATTATGGGTGATTCCTGATTCCTTTTTGTCATTTGTTTATGTTAACATGCAGGCCAATGTCTGGGGTTTGGTGGGAGGATGGGATCGTTATTGATATGGGGATTGACATTACATTTGTTATTGTTTATTGTTGGGTGTAAATTTGGGAGAAAAATTAGAATGAAAAATATATATTTTTTAAAATGAAGGGAACACCTGATTGTTTCACCAAAACTGAATTCTGATTCGGTTTCAAAATTTGATGAAGTGGAACAAATATAAATGACAACATCATGTGATTGTAAGCTTCACGGTTGGTTTTGGTGCCGGAATTTCTTATGCATGTGTTTTCTTTTTCCAGGTTTCCCTGCCACAGAAACGTAACCGCTCTCATCGACTAAAATTGTCAGAGGAGGAGGAAGCTGTTTACAATGTCTTGTTTGCTCGTTCCAGGTCTGTTTGAGGAATTGTGAGCTGAAATACAAAATACCATTACTGCTCCCAACTATAGAATGTACTTTGGATAATTCTGTCCGTTCCCAGTGCAAATTCTGTTTAATTTGGGAGACATTTGTTCACGTGGCAATGCTGCACTGATTTGCACAATTCCCTGAGAATAGACAGTGCCAATGGGTATCCTTCATTGATGAAACAACCACACATGAACATATTTCTCCCATATAGTGTTCAATGTTTTTCATGTGGGTGGGAGTGGTCGCCAAAAAGACGATTTTCATCTTTGTCCTGATGAAATGAAGTACAAGTGATATATTTCAACACAATGTCACTGTTCCATTGTGTGATATTTTCACGATAACTTTAAAAGGTTAGCAAAACATATATTTTCACCGAGATGGTGACCCCCCTTACATAAAGATTAGGCTGATTGAACCTTTCACTTACTTTTTAAAAAAGAATTTCCAATTAAGGTGCAATTTAATGTGGCCAATCCACTCACCCTGCACATCATTTTGGTTTGTGGGGGTGAGACCCACGCAGACACTGGGAGAATATGCACACTCCACACGGACAGTGACCTGGGGCTGGGATAGTGCTAACCACTATGCCACCGGAACCTTTCACTTACACCCAGAGTTTATTAACTCCAGTCAAGTGTTATCTTCGTTCAGATCCTAGTTTCGAGTGATTTTTACGGATTAGCACATCATCTGCAAGTGAATGAACAAAACATTGAGAAAACTGATTGGCTTGACCCCTGGTTCACATTGAGATGTTATAAGTTAGGTCCACAAGAGTTTTTTTATGAAATGTATTTTATTCCAAACATGTGTAAAAGAACATTAACATATACAACAACACACTCCACAACCTTTCAGTCCACAGTTTGTATAGATTTATACCCTTTTACCTCCTACCTTCCCGCAACGAACAGTTCCTCAAACATTGTCATGAACAATCTCCACCTCTCGAAGTCCTCCGTCGATGCCACAACTTAAATTTTATCTTTCCCGAAGAAAATCATACAGGTCTCCCAGCTAGGCCTCCACCTCCAGCGGCATAACTGACCTCCAATTTAGCAAGATCCATCGCTGGGGAATTGGAGGCGAAGGCCACAACATCGACTCTCTTCCCCTCCAGCAGCTCCGGCATTTCCAATACTCCAAAGGTCGCCACCATTGGGTCCGGCCTGACCTCCACCCCCACAATTTCAGATAATGTCCCAAACACCGCTTCTCAGTAATTCTCCAGCATCTCACAACCCCAGAACATGTGTGCATGATTCGCCGGCCCTCGCCCACACTTCTCGCACTTGTCAGTCACCACTTGAAAGAACCCACTCACCCTCGCCCAGGTCATTTGTACCCTGTGCACCACCTTGAACTGAATCAAGCTCATCCTCGCGCAGGAGAAGGTTGAATTACCCCTACGTACTGCCTCGCGCTACAGTCCCCAGCCTATTTCCTCGCCCCCCCCCCCTCCCAACTCCTCCCATTTGCTCTTGTACTTCACCACTTGCACCCTAGCCACCCATATATGTCCCCAATCCTACCCTCTCCCTACTCATCCGGGAGCAGCAATTGCTCCAATAGTGTATACCCTGGGAAACGTGCTCCACTCCTTTTGTGCAAAGTCTCTCACCTGCATGTATCTAAATTCGCTCCCCCTCGGTAACTCAAACCTTTCCCACAACTCACCCATACCCTTCCAGATACAAGTCCCTCACCAGTCCCGTCTCCCTCCTCTTCCCGTACATCCCATCCATCTCCCCCGGTTCCCGCACAAGTGGTGACAACACCGACATCCCCTCCAACTTAAAGTGTCCCCGCAGCTGATTGCACACCATAGCCATCGACTGTACCACCCGGCTTCCCATATACTTCCCCGGAGCTAGTGGCAGTGGAGGTATCACAGGTCCACATTGCTTGAATCACCAAGAGCCACCTTGCCATTTTCCTTTGTGAGCTAAAGAGATCACAATGTGGAAACAAGCCAATTCCATTAGGGGTTTTCTGTACATCTTTGCGATATCCTCCACCAATAAGTTTTCACCTATAATTCATGGCTGCCAAAGTTCCCATCAGTTCCCAGCATGGTACACAATGCAAAAGCTTCGGAACACCTCTGTTCAAGTGCAGACAACGTTTTGCATAATACTACGGTGCGAGCTCCCACTGTTTGGTCTACCACTGCTTCCTCTTACCGACTAACTTTTAAAAAAATGTATTTTTCCGGTATGTGGGCTTCGCTGGCTAGGCCAGCATTTGTTGCTCATCCCTAATTGCCCTTGAGAAATTGGTGATGAGCAGCCTTCTTGAACCGCTGCATTCCATGTGGTGTAGGTACACCCACTGTGTTATTAGGGAGGGAGCTCCAAGATTTTGACCCAGTGACAGTGAAGGAACAGCGATATATTTCCAAATCAGGATGGTGAGTGATGGGAACTTCCAGGTGGGGATGTTCCCATTTATCTGCTCCCATTATCCTTCTAGATGATGGTGGCCATGAGTTTGGAAGATGCTGCCTAAGAAGTCTTAATGAGGTCCTATAGTGCATCTTGTAAATGGTGCACACTGCTGCTGCTGTGCTTTGGTGGTGGAGGGATGAATGTTTGTGAAAGGGGGGCCAATCAAGCTATCCGCTTTGTCCTGGATGGTGTTGAGCTTCTTGAATGTTGTTCGAGCTGCAATCATCCAGGCAAGAGGGGAGTATTCCATCACACTCCTGCCTGGTGCCTTGTAGTTAGAGTACGAAGTCTTACAACACCAGGTTAAAGTCCAAAAGGTTTGTTTCGATGCCACTAGCTTTCGGAGCGCTGCTCCTTCCTCACCTGAGGAATTTGTCTATATATGTGTTTCTGGAACATACCTCTTCATTCACCTGAGGAAGGAGCAGCGCTCCGAAAGCTAGTGACATCGAAACAAACCTGTTGGACTTTAACCTGGTGTTGTAAGACTTCGTACTGTGCTCACCCCAGTCCAACGCCGGCATCTCCACATTGTAGTTAGAGGACAGGCCTTTGACCTGCTCTTGTAGCTACTGTATTTATACAGCTAGTCCAGTCAGTTTCTGGTCAATACTAATCTCCAGGATGTTGATAGCTGGATCCTTGCACTTATTTCCACCAGGAGTGCATGATGTATTGGCTGCTTCTTTAGAGCTACTTGGGGTTAAGATAGCTCAGAGCTTGGACAGATGGGATGCAAAGTATTTTTTAAAAATATTTTTATTCAGTTGTTAACATTTTAACATTTCATACATAAAACAAAACAACAGAACCCCCTCCACTCGACCAGCGCCAGGGTCCCAGGTTTGATTCCCCGCTGGGTCACTGTCTGTGCGGAGTCTGCAAGTTCTCCCCTTGTCTGCGTGGGTTACCTCCGGGTGCTCAGGTTTCCTCCCACAGTCCAAAGACGTGCAGGTTAGGTGGATTGGCCATGCTAAATTGCCCTTAGTGTGCAAAATGGTAGGTGGGGTTATTGGGTTATGGAGATAGGGTGGAAGTGAGAGCTTAAGTGGGGCGGTGTAGACTCGATGGGCCGAATGGCCTCCTTCTGCACTGTATGTTCTATGTTCTATGTTCAATAATTCAAAGAATAACCCCCACCCCCTAGCAGCTGACAGTAACCAACTCTTTCAAGTGGGATCCAAAGTATTATTGTAGACTCCACCACACCTTCCTGTGGGACTGATTTGGTTCTAGTACATGTGCAGGCATGTGTGTGGAAAGTCAGTACTTTGGTATGTAAACATACAAATCATCCCTCTACTGTGGGAAACTGTTTTACCATGACATTGTGATAGCAAATGTAATGGCACCAAAGCCATCAGTGAAGTTGCTTAATTGTTCATTCCAACTGATCCCTCAGAAATGGTCATTTCAACCGGGAATTCACTATTTGAACTATAAACAGATGTCAAATATGGTTGAATTTTTCTATAAATGTAGATTATGGTAGGTATTAAAATAGTATTGCTGGACTCCCCTTTGGATAAACCTGGGGCTATTACATCTGCCATTAGTTTTATCTGTATTCCAACATAGGTTACGTCCAATTGGGGAAAAAACAAATGTACATAAATTTACATAATTGCTGTTAATTATTTATCATTTAAAATTACTTCATACAAAAAATGTGAGCACATTTTTCAAACGTACTGGGTTAAAACCATTAGCTATGATACATTTTCAGTTGTCACATTTTATTAATTCCCAAGCTGTAAAACTTCTAATAATCTGGTGAGAGAGATTTTCCTTTTAGCCTCAATTATTCTCCATCACTGAACATTCTGCTGTCTGCTTTGCTTCACTGAACTAGAATCAACTGATGGAATGTTTTGTCTATCCAAGTGATAGTTAACATTCTCTACTGACTTCCTCTTAGAGAGACATAGAATAGAATCATAGCTTATGGCACAGAAAGAGATCACTTGTTGCATCGTGTCTGCGCTAGTTAAGAGTCCCCAATTATTTCTTTTTCAAATTAAGGGGCAATTTAGTGTGTCCAATCCACCTAACCTGCAAATCTTTGGGTTGTAGGGCTGAAACCCATGCAGACACGGGGAGAATGTGCAAACTCCACACAAACAGTAACCGCCAGTGGAAAAAATGAGCTAACAGCCCTCGTGTTATTTTCTGAATATGTAATATTTGTTCATCCAGCGTTTGCCGAACTGTTTCATGACCTTTTCATAGATCAACCTTGCAGTCATATCTGAAGAGACACGAAGGCAAGGATTTCAAAGCCGATTCATCACCGGGTACTGATAATCCCTTCAGCAGAGGTAAGAAATTATATAGTCCCCTCTTGGTATAGATAAACTATGCATATACTGTTGATTTGCAGTAAAAACAGAAAATGTTAGAGATATACTGCAGATAGGTTGGAGTCAAAGGATCTGTACTTGAAAATGAGCTTAACTTTACCCTTGAATGTTCAACTTTACAAGATGGTTATATTTTGAAATGTAACTTGAGCTCAAAGTGAGACACAATTCCGGATAAACACCTCAAACCCCAAGGCATGCTCATTCGATCTGGTTGATAGCACAACTCCAAGACATGCTCATGTGATCTGGTTGTTATTGAGCTAGGACCCCGGGCAGAAGAGGCAAGTTCTGGGTACCAGTTTTAACATCCTTTTATAGTACCTCACAGAAAATGACAGCTGCTTTTGTGACGCAGGGAGGCAAAGAAGCTATGGAGAAACAGGTGAAGTGTTTTCTGCTACCAACCTGGCAGGATGCTGGTGAGAGTTCAGTTTCTGTTCAGAAGAATGGGAACAGATGGGACTTTTGAAGATTTGAAGGAATGGAGAGTCGGTGTGACTTGCTGGTGGTAATCATATCTGGAAGAACCCCAGCTGAGTGAAACAGTTGTCAAAGGACACTGAAAGTTTTGACCTGTTGCAAGGAGAAGTGAGCCTCAATTTTCCAGCTGGGGCAGGGCTCTTGATTTATAAAGGGTTTGCATAAATTTCTTGCCTTTGTACGCCTATGCCTTTGTTTATGAAGCCAAGGATCATTGGCTTTTTTTAATCAACATCCTTCTCAACTTGTACTGCTCTCGTAAAAGCATGTGTACCCTCAGGTCGTTTTATTCCCGCACCATCGTTAAAATTGTACATTTTTAGATTATATGCCATCGCTCATTTTACCTACCAAAATCCAGAATTTTTTGCATTCACTTATATCTGCTGTGCCTGTTCGTTTCATTGGTCTGTTTATGTCCTCACTCTTCACAACGTTCGAATTTCATTCCAACTGAAAATTTTGCAGAAATGCTCAGTTCCCATTTTCATTAGGATCTTACCACAGCAAGATTCTGTTTTTATGGAACTGTGTCCAAGTTTAGATTTGGATGTATTTTTTGATGAGAAATAGCAAAAATGTATTTAGAAAAAATTTTGATCCTGTCTTATGTGATCTTTTAGAGAATGAAATGGTATATAGAACTATACTATCTTGAGCTGAATTATAGGGAGCACACTATAACTGACATTTTTTTTAAAAATTCATTTACGGGATGTGGGCGTCGCTGGTTAGGCCAACATTTATTGCCTATCCCTGGTTGCCCTTCAGAAGGTGGTGGTATAGTTGCTTTCTTGAACCGCTGCAGTCCTTGAGGGGCATCCACTGTGCTGTTGGGGGGAGGGGTGGGGGGAGTTCCAGGATGTTACCCCAGTGACGGTGAAGGAACGGCGATATGTTTCCAAAGTCAGGGTGGTGAGTGACTTGGAGGGGAACCTCCAGGTGGTGGGGTTCGGTTGCTCTATTTATTTATCTTGGTGAACCACAAGCCTTTCCCTTATATCGATCGAATGACCACGCGACCAGTTAGTTAGTTCAAAAGGTGGTTTATTTACATACACAAGAGTTATCTCAAGACGCAAACACAATATCTACTACGAGTTAAACTGCACCTATCAGCTACAATAACCTATACTTAACTTCAGGGCGACCGGCACTGTGCAAATGGATAAGGCCTTTATCTGGATTTCACGTGGCTGGTTTGAAGAAAGTGGCTCTGTCTCTGCTGTGCTCATCCGTCAGGTAGCGATCGTTGGTCTTTAACTTAGCTGGCTGTTCCTGCTGCAATTGGGTTGGCACAGGCCAGATCCAAAAGAGACAGAACACATGACTGCGCCGTCTTTTATCCCTCTGGGATTTTGCGCTCTTTGGGGCGGTCCTTAACCTTGGACCCAATAGTTCGATAGGGCTCTGATCACCCTCTTCGATTTCAGCCAATAAAGGGGCAGGTGCCTCGGTAGCTGGGCGGGTCCTTAGCGGTCATTGACCTTGGCAGTTGTGCTTTCTGAGCAAGGCGAGTGGTGCCGATCAGTCTGTGGCTGTAGCGGTTGCTTGATTGGAGTTCTATTGTCCTGGGAAAATGGGCCATTAAAATGTAAATGAGCGGGGGTTTCGTTCAGGTCTGGTTACCTGCGTTTTAGATACACATAGGCTGTGTATCTGTCTGAATCCCGGGTTGGCTATAATTCCCATGGTCCTTTGCAGGTGGCCATCTTGGATGGCTACAGTTCCCAGGTATCTGCTGATCTTGTCCTTCCAGATGGTAGTGGTCATGGGTTTGAAAGATGCTGTCTGAGGAACCTTGGTGAGTTACTGGAGTGTGTGGATTTCTGGACACGATAGAAAGCCTGCCAGAGGTAGATATCAAACATATTATTGAGAAGCTTAACAGAACTATTGACTTACTTGCTCAGATATTGCTACCAAACTGCCTGACTTAATCAAGAATGGGAAACCAGGACTCATGCAGCATCTGCACAAACTTGTCCCTCTGCTGGAGGGAGGGAGCAATGTTCAAGATATGCATGATGCAAGAATTCTGACACTGTAAGAACAGGGGTGACTGTAGCAATTGTACCATCTCCCTGCTGAATGTTGTGCAGAAGGTTTTTACCTCTGTTGTCCTCCTCAGACTACAGAACCTGGCTGAATGCATCTAGCTCAAATCTGTGTTGTTTCAGAATTGGAAGATCTACAATTGACATGATCTTCTCAGTCCAGCCGCTGCAAGAGAAATGTCATTAACAAAAGACAGCACTAGATATCGCCTTCATTAATGTCACCTTTTGATAGTGAACATGGCCAAAGGTGGCCTATTTCAGCTGCTGGAGAAAATTAGTCGCTCACCAAATCTTCTCAATGTGGTCTCCTCTTTCCATTGCACATTTTCTGAATAGTAGCACAGGGGACAATAGCTCTCTGTACAGTCACCATGGCACTACTTCTCATGCAGTATAAATTGTTGTTTTCTTGTAACGTGGCATTCTTACACCTGTCCTGAAGAGTGCAAAATGAAAATCTTCGATCGCATATATCTTTTACAGCAATACCCTCTTCATCCCATGACAACATGATGATTAAGATCAGCTATAATGGGACAATTTCAGGACCCTTTGAGATTGCAGCACTGACACAACCTGACATATGGTTCTCTTTGCTGCTGTCTTTTGCTTTCAGGTCATCTACAGAGGGTGACTGTTGGCATATTGATGGAAAGCTGTTCTATCTTGCCCGTCTGACATCCAGCGGTAAAGGTGCGCCAAGTTATCATCATGGAGTTCCTCTATGTTGGTACAGCTGCACTCCCATTCCATGCTGAGAAACATTCTCAGCAGCAAATGGACAGACTCTCTCATGCCTGGAACAAAAATAGTTTAGTTTGACCATCAGCATCAGGAAAACAATTGTGACGGTTTGGGATGTTACCATAGCATCATCTATCAGCATTCATAATGTGAACTGGATGTTGTTGATAGCTTCACATATTTAGCCTCCACAATCACCAGCAATCTGTCGCTCGATGCCAAAATCAACAAACTCATTGCAAAAGCTGTTATGCCGAAGCTGAGTAAGTGTGGAACAATGACAATCTGACTAAGAAAACAAAACAGTGATTCCAACAAGCCTGCATCATCAGCGCACAGTTTCCACCTTTACTGTCTCAAAAATATCTTCGGCACCTTTTGGTAGGACAAGGTCATCAACTCAATCCAGGAGTATGCTAATTCCATCAGAATACACTCATTGTACGACATCTGCACTGACTTAATAATGTTCATTGGATGGATGACGGCCATACACTCCTATCCTTTGTAAGCTGAACTGGCTACTGAGGTGTCCATACCTCTGCCACAAGGGCACCTGTAAGTGAGAAATGAAGAAGGCAGACCTTTTTACTGACAGCTGAGAGACTGTTGCTGATGGCTGTGACCTGAGGACACTGACACTTTGGAAGGGCATTGGAAGAGATGCACAGAAATAAAAAGCTCAGCTGCCTGAGGCAAAAGACCTAAATATCTTTGTTGTTATCTTTAATCCTTTTGCCTAACATTCATTCATGTTCTGATGTGCGCAACAAACAATGTCTCTTTCAATATTTAAACTCCAGATTCACTCTGTAGTTTATTTTAATTGATGGTATAGAAGTGATATATGTGTCATTGTAAAAATCTTACTGTAAATACGATCTATTAAAAAAAAAACACTCAATTTGCATTTTGTTTTCTGTTTCCATTCAGTAGCTCGAGAGTTTGATATTGAGTCTGTAAATGGTGGACCTTCCTCTGCCCAGAAGACTTCTCACACTTCAAGCACTGTCCACATCTTATCCATGCTGCTCAGGCTTCGACAGTGCTGCTGTCACCTCTCTCTGTTGAAGACGGTAAGACATAAATGTACCTAATGTGCAGTAAGAACCACATACAACACAAAAATATGTTCAAATGAACAAATGCCACTTTTTCTTTAAAATTACAAATATGCACAATGAAAGCTTTTCTGAGATTAGACTGCACACTTTGTGACTAGGGTGCAAGCTGAAAAATCCACAGAAAAATGTTGTCTTTACTTTGTGGTAGTTGGAGAACTCTAGTGGGAGATATAAATCCTGCAGCTGCATTGACCAATTTATTTTGGTTCTGTTTCTATTTTTTTTAATGACTTTTTTTCATGAATTACAGGCTCTGAGTCAAACTGAGATGGAATCTGAGGGCATAACTCTCTCGCTGGAGGAGCAGCTGAATGCATTATCATTATCAGAGTTCACAGCCTCTGATACCAAGCCAACTGTTACCCTGAATGGCACCAGCTTCAAAGCACACCTGTTTGAGAGCACCAGAAAAAGCACAAAGGTATGTTCAAATGGTGGGGCATAAAGTTGTGAAATTATTTTATTCCAAGTGGAATGTACAATTTTTAGAAACCTTTTGCAGTGCATGTGAACAAAAAAAACCTTAAATCTTTTCACAAAAAAAGTTTAAAACTTTACACTTTTCTACAAAAGACTTTGGGACGTTTTTCACATTATTCTCATGCCTTCAAAATTTTCAATGTCCTAAAAGTGTCACAGCCTTCTGTTTTGTGGAGGATCATAGCAGCCTATTTATCCACTGCAATATCCTTCAGAATGAAATGTCTGACCGGGGAATTTATTTTTGATCATGCTGGTAGTGGAGGAGATGTTGAATCAGATAACTGGGAGTAGTCACTGCTCTTTGAATAATGTGAATCTTTGAATCCACCCAACATTGCACAAGAACTCACGTGGACCGTTTTAGTTTGAACTACCAATTACAGGTTGAGCACCCCTTATTCGAAAAGCTCTGAAATCCGCACTTTTTTTCGAGCACCGCCGTGACGCCACGAGGGGGCAGCATGGTAGCACAGTGGTTAGCACTGTTGCTTCACAGTGCCAGAGACCCGGGTTCGATTCCTGGCTTGGGTTGCTGTCTGTCTGGAGTCTGCACTTTTTCCCTGTGGGTTTCCTCTGGGTGCTCCGGTTTCCTTCCACAGTCCAAAGATGTGCGGGTTAGGTGGATTGATCATGCTAAATTGCACCATAGTGTCCAAAAGTTAGGTCAGGTTCCTGGGTTACAGGGATAGGATGGTGGTGTGGGCTCAGGTAGGGTGCTCTTTCAGGGCCGGTGTAGACCCGATGGGCCGAATGGCCTACTACACTGTAAATTCTATGAGTGGAAAATTCCATAGGCTCTGAAAAGGTTCCCAGGCGATGTGCAGGTCCCACCAAGTCACAGATGGTTACAAGCCCTACATGGGGCTCTTTTGATGCCAAAACGTCAATTTATTTTCAGCATTGATCATGGCCAGACGTTGGTGCATTATGCTAACTATGAGACGTTTCACAACTATTGCCTTCGGCACTCGCCCGCCTGAGTGGTCGAGGTAGTGATGGCTTATTTTTCTGATGGTTCAGGTTTAATGTACATATTATTATTTCATGCAGAGAATTATTCAAAATATTACATAAAACTACCTGCAGGCTATATGTATCTATAAGTTGTAAGTGAAATATAAATTAATTTTGTGCTTCGGTTTGTGTCCCATCCTCTCTGGATGAGCTACCGCATTATATAATTCTACAGGTATTCCAAAATTCCAGAATCCAAGACACTTTCGGCCCCAAGCACTTCGAGTAAAGGAGGCTAAACCTGCACCTTTATTATCAATGATAAATCCTAAGATTTAAATGTTGGGAAAAATACTGTTGACGTTTGAGTAACTTTGCAAAAGCATAATTATGCAACAACTTGTATTTCCAAATGTTGGGAAGAACCCTGCTGATGTTACCGAGTGTCTCAAAACCCCGAAGGATAACTTGAAACACTGGTTCTTAATGATGTATTTTTGTTTGGAATAAAGTGAGGAACAACGTACAATCCAGTGAGGAACTGTCGAAGTATTGCAAGGCTGACACAGGAACTCTTTGATTAAGTTTTATTGACATGTGCACATGGAGGGCAAAGCCAGTTGGATGCACTGGTATTACTCTAAATTAATCTATTAAGCAGAAACATTTATAGTTTGATTAACCAATAGAATTTGCAATTGCATTCTAAACCTTAATTTGCATGTCACATACACCAATAATATCACAATTAAGCTTTCATTTTAGACCAATAGAAGGACAGTAACTCTAGCCAATAGAAAGCAATAGAAAACAGGGCAAATGGACCAATAGAAACATTAGCACTTTCTATCCTTCTTTTGCATACTTATCTTCCCTTTGACCTGAAGGAAATGGCAGTTTACAGAAAAGCGCAACCTTGTTATGGCTACTTCCATCATTCACATTCACGTCATTCACAAAGAACCGGTTATTATGGATTCCATTCTAACTTATGTCCTTCGTTTCTCCAGGATATTCTGGATTTCATACTAACTCATGTCCCTTGCTAGGAAACAGTGTATCATGGATTCCACACAACCAGTCCAGTCATTGTGCAAACAATTAATACCAAATATTTATTATAGAAAAGGACTAATATACACTATGACACTTGCGTGTATCAATAACTAAACACACCTGTTATCTGAAGTTACCTCTTGTTCCCCAAATATATCTTTGTTCTCTGAACTCACTGAGACACCCATTTTCCCATGCAACATCCAATTTTAGTAACTCTATTGGTAACTCTAATCGTTACCATACAATATCTTCAGGTGACCAAGTCTGGGAAGACCCTTTCTGGTCCAGCGAAGGCACAAATACTGCATTTCTTAGAGGAGAATATTTTGCAATCTGCCATGGCTCTAAATGTTAGATGTAACGGGCCTCTGTGGCTCCAATCAGAGATGGAACTGGCCTGTTTGACTTTTCGATGGACAATTAGCACCTTTCTCCAATGAGGATGCTGGCAGTTATACGATTCAGTATTTTTTAAAAAATATATATTTATTAAGGTTTTTTAACACAATTTTTCTCCCTTACAAACAATAACCCCCCCGTAACAAAATAACAAGAAATCGCACTGAGCAAGATATATACATGGCAAAATGATATATTTACATAGCTTTGTACACTGGCTCTCTCCCGCACGTGCCAGTTTCCCCAACCCTTCATGTTATCTCTTGCTCATCCACCCCCCCAGGCAATCCCCCATTTCCCCCCCCCTTCCCAGAACGTCCCCCCCCCCCCCCCGGGTTGCTGCTGCTGCTGACCGACCTTCCTCTAACGCTCCGCGAAATCGTCTAGGAACGGTTGCCACCGCCTGTAGAACCCCTGCGCAGACCCTCTCAAGGCAAACTTAATCCTCTCCAGCTTTATGAACCCAGCCATGTCGTTTATCCAGGCCTCCACGCTGGGGGGCTTCGCCTCCTTCCACATTAGCAAGATCCGTCGCCGGGCTACTAGGGACGCAAAGGCCAGAATGCTGGCCTCTTTCGCCTCCTGCACTCCCGGCTCGTCCACTACTCCAAATATTGCTAGCCCCCAGCTTGGCTTGACCCGGACTTTCACCACCTGAGATATTGCTCCCGCCACTCCTCTCCAGAACCCCTCCAGTGCCGGGTATGACCAAAACATATGGACATGGTTCGCCGGGCTCCCTGAGCACCTTCCACATCTGTCCTCTACCCCAAAGAACCTACTCAACCTTGCCCCCGTCAAGTGCGCTCTGTGAACCACCTTAAATTGTATCAGGCTGAGCCTGGCACACGAGGAGGAGGAATTAACCCTACCTAGGGCATCAGCCCACAGACCTTCCTCAATCTCCTCCCCCAGCTCCTCCTCCCATTTACTCTTCAGCTCCTCTACCAGCGCTTCCCCCTCTTCTTTCATCTCCTGGTATATTGCCGACACCTTGCCCTCCCAGACCCATACACCCGAGATCACCCTGTCTTGAATTTCTTGTGCCGGGAGCAACGGGAATTCCCTCACCTGTCGCCTCACAAACGCCTCCACCTGCATATATCTAAAAGCATTTCCCGGGGGTATCTCAAACTTCTCCTCCAGTGCCCCTAGGCTCGCAAACGTCCCGTCAATGAACAGGTCCCCCATTCTTCTAATCCCCGCCCGATGCCAGCTCTGGAACCCCCCGTCCATCCTCCCCGATGCTTCAGTATTTATGATGATCCATCCTGTGGATTCGTCTGTCTACAACTCTCAAATTCTTTGCCTTTAGATGTTATAATTTGTCTAGCCCCACTCATCTCTGGTAAATAATGTTTCCAATATGGCCATTCACACCTCTATTTCTCTAGATGCTTGCTAATCTTGGCAATGAGAAAATTGCATCTCGGTATTCCTCTGGATGCCTGCTAGTCTTATTACTTGTCTGTTATTTTGTTTTCACCTCGAATTTACTGTTAACCTCCATTTATTTTCCAAATTCCTAACCACCTGTATAATCTTTAATGGAGAAAAGTATTCTAAAGTTAAGCCAAAAATGGACCCTGCGCCAAAAGAGAGCGGAGGCGTGATCAATATCTTGGTTTTATAAAGTGGGGTAAGGGCAGCACAGTGGCGCAGAGGGTTTGCCCTGTTGCCTCACGGCGCTGAGGTCCCAGGTTCGATCCCGGCTCTGGGTCACAGTCCATGTGGAGTTTGCACATTCTCCCCGTGTTTGCGTGGGTTTCGCTCCCACAACCCAAAGATGTGCAAAGTAGGTGGATTGAACACCACGCTAAATTGCCCCTTAATTGGAAAAAAATGAATTGGGTACACTAAAAAATACCCAAGTGGGGTATAAAACGTATGAAGTGAAGAGGCAGAAATAACTCTGGAGCAGAGCATGAACCAGCTGAGGAACAATAAGGTGAAGGAAGGTGGGATATACAAGAGTTTGGAGACCAAGGGACGTGGAATTATACGGCTGAAGAGAAAGATAATAGAGGGATTTAAATTCCAAAGTGGATAATAATTTTAAATGTGAGGTATTGATTGACCGGGCACCAGTCTAGATCAGTGAGGATACCAATAGGCCAGCTGGATATTATATGGGACAAGACGTGGTCATCACCGTTTAGAAAAAGTAGAATTTTCTGGAGGGTGGCCAAGAAAGCTTCGGGTGAATTGAGTATAGAGATGGCAAAGACTTGCATGAGGGATCAAGCAAAGGATGCGCTGAGGTTAGGCTGGAATGGATGCTGTTGGAGGTGGGAGTACATTACCTTTGTGATGAGGTAAAGAAAGAGGGTGAAACTCAGCCAGAAGTCAAACACACATCGTGGAGATTGTTGTCTGCTTCAGCCTGACCTTGTGGCGAGGGGAAGAGGTCGGTGGCAATGGTATGGAGGAAATTTTGACTCATCCAAAAGTGGATGCTGGACAAGCAGAGGTCGGGAAACATCATGATCTGATGGCTGTGGTAGAGCATACATATGGAATGTGAAGTTGCCAACTATGGACCACAGGTGAATTTTGTATCAGTTCTCCTTTTACATTCTGTTCATTTTGTTGCCAGATCTCTGCGCTCTTGGAGGAATTAAAAGCAATAAAAAGTGGGCCAGAATCACAAAAAAGGTACGTTTCTTATTGGGATTCATGTTTCAAGAAATCATTTGGATGATGGGAAAGTGCTTTCTCTGGTAAATAAAAACTGTGCATCTCTAGTTCTCTATAAAGCACCAAGACTGGAAATACTACTGGACATACGAGCACACACTAATTTGCATTAATATTGCTTGCCAGTGCCCAGGAGAGTTGAACTGCTGTGAAATGCAGGATCGTCCCATTTAAACAACTCCTGGTGGATCATGTGTAAAGTCACTGACTGCTTTCCCACATCAGTACTGTCTTTACTAGAGAATATGGCAGACAGCCAGAAAGGGACAAAAAAAGACACATAGTATTGTTGGAATGGATCTTGAGGCCAGCCTCTTCAGTAAAGAGTAGAAAAACTATTGAGTCTCAATGAGAGACTGTTTGTCTTGTTATATGGAGTGAGGCCAATTCTCTTTTTCACCCCCACGGCCAGAACTGCAGCACTGTATTTCAAGAAATGTAATAGCCTGATAAGGACAGGCATATCATACTGGCTGCTCTCTTTTTTTATTTCTTGCTTAGGTATCAACAGTCTTGAGGCGCAACCTTCTACACATTCCGCCTCTTTTAACCTATGTGTATTATGCTAACCTGTTCTTAGCTCATACTCTAGTTTCCTGTCGACCCGATGCAGCAATAGGGGTTGATAATGGAGAACAGAAAAGAAGGGAATTCACCCTGTGGACTATGAGGATGACTGTACTGAGGAGGATAATAATGATGGAGAATATGTGGAGATCAAGTTCTGCAGAAAATTACATCAGTCACCTGACATATGCATGACCAATGTTACAGATTCCCTCGTGTCTTCCTGAAATGACTGGCTGAGAGTGAGGTTGGATGTGACCTTTATAGACACAAACAAGCTGTCTTGTAGGTGACCGGGCATGCAGGTTCCTTTATGCTACTTTCCAATTGCCTCTTTGGTGACTTTCCTCCTTCAATACTGTACACATCGCCTCATTAAGGTCATTAATAGGATTTGTGTTACATGTTTGTTCTTTGTGGGGAGTTGAAGGTTATAGGGTGCTGTTTGACTCTCTTTCCTTCCATTTTTTCTTGTTCCTCTTCATAATGACATACGTAGATATGTTCTTGGGGAATGGCATATCTGCTCCTCCGAAGCCCTACCTGTGGGGGGAAACAGTCGTCTTGTATTTCCACAGTCTGGAGCAAGGTTCAAAGCCGAAAAATAAATCACTCACAAATAAGATTTCTTTTTATCATAGAATTTACAGTGCAGAAGGAGGCCATTCGGCCCATCGAGTCCGCACCGGCTCTTGGAAAGAGCACCCTACCCAAGGTCAACACCTCCACCCTATCCCCATAACCCAGCAACCCCACCCAACACTAAGGGCAATTTTGGACACTAAGGGCAATTTATCATGGCCAATCCACCTAACCTGCACATCTTTGGACTGTGGGAGGAACCCGGAGCACCCAGAGGAAACCCACGCACACATGGGGAGGATGTGCAGACTCCGCACAGATAGTGACCCAAGCCGGAATCGAACCTGGGACCCTGGAGCTGTGAAGCAATTGTGCTATCCACAATGCTACCGTGCTGCCCCAAACTGCAATAATTAGAGCTGTGGATCAGAAATTGGCTAGCTGAAAGAAGACAGAGGGTGGTGGTTGATGGGAAATGTTTAGAATGGAGTTCAGTTACAAGTGGCGTACCACAAGGATCTGTTCTGGGGCAGTTGCTGTTTGTCATTTTTATCAATGACCTAGAGGAGGGCGCAGAAGGGTGGGTAAGTAAATTTGCAGACGACACTAAAGTCGGCGGTGTTGTCGACAGTGCGGAAGGATGTAGCAGGTTACAGAGGGACATAGATAAGCTGCAGAGCTGGGCTGAGAGGTGGCAAATGGAGTTTAATGTAGAGATGTGTGAGGTGATTCACTTTGGAAGGAATAACAGGAATGCGGAATATTTGGCTAATGGTAAAGTTCTTGGAAGTGTGGATGAGCAGAGGGATCTAGGTGTCCATGTACATAGATCCCTGAAAGTTGCCACCCAGGTTGATAGGGTTGTGAAGAAGGCCTATGGAGTGTTGGCCTTTATTGGTAGAGGGATTGAGTTCCGGAGTCATGAGGTCATGTTGCAGCTGTACAAAACTCTGGTACGGCCGCATTTGGAGTATTGCGTACAGTTCTGGTCACCGCATTATAGGAAGGACGTGGAAGCTCTGGAGCGGGTGCAGAGGAGATTTACCAGGATGTTGCCTGGTATGGAGGGAAAGTCTTATGAGGAAAGGCTGATGGACTTGAGGTTGTTTTCGTTAGAGAGAAGAAGGTTAAGAGGAGACTTAATAGAGGCATACAAAATGATCAGGGGGTTAGATAGGGTGGACAGTGAGAGCCTTCTCCTGCGGATGGAAATGGCTAGCACGAGGGGACATAGCCTTAAACTGAGGGGTAATAGATATAGGACAGAGGTCAGAGGTAGGTTCTTTACGCAAAGAGTGGTGAGGCCATGGAATGCCCTACCTGCAACAGTAGTGAACTCGCCAACATTGAGGACATTTAAAAGTTTATTGGATAAGCATATGGATGATAATGGCATAGTGTAGGTTAGATGGCTTTTGTTTTTTGACTTCCCATGTCGGTGCAACATCGTGGGCCGAAGGGCCTGTACTGCGCTGTATCGTTCTATGTTCTAATTGTTACTCATAAATATTAGCTGCCCTCGGGCAGAAAAACTGGTCCTTGCAGCAGCCGTACCGTTTTAATGTTTTGGGGATTTGTGTGGTGCTAGCAATGCCACTTTATTGCTTATAACTATTTTCCATGAGAAGATGGTAGTGGGCATTCTCCTGGAACAACTTATGTGCAATTATTGTGGCAGTGCAGTTCCCCCAAAGTGTTGAAGAGCAAATTCCAGGATGTTGACAGAGTGAAGATGAAGGTGAACTTGTACATGTGCAGCGTGCGCTTTCTTCATGAACAGCGTGGGAAAGTTGAGAGTTCATCATAGATAAGTGGCGTTTTCTGGGCTGTGAACCGTGATTCCGTCTACAACTATGTTCACAAGAGCAAAATAAATCACGATAGAGGGCTTCACGAACGACTGGAGTTTACTGTGAATCTAAGTTAGCATGGTTAGGGTATCTGTTGGAAGAGAACCTGGGGGTGATGGTGTAGCCACAAGTTTCGCTCTTGTCCTTCTCAGTAGCAGGAAGTATTGTTGAAGTAACCTTTTGAGTTAGTGCAGCACATCCTATATTTTTTGTATTGCGTTGGTAGGGAAAGGGTTAGATATTAAATACAGCAGCTGGAGCGACAAAATTAACTGCTTTACTTTGGATGATCTTGAGCACCTTGCAGTTGTTGCCACATTCATACAGGGAAGTGGGGAGTATTTTATCAAATTCTGACTTGAAATTTGTAAATGGTGAGTTGAAGGTACATTGTACATCATAGCAATGGCTATTATGTTTTTTTACATTACAAGTAACTATAATTCAAAGTGAATTAATTGGCTGTAAAGTACTTTGAATGGTGTCATATAAAATGCTTTTTCCTCATTCAAATTAACTCAGTAGTGTTTTCTATGTCTGCTGATTTGATTATTGGGGGCAACACGGTAGCACAGTGGTTAGCACTGCTGCCTTACAGCTGCCAGAGACCCTGGTTCAATCCCGGCCTTGAGTGAATGTCTGTGTGGAGATTACACATTCTCCCTGTGTCTTTGTGGGTTTCCTCCGGATGCTCGGTTTCCAACCACAGTCCAAAGATGTGCAGGTTAGGCGGATTGACCATTATAGAATTGGCCCTTAGTGTCCAGGGACATGAAGGTTAGGTTACTGGGATAGGGCGGGGTGGGCTGTGGAGTTGTCCTGGGTAGAACGTTCTTTCGGAGGGTCGATGCAGACTCGATGGGCCAAATGGCCTCCTTCTACACTGTAGGGTTTCTATGATTTTAGTGGGATCAGTATCTGAATTAGACCTCTGTGTATGTAACTATAGCTTTGCACTTTATTCTTGCAGTCCCAATTTGTAAGCTTGCAAACCAAATGATAAGACTATATTAATAATTTTGTTCATTTATTGGTCTTTTCTCTCAGTGTAATAATTTCTCAGTGGACCAGCATGCTGAATGTGGTGGCAGGCCACTTGGATCAAATGAGCCTGAGCTACGTTACTCTGGATGGCTCTGTAACCCCTAAGCGTCGTATGGACTTGGTGGAGGAATTTAACACTAACCCTAAAGGCCCTCAGGTACATGGCTGGCTGCTGTTTTAAATTCACTTGTGAGGACAGAATGAAAGATCCAGAAAACTCAGGGAGGTTTATTTTATTTTCAGTTTTCTTCCCTAAAGGTACTAATAGGTGATAACTTGATTGTTAACATCCCTCTAATACTTGGCTGAGCTATGAGAATGCTCCTGGCACCCATCGCCCTGTGCCCTGCGTGAGAGATGAAAAGAAAGCTGGACAAAATAAAATCTTTATATTTTACACAGTGGATTGCATGCAGTGGTTTATTCATCAGGAAGTTCAACAATGTGGCACATTATTATGAAAAGTGTAATAAAATTTCAGTCTGATGGCATTGGGAATTCTACTCATATAGTCAAATATACTTAGTTCGATCACTGTTTAAATATGAGTATCCTTCATTCAAACTCGAGTTGTCAACAATGTGCCATTGACTTGATTATCTTGGGAATGTTTCCTTTCTGAACTCTATCTCTCTTATCACAGGCCATGTTGGTGTCTCTGTGTGCTGGGGGTGTGGGTTTGAACCTCATTGGAGGCAACCACCTCTTCCTGTTAGATATGCACTGGTAAGATTACGCATCAGCTGTACTGTAGATAATTACAGACTATATTAACATGTGATAATGAAAGAACATGTATCCATGGGCGGCAAGGTAGCACAGTGGTTAGCACTGTTGCTTCACAGCGCCAGGGTCCCAGGTTCGATTCCCGGTTTGGGTCACTGTCTGTGCGGAGTCTAACGTTCTTCCCATGTCTGCGTGGGTTTCCTCCGGGTGCTCCGGTTTCCTCCCGCAAGTCCAGAAAGACATGCTGTTAGGTAATTTGGACATTCTGAATTCTCCCTCAGTATACCCGAACAGGCACCGGAATGTGGCGACTCGGGGCTTTTCACATTAACTTCATTGCAGTGTTAATGTAAGCCTACTTGTGACAATAATAAAGATTATTATTATTATTCCTTGCTGCTTTGTGTATAAGGATTGTTTTACACTGTGACTTAAAATGCTAACTGATTTCCTTAATTTTAAATTTATCATTTATCATTAACATCAGAACACATCAAATGTGTAGCTGGCAATAATGGCATTAAATCTAAATAATCATTAGATCTAAATGATCAGACATTTGAGTGTCTAGTTTCAATCCCATTCGCATCATCCATCAATGCTTTCCCTTACCATTTAGAATCATAAAATTGACAGTGCAGAAGGAGGCCATTCGGTCCCTCGAGTCTGCACCGGCACTTGGAAAGAGCACCTTACTTAAGGCCACGCCTCCACCTTATCCCAGTAACCCCACCAACCTTTTTGGACACTGAGGGCAATTTATCATTGCCGATCCACCTAACCTGCACGTCTTTGGACTGTGGGAGGCAGGGAGAACGTGCAGACTCCGCACAGACAGTGACCCAAGCTGGGAATCGAACCTGGGACCCTGGAGCCGTGAAACAACTGTGCTAACCACTGTGCTACCATGCTGTCCACATTTAGGAAGTGAACTTTTTTCTTGTTCATAAAAAACATTTTGTTCTTGTTTTTTCTTAACTTCATTTGTGAAATTAATTTTCACCTTTTCTTTATTCGTATTCCACTTGTTCCAAGTCTCAGTCAATGCTGCTCTAATCACAGAATAATTCTTCATTGACTCTCTTGGGCTTATTTAAAATGTTTTTTCCTAACTTGGTAGCGAAACTATCTCACCCCACCCTTCCCCTCTTGCTCCTCCTCCCATAGTTCAGCTGAGATTGGGGAGTTCTTAGTCAGTAACCTGTGCCTAGTACTTCATACCAGGAAAGTTTTAAATAACCAAATTCAGATAATCATCTTGGCATAATTGCGACACCAATTTCAATTTTTAATGTATTAAAAATTTTGTGGATTATTTATGAAAACACTAATTGAGTTTTCTAATGTGTTTTATACACTTTTTTTATCCAATGGTCTTTTAGTTTTATTTGTCCGGCAATAGCACCTGCATGATGTTTTTGGCAGGAGGTTTTCGCAGATCTGCCACTTTATTAAAAAATCTTGATACATCTAAATTAATATTGTATTGAAATTAATGGAGTCAACAGAATATTTTGATTATTGAATTTGTTCACCAAATGTCCTTCTGTACTCTCGGTCAAATTTGTATAAATACTTAATTTGTTTTGTCAGGAACCCAGCACTGGAGGAGCAGGCATCTGATCGAATTTATCGTGTGGGGCAACGCAAGAATGTAACTGTGCACAGGTAACTGAAGAGGCATTAAACCAAGAATCACACCCGTGACAAAGATTGTCGCACAATCCTTCCCCGAATCTCTGTTGTCTTACGTGTCAGCACAACTTCATGATAGGCCACTAACATATGAAGGTGGTTTCAAAAGGGAAGGTCCTGGTTATATCAGGTTAATTTCACTTTAAACGTTCTCGGGTAGTCAATTATAATTTGAAGGTGGTTTTTGACAGGAAAGATCCTGATTATGATATTTCGTAGGTTTCGCTCTAATGATAAAGTTCTCTGAGATTAGCATTTCAAGAATATGCAGGCACATTCTGTCACAATGACTCCAAATCTGCAGGGATTTTAACTGGTTATACAGCTTGGAGACAGCATACTCATGTGGTCGGATGGCTTCATTAGCTGTGTCTTGACTTGTCTGTTGTAAAAGTCACTCAGTGTATACATCAAGCTTTCGATGTCCTGTGGAATGTTCGGAGGTAATTAGTAAATTTTTGAAAATTATCCAACAGTCTTTTTTTGCTATGTTTTGCTTTTAAATGTTGGATGCTTTTAAGTTGATGCATTTCTGCTGAAGGACTGGCTTAAGTAGTTAAAAGCTGATGTGGTGATATTGCAAATTAAAGTAAGGAAATGGCAATCAAGGAAGCAATTAATGTGCCTGATATTCAAGAGAAACTCTGAATGAATCAAGGACTGGAACATAGTTGCCAAAAGCAAGAAAATACTATCGGAAAGAATGGTGCAACTAAAGACTGACAAATCACTACAGTGCAGAAGGAGACCCATCGAGTCTGCACCTAAGCTCACTTCCCCTTCCTATCCCATTAACCCCTTAATCTAACCTACACATCTTTTTGGAAACAAGGGGCAATTTGGCATTGCAAATCCACCTAACCTGCACATCTTTGGACTGTGGGAGGAAACCGGAGCACCCAGAGGAAACCCACGCAGACACTGGGAGAATGTGCAAACTCCACATAGACAGTGACCCAAGGCTGGAATTTAACCCAGTTTCCTGGCACTGTGAGGCAGCAGTGCTAACCACTGTGCTACCGTGCTGCATATATCCCCAGGATCTGATGATTTCCACCCCAGATTTTTAAGAAGTAGTATTCGAGAAAATTGCGGCTGCTTCAGCCATAATCTTTGAACGGTTCTGGAATTTAGATTGGAAAACTGCAAATGTAACTCCAATATTTAAGAAAGGTAGCAAGATGCAACTATAGCAGTAACCAGGGGAATTTCTAAACATGTAGCTGAAATGCACTGCCAGAATATATTCTATTAAGTTCCACAGAAGAGAAACATGTGAAATTGAAGGCAAATTATTATTGGCTTGGAGATTGGTTAAGCGGTGTAAAATGGGTATGTTCTCAAACTAGAGGAAATAACTACTGCTACATGTATCTGTTCTGGGGCCTCAACTATTCACTATATTTGTTAATAACTTGGATATATAATTTTCTATTGTGTTATCCAAGTTTGCCAGTATTGCAAGTAGTGTAGACAAAAACATAGAATTACAAAGCAACATTGAGAGTGCAAGATTGTGGCAGATGGATTTCAAATCCGACAAGTTGCATGGTCATCTATTTTAGACAGAAATGGATAGATGAGTATTATTTTGAAATAGTGAAAAGCTAGCAATTTGGAGGTCCCAAGAGATTAAGGGGTCCAAGTATTCGGATAGCGGAAAATATTATAATAAACTACAAAACAATCCAATAAAAATAAAAGGAATGTTAGCCCTTGTATCTGGTGGGCTGGAATATAGGGGCGGTAGGTTTTGCCACACAAGTACAAAGCCCTGGTTAGACCACATCAAGAATCTGGTGTTCAGTTCAGGGCAGCAAATCTTGGAAAGGCCTTGGAAGGAATGCAGTACTAATTTACCAAAATGTTACTAGGGATCAAAGTGTAAAATTATGAGAAGCGATTGTGTACGCTAGACTTATATTCCTGGAAAATGAAATTATGGGGTGATTTCACAGAATTTACAGTGCAGAAGGAGGCCATTCGGCCCAACGAGTCTATACCGGCCCTTGAAAGAGCACCTTACTTAAGCCCACATCTCCATCCTATCCCCGTAACCCCACCTAGCCTTTGGACACTTGAGGGGCAATTTAGCATGGACAATCCACCTAACCTGCACATCTTTGGACTGTGGGAGAAAACCGGAGGCAACCCATGCAGACACTGGGAGAAAGTGCAAATTTCAGACAGTCACCCGAGGCCGGAATTGAACCCGGGTCCCTGGAGCTGTGAAGCAGCAGAAATGTATTCTGCTGGTTGGAGTGTCTGGGACAAGGGACGGTAACTTTAAAATCAGCCCCAGAGCTTTCAAAAGCAATTTGGAAAACACATCATTACACTAAGGGTGGTTGAATTGTGGCATTCTCTCTCTCAAAGCAGTAAATGTTAGCACAGTTATTTAATTTTACATCTGGGAAAGCTGGTTTAGCTCAGTGAGCTAGACAGCTGGTTTGTAATGCAGAACAAGGCCAGCAGCACGGGTTCAATTCCCGTACAGGCTCATTGCCCGAACAGGCGCTGGAATGTGACGACGAGGGGCTTTTCACAGTGTGAATGTAAGCCTACTTGTGACAATAAAAGATTATTATTTCATTGCATGATGTAATATGCTCAAAGAGCTGAATAACTTGCTCCTGTTTCTTTGCAAATCATTCCCTTTGAAAATTGGAATACTAATGACCTCTCTTTAATCAATTTGTGCACAGTCAGAAATTACATTTGTACCCGAGTTCTTTGTATATTTTAAAAAAGTTGATTTGAGTTCATATACAGAAAACTGTCAACATCAGCTTCTCGTGCCTTGTTGAAAGAATAGACTGTTCTGTGTCTGGATTGGTAATCTGCTGCCCCTGGAAGTATAGCGTCGTATTCTGGGTCAGTGTTCTTGTATCAATGTTAATGTCAGGTGGATCTGACCAATCATTGCAGCTAATGTTAGAACTTGTTGACTTCCTCCATCTCAACAAATTGTGAGTGATACATTGCTGTTAAATGCCTAAAGCAGTATGATTTTGTAGCAAATTAGGTTTCACTATACAAGGGTATTTCAGAAAAGGTGGTATTTAAAAAAAAATTATTGCTTTGCTAAAGAAAATTATGTTTCCCTCCAGGTTTGTGTGTGAGGGAACTATTGAGGACAAAATCTTTGAGCTTCAGGAGAAGAAAAAGGAACTTGCAAAGAAGGTGCTATCAGGAACTGGTGGATCCTTTACCAAGCTTACTCTGGCTGATCTTCGAAATCTGTTTGGTGTCTGAGTTTCAAAGGAAACAGTCCTGCAATTTAATTGTCAAACATTTTAGTAAATCATAGTCATAGCTCAATTCATCTGTACATTTGAGAAACTTGAATTAATGGATGTCAGAAACATGCCTAACATAATATGGATGGTTTCATGTAATTATGATGCAAGTTACAAAATCTTTAAATTGATGGATTATTTATATATTTGGTGCGAGTTTCTCTGTTACAGGAACAAAATACAAATCTGCATCATCCCCAGTCTGAAGCCAAATATTTGTTCCATGATTTATGTTTTAAAGCAAAAGGCTACTTCATTTTTATCAAAGGTGGGAAAACAATTTCCAATGAAAGAGGATTTACTTTTATCAAAGCATATGATTTCAGTTTGGTCAGAATGTTGCTTTCTTAACTTGGCACTTGTTCTTTTCAAGACTGAATGTAAGACAACAAATACATCAATAAAGTAAATTATTTGATTATTCTGCAAAATACTTTGGAAAAGATTTTGTGACCTGAATTTTATTCAATAACTGATTCAATTTACACTTGCAATATCATTCAAGATGCAGAACAATTCTTTTAACCAATTGTGTATTCAACAACAACTTATATAAAATAGCACTTTCACATAAGGAAACATCCCAAGGCACTTCACAGAAGCATTATAAAATAAATGCCAAGCCACAAAAGGATGTATTGAGTTTGATGACCAAAGGCTTGCTCTCATAGAGGTAGGTTTTAAGACGTGTCTTAAAGGAGGAAAGTGAGGTTTAAAGATGTACAGGCAGAATTCCAGAGCTTGAGGCCAAGAAAACTGATGATTGGGAATGCACATGAGGCTAGATTCAGAGGAATGCAGATTTCTCATGAGTAATCAAGTCTGGAGGTAAAGAAGGCATGGGGTTAAGGTTCCGTAATGGATGAGCTGAGATTGGGTGAAATCAGGTAAGGTTAACAAAAGTGGTTAAAAAGTATTTTTTGAGATGGCACACATTTGAGATCAGAGACTCATCTTGCTTCAACATTGTATGATTCATCAATTCCTTCCCAATGAATTAAAGTAACTGTCTCTGAGACATGTAAGTTTGATGCCTGCTGAGACAGGGGAGGCAGTAGGGTAGTGGTATTGTCACTGGGCTAATAATTCAGAGACCCAGGGTAATGCTCTGGGCACGGTAGCATAGTTGCTTCACAGCTCCAGGGTCCCAGGTTTGATGCCCAGCTTGGGCCACAGACATTCTCCCCGTGTCTACGTGGGTTTCCTCTGGGTGCTCCGGTTTCCTCCCACAGACCAAAGATGTGCAGGTTAGGTGGATTGGCCATGCTAAATTGCCCTTAGTGTCCAAAAACCTTAGGTGGAGTTACAGGAATAGGGGGGAGGTGTGGGCTTAGGTAGGGTGCTGTTTCCAAGGGCTGGTGCAGACTTGATGGGCCAAATGGCCTCCTGCACTGTAAATTCTATGATCTGGGTTTAAATTCCATCAGGGCAGATGGTGGAATTTGAATTCAATTTTTTTTAAAAACTGGAATTAAAAGAAAAAATATCTAATGATGACCATGAAACCATTGTCAATTGTCGTTTAAAAAAAACATCTGGTTTACGAATGTCCTTTAGGGAAGGAAATAGGAATTAGGAGCAGAAGTCGGCAAGTCAGCCCTTCCCGCCTGCACCGCCATTCAATCAGATCAGTGCTGATCTCTTCCTGGTCTCAAATCCACCTCCCCACCTGTTCCCCATACCCCTTTAACGCGTTTTTTTGAATCAGAAATATATCTATCTCCTTATTGAAACCATTTAATGACTCAATCTGCCTTCCTTATCTGCACTGGCCTACACGTGACTCCAATGTACTTGTGACTCCAGACCAAAGCAATGAGGTTTACTCTTAAATTTCCTCAGGGATGGGCAATAAATGCTGGCCCAGCCAGCCATGCCCGGATCCCAAGAACGAGTAAAGAAAAAAAGACAGCAATAGAATTAACGTAATGTCTCTGGTACTGGTGCAAGGGCTCTTTGTGAAATGAGTTTAGGTAGACTTGACACATGGGCATTTCACCCAAAGGATCACATAAAAATCACCAAAATAGTTTAAATCAATATGGTTGTGACTTGATGCAATCCTCCTTGTGTGGAACTCAGGAAATGGGGGCTTGATGTATATTCTAATTAAAAATGAAATGTGTCACTGAGGTTCGTTGCCTTTAAGCTCCAAGAATTGAATCGACCGATTACTCTAGTTTTTAGCAATGAAAAAATCTTTAAATATAATCCAGGGAGATTCCAAATGTTGAAAATCTCTCAGTTGTTTGTGTGGAGGAGACATTCCAAATCTAGCAAACACGCCCCAGGACCTCAGTCTTGAGTTCGGGTAGAGGGTAACGTAAGAAAACTATTAATATAATTGTAAAATAAACCTTTGAGCTTGTATGATCCCAGCTGTACAAAAAACATGGCTTGATCATCATACGATAGGTTGAATTCATTGAAGTACAGATTTTTTTCCCCCCTGAAAAGATTGTTTTAACTGTTGCTATTGGGTAATCTATTAAGATTCAGCTTTTTTAAATTGATTCTACAATACTTAGATTTCCTGCAAGTTGTCAGCTATTAATGTTTACGGATAATAACTATTTAACCTATTTGCAATGTATACAGGTTATACATAAACTCATTGGAATAACTATTATTTAATGGTGTGCAAATCGAAGACTAAAACCGCTTCATTTTTTTCTCGTGTGAAATTATCATTATAAATAATTAGCGTCAATACTGGAATTAGTAATAAGTCGCTTCACATTGTTATTCATACAGTTCTGATGTCAGAGCTGCCAATGCCACGAGAGGTTGTTTGAATAATAAAACGATACATTAGAGTCACACAAAAATATGCTAAATTTAACTACTTACAATTTACTTGAAAATCTGAACGCAGATCATTGCCGTTAGTAACAAACTAATTCCCACAAAGATGATGAGGTAGCGTATGATTACTGGGATGGACAATTCGCCTATAACCGGAGTACATAAGAGTTAGATCACCTGGGTGTAGCAACCTGCCAAAATACCCATAAGAAATTCTTCTGATCCTTTTTTGATCAAACATAGAGGGTTGTCATAGATATTTCCAAAGTTTCAGATTCTTAGCTAAATGATGTGAGCATCTTTTACTGGCGATTACTCATGCTACAATAGATCAACGAGCATAACTCGGGAGTATCTCTAGTGGTCCGAACTTGATATTTATTTTGCGGGCCCGTCTTTAATCTTGGGTGAAGTTGATCGAGCAGCAACTTGTTAAGACAAGAAAAGTTTATTTGCTGCGCCAGAAGGAACGGATACAGCAGCGCTTTGAGTCACTTATTTCAATCATCAATTTATCTCCCCATGTTAATGTAAAATAACGCATCACATTTTTCCCACAACAGTTTTCTCACTAATTTGAACAAGGAACATTCTCACTACCCTCCAGTATTTGTAAACTTTCAGTCTCTCCAACAGAGAGAGTATGGTCTTTGTGGGCCTTCAGCGTCTGAATCGCTAAACTGTCAATCTGACCAGATGATTTACTGAGAAGAAACGAGTACAGGAAGAGAAAAAACTCGGACTTTTGGGGGGTTTGATTTATGAAATAATACCACAGGATACATTAATCTGGCTATTTTGTACTAGCCAAAATCCTGTGCTTCACGCCATGTGAAATGTTTATAAACGTTTGAATTTTAATTTGACTTGAACACAGACTTGAACACAGCATCTGTCAAAATGTTGGTTGAGTTTGTAGGTACAAATAGAAGGCAAGACTGAATGTGACTAAGTGGAGAATCAATTGTCTTCTGGGTCGCACAGGTAAAAGTTTAAATCTTCGGTATGGTTACCCTCGAATTTCCAGCTGGTTCAAATCGACTGACTTACACAGCACTATGTGGAATATGTTTCTCAATATGTTACTCCAGGACCATCTTTGTTTTTACGGTTTGTCTATCGATCCAACTTTCCATCCGCCCAATATGTTTTTATTGTCCAGACTGCTGACCATCTCCCTGTTAACTTCAGTTACCTACTTGCTGTCCTTTGGGAGCATGTTTCTGCCCTCTCCTCCCAATGCACGCCTTTCAATATCACCGGTTAGCAAATACAAAAATAATTCACCTGAGGAAGGAGCAGTGCTCCGAAAGCTAGTGTTTGAAACAAACCTGTTGGACTTTAACCTGGTGTTGTAAGACGTCTTACTGTGCTCACCCCAGTCCAACGCCGGCATCTCCACATCGCAAAAATAATGTTCACTTTCACCTTTCTTTGTGTGGCACATGTAATAGACTCCTCTGAGCACTACGTTCTAATCCACGGGACACTTTATATTAGAAAATGTTTAAATCATGCTGGGAATTTGTCCTGACAATTGACGAAGTTGTGAGCGGCCTGTTTATTTCAATGAGAACTGTACTCCAGAGTAATGTGGGACCATTCTCGCTCACATTTTAACGGGAACATTGCTGGAAGGAGGTCAACCGCTTCTACTTCTACATTTTTGTCCTCTTGTTAACCATAAATATACAATAACACATTTAATACCTATATTATCAGTTATGCCATTTGCATTTTATTGATAAAAACGTTTTTCATAACTATATGTAAAATAAATTGCTTTTAATTGTCGCTTGTCCCATTTTCTGAGATGGTGAAGGGCTGCAGCCTAATTTAATTGCACATTTTGAAACTGTAATTGGTCACATTTTAATTAATTTAAAATTAAATTGTACTCTTCAATTGACTAACCGATAGTAATTTGGTGGGTTGTGGTGACCGGGTTAAACGTTGGTTATTATCTGGGAGGACTTCTTTTATCATAACGTATGACTGGAACTGATTGTGCTAGAGGGCAGCACGGTAGCACAAGTGATTAGCACTGTGGCTTCACAGCGCCAGGGTCCCAGGTTCGATTCCCCGCTGGGTCACTGTCTGTGCGGAGTTTGCACGTTCTCCCCGTGTCCGCGTGGGTTTCCTCCGGGTGCTCCGGTTTCCTCCCACAGTCCAAAGACGTGCAGGTTAGGTGGATTGGCCATGCTAAATTACCCGTAGTGTCCATAAAGGGTTGGGAGGGGTTATTGGGTTGCGGGGATAAGGTGGAAGTGAGGGATTAATGTGGGTCGGTGCAGACTCGATGGGCCGAATGGCCTCCTTCTGCACTGTATGTTCTATGTAATCTATGTAATCTAAATCCTATAATAGTCTGAGTATGTAAAGCGTGGCAATGCAGTAATGTCGGATGCAATTCGATTTCATGGTAAATGGTGCAGCTGGATAGGAATTAGTTATTCTTTTCTGGCTGAGTGAATAAACCAGGCCATAATGTTTAGCCGTGTTGTTATGATTAGAGTAGAGCAACAGAAAATGTCCATCAAACAGTGTTCACTTCCTAAGTGATTGCTCAAAATGTTCTGCTTCTAGCCTATAATTAACCTGGAGATGGCGGCTTTGGACTGGGGTGAGCACAGTAAGAAGTCTTACAATACCAGATTAAAGTCCAACGGGTTTATTTGGAATCATAAGCTTTCGGAGCTCCAAAAGTCAGTGATTCCAAATAAACCTGTTGGACATTAATATAATTAATCTGCACTAAAGTAGTAATATAGAGTGATGGAACAATACCAATTATACCTGTGCCCACAGCCTGTTCAACACTTCCTTATCAGTTTTGAACCCTTCTGGTAGCAGTTTTGTCCTCTGTCACCATGACCTGGATAGCATCCACCTCCTTGGTAAATGCAAAGTATTTTTTTAATAACTTAGCCATGTGTAAATTATTCTTTTGATCCCTAATCGGCCCTCCTGCTTTTACCGCCCTTTGACTATTTCTATGCCGATGGAAGATTTAGGGATTCCCCTTTATGTTGGCTGCCAAGCTTTCCTCATAATCCCTCTTCGCTTCTCTAATGTGCCTTTTCACCTCCTCTCTAAGCCTTCTGTATTCCTCTTGGTTCACAACTGCGATTTCAACCTGACACCTGTCATAAGCACACTTATTCTTCCTTATCGTAATTGCTATCTCTTTCATTTCTGTGAATAACGTACCTCTGCTTTCTCTGAACATTATCCTCACTGACTCACTGTGTGTGATGTGCTGAACCTCACAAATGACGGCGGTTCCCTGGTCCCGGTGAGTGTCTGTGATCTGCAGCCGGGAGCTCAGGTTGTAGGTGTTGTCCCTGTTTACTGTCAGCGAATCTGGTTCAGTTTGATAGGAGACATCTCCCTCTACAATCCAGGAAATGTTCAGGTCACTGGGGAAAAATCCCGCAGCCAAACAAGTCAGAGCCCAAATCCCAATAACTTCACTGTCGGGATCCGCAGAGAGAGAGACTTCAGGTTTAGCTAAATAAACAATAAAAACCACCTTCTATCAATATTCGTTGTAGCAAATAAATAGCGAACTGTAGCAAAAATTTAAACTTGTACAAGTTTGTACTAAATGGGAAACTGCAGAATCAATTTGATTAGTTTCTTAAAAAACAATATTCAAATTTAAAAAACAGAAGGAAAATGGAACGCGCATGAAATAAGATCCAGAATAATATAAATAATACCCAGCGACTTTACAATAAGTGTCATTGGGGCACAAATTGGGTCTGTGTTTGTTGGAGCTGGTAAACAAGTAAATATAATTATTTTCCAAAGACCAGTTTCACTCTTTGCAATTCGCTTGTTTTATATAATTATATTCCGCTGTTAGAGTTGCTGTCAGTATTGCACAGCTTAGACTTGTGACTGTTCTTCAAACGAGGTTTTGAGAATGATGATCAGGGGCTGTTTAGCACTGGGCTAAATCGCTGGCTTTTAAAGCAGACCAAGGCAGGCCAGCAGCACCGTTCGATTCCCGTAACAGCCTCCCTGAACAGGCGCCGGAATGTGGCGACTAGGGGCTTTTCACAGTAACTTCATTTGAAGCCTACTTGTGACAATAAGCGATTTTCATGTGAAAGTCCCTGTTGTTTAATTGTTATTGGGACATTAACGCTAAACCTGGGCACACTCACTCCGGGCCCAGTGCACAGAGGATGTCACTTCAGGTCAGATTGGTGTCTGGAGTTATTTGTGTTTCTTTCCCACACATTGAGCTATTTCAATGTCCCTTCATCTCATCAGAGAATCATAGAATGGTCACAGCGCAGGAGGAGGCCATTTGGCCCATCCTGCCCCTGCTGTCTGAAAGAACAATTCAGCCAATCCCACTCCAGCCCTTTTACAGTGGCCCTGAAAAGGTTTATTTGCAAAAATTGTCCAATTAATTCTCTTTGGAAAATCACCATTGAATCTTTCTCCAGCACGCTCTCTCGCAGTACACTCCGGATCCTAACCACATGGGAAGTAAAACAACAAGACCCGCTGTGACCTCTTTTGATATTCATCTTAAAATCCTGGAGTTCTGGACCCTTCCTCCAGAGGGAATACATTTCTCCCTATTCCCCTCTGTCCAGACCCAGAGTCAATAGGAAAATAGGGCGGATGTTGGAAATCTGAAATTAAAACAGAAAAGGCAGGAAAAACTCAGCAAGTCTGGCAGCATCTGTGGAGAGAGTCACGGAGTTAACATGTCAGATAGATGACCTTGTTAATGAACTGTGAAACGATTAAATCTCTACCTTCTTCCAGTTCTGACCAAAAGTCGACTTTAACTCTGCTTTTCCCTCCACAGAGACTGCCAGACCTGCAGAATACTTTGTGTTATTTTCCAGTTACCTTGAACGTTCAGCCTTGTTTCTTCTCCCATAAGGGTTTTCCAGGGCCGAATCTCGTCTCTCAGAGCCAGGCAGTGGTAAGTGTCCGAATCGTTCACAATCACCTCCCGAATGACTAGTGAATCTTCAGTCACAGATTGGGGCAGGCGAGAGCTTTTACGGAGGTAATTCTTGGATCCATTGCCTCTGCTGTTAGGATTGTCTCTTGTCCTCCACCAATAATATTTCACCAAACCCACCCGCTCCTCTCCGGGTGTCAGGGTGCAGTTAATTCGAGCTGTCTGTCCTGTCAGGAGGGACAGAACTGGAGGAGACTGAATCACTTTCAGACCCACAACCGGCCCTGGAATAAAAACAACATAACAAATAGGAACGGAAAACCCAAATAATCTGAGCACAACTGGAATTAGTGATAACTGGAGTTCAAGTAAATTCTTACCTATGACAAAGAGGCAGAGTTTGAGAACAATTGCACCCATATTACTGAACACCCAGTCACCGGTAGTTTAGAGCTGTTGGTTATTCTGTGCAAAGTAAAGACCACGGAGAACATTGTGGTGGTAGCAGTCTGCGCGTCACGTGACTTGTCATTCGGGGGTCGATTGTGGACAATTCCAACAATTACCACAGCCTGACTCTTAGACAGGAGTCTGCACCCTGCAAAATGTTTACAGAACAGCATCCAACATCCAAGATAATTTAACTAATCGTTCAATGTATGGGGCAAGGAATCAATATTAGCTCCACACAGATGCTGACATGCTCTGTGCACTGGGAGCATCTAACTTCCTTTTCACAATAACTATCACAGCAGGAAGTCTCATGTACTTTCTGAACAACTTGAGTTTGAAGAAAAATAGCCAAAAACAACACTGGACAATGCTGATACCGACGCTGGATATTGTGTGGGGAAAAGGCGGGACTTTGATAAAGGGGTGAGTGTAGGTATCCAAGTTGCTAATGAAATGAAAAAATGAAATGAAATGGAAAATTGTAATGATACAATGTTGGAAAAATAGAAAAGAAAACTTGCATTTGAACAGCACCTTTCACAATCTCCAAAGCACTTTTAAAAATGTAGTCAATGTTGTAATGTAAGAAAATTAGCAGTCAATTTATGCACAAGCAGCTCCCACAAACAGCAACAGATAGTCTGTCTTTGTGATATTTATTGAAGGATAAATATTGCCTCGGACACCAGGGCAAATTCACCTGCTTTTCTTCAAAGTAATGGCTTGGAATGTACCTTAGAAAACAGACAGGGCTCAGTTTAAAATTGCACAAACGAGAAGACACCACCGATAGTGCTGCACTGGAGTATCACTTTAGAATTTGTGTTCAAGTCTCTGGAGTGGAAATTAACCATAGCCTTGTGAGCTGCAGCTGGGATGGGGAAATAAACTGAGGAGGACACAAAGTGGCTAAAAAAGGAACATAGGCAAGTTATGTGGGCAAGAACATGACAGGTGGAATATAATATGGGGATGTGTGGAGCAATTCACTTTTGTAGGAAAATTAGAAAACAGCATTTTTTAAGTGACGTGAGACTGGAAAATGTTAATTTTTAGAGAGACCCAGAACAAAAGAGGGGGATACCAAGGAGGGGTTGGGCTGAAGGGGCAGGGAGAGTGGTGGGGGTTGAGCATCAAGAATGATTGTATGTACATAAGAACTGCACAAACTGTAAATATTGGATGCAAAACTTTATTAGGTATAATTGAAAATGGCAACAAAAATATTCAAAACACATTTTTTTTAGAGAGACTTCAGTTGTCCCTGTTCACAAATCCCAGAAAGTTAACACGCAGGTACAGAAAGCAATTAGGTCAGAACATGGTATGTTAGTAGTCTTCATGATAGAGGAGTCAGTGCATTCAAGTAAATAAAGCCTCTACAAGTATAGAGGGCCTTGTACTTTTCAAGTAGAGGTTTCCTTACCTAAGGAAGGATATACCTGCCTTAGAGGGAAGCAACGTAAGGAAAAAGACTGAGTTTAGAAAAATGAGAGTGGTCATGGTCTTATTGAAATGAAATAAAATTCTTAGCAGGTTTGACAGGGTAGGAACTGGAAAGTTGTTTCCACCAGCTGGGGAATCTAGAATTCAAGATCACAGCATCAGAGTAAGAGCTCAACCAGTCAGGACTGAGATGAGGAGACATTCCTTTATTCAAGCAGTTCTGGATTTTAGGATTAGGAATTATCTGCCCTCCCATTGGGGCTGTGGATATCTAGGGCAGACATTGATGGTTTTCTGTGTACTAAGGGAATTAAAGGATAAGGGGGATAGTGCAGAAAGGTAGAGTTGAAATTAAATCACAAACTTAATGAATGTTGGAATGCACAACTTCTGTTCCTATTTCTTATGTGCTTGGGACATTCAACTCTGTCTCCAGTATCCTGCAGCTCTACTCTGAATTCTCAAAGCTGTAACAGGCAGGGTCAAATTAAAATCACAGATGATAAAGACCGAGGGAAGCTGTAAGCTTCAAACGCACAAGATAGCGCCGGTGTGTGGCGACTCTCTGCGATCTCTCCCTCACAGATCCTCTTTTTACTTATCTTACACTCATTCTAAACTTTTAAAATGTAATTCTAAGACTAACATTCCTTATTATGTATTTTCTTTAATTTCCTTTTCTTTTCATGTACTTAATGATCTGTTGAGCTGCTCGCAGAAAAATACTTTTCACTGTACCTCGGTACACGTGACAATAAACAAAATCTAAATCCAATCCAGAAAGCTGGATATGAAAAGCACAGAACTGCTGTAAATAGCCTACGTCCCAAATGAAAATAGAACATAGAACATAGAACAATACAGCGCAGTACAGGCCCTTTGGCCCACGATGTTGCACCAAAACAAAAGCCATCTAACCTACACTATACCATTATCATCCATATGTTTATCCAATAAACTTTTAAATGCCCTTAATGTTGGCGAGTTCACTACTGTAGCAGGTAGGGCATTCCACGGCCTCACTACTCTCTACTCTTTGCGTAAAGAGTAAAATGTAAACTGACAAAAGACAATTCAGTCGAATTGAAAAATCTAAGTTGCTAACGGTAAAAATGGTGAGTTATTTGCTGATCACAGAGGGTCCAGTAGATGAACAATCATTTGCTTAAGTCGGTGGGAAAACTACTTTGATTTAAAAAAAAACTAATGCTTATGATCTAGTCCTCGCTGGCAATGGAGCCATTTATTCCTCATCCTTCATTGCCTTGAAAATAGCACTGTGATATAATTGACAGGGCCACTTCAGAGGACAGTTATAATGTTGGTGTGGGACTGAAGTCATATATAATTCAGAGTGGGTAAGGACATCAGGTTTCATTCAGTGAAGGACATTAGTGCAGTTCTGGGCACCCCACCTTAGAAAGAACACATTGTCCAACAGTCAAAAGGCAGCATGCTCCTCTCTACACGAGAGAAATTGGAACAACTGAATGCCCAAAATATTTGTATCAAACATAATATGAATGTTAGCATGCAATCAGTTTGGTCAGAACAGTGCTTTCCAACTTGGCATTTATATCATTCTTTCGAGATTTAATACGAGAGGTCAGGACAAAATAATCTTTAAAGTAAATGCATGTGACTCTTCCACAAAAAACATTTTGTGACCTGGTTTATTTCAATAACGGATCCATTTCACCCTTGCAGCATCTTTCGTTATGGTACCGGCCCCAGTGTATGTTAGGAAACTGGATGAGAAACTCCAACAATTTTGCAATTTATAAACGGTGATACTTTGTGTTACCTTTAACCATAAAGTGTTACCTTTGTTTTCTCTCCACAGATGCTGCCAGACCTGCTATGTTTTTCCAGAATTTTCTGGTTTAATTTCAGATTTCCAGCATCTGCAGCACTTTGCTTTAATTATGGCGATGGTCGTGCCTGGGGCATTATCTGTTTGGTATGGATGGGCCAGCTAGGACACAGCAAGCAACTTTGCATCTCTTTAGCTAGTCAGGTTGATAATTAAGTATTGAGCATTGCAGAGTCTGAGATCAGGAAGTATCTGTTAGAATATTGAATTTGTTGTCAAAATCCTGTTTTTGCGATGTTAAAAACATTATATTAATGTAAGTTGTTGTTGTAAACTGTAAACACAGAATGAGATACAAGTGGATGGAAAGTCAAAGTTCAAATTCCATTCCAGAAGAACAGGAAGAGATACTTAATAATTTTCTTGAAATTTCTTTAAATTGTGTGACATACGTTTTGAATTTTTACCCTTAGTACAGATGAAATCATCAATATTGCACCTGTTTCCCAGGCAGAAAATAGATGTTAAATGGTATAATTTAAGGTGCCAATCTCCCATGCCAATAGGTTGAGAAACATGTCCAGTGTCTTCTTTGATTGGTGGATCAAGTTAACACTTGGTGAGATGATATTCATTCTATTTTTTTAAAGTTTTACTCTACAAATCAATCTTAAAAACATTACTGAATATGGTGAGAGACAATTACTATATACTTGCATATGTGTGTAACGTGCGACCAAACATCTCTTGTCTAGATTAGTTCAGAGTTCAAAAGTCACCTTCTATACTGAGGAGTTTGACACAGGATAGGTGGCTACTTTGCAAAAGGCTTGTGTTTTATTTGCACATGTAACAAATTCCCAATGACTTTCTGTTTGGTCGTAACACTCCCACAGTGAAGGTCATAGAAACAACATCTCTTTCTCCTTTAACAATTCTTGAAGTGAACATTGACTTCACTCAATTTATACTTCCTACATATTTTTGTAAGAGGGTACACTGGTGATGTGGACCGGACCTATCCATGTGTGACGGAAGTGAAAGCAGATTAACATTTGGGGTAGGGACACGTCATCAAACTGGATGGAGGAGGGATAGGGAGGGTTGGAATGCATCACGAGTGTTGATCTTTTTGCTTCTCTTGTGCAATCATTTACAATAAAGTAATGAATGGCAACTACCTTTCACAAGCAAAGGGAGATTCAAACTGAATAATCACACTGAAATAAGTAGCCCACATCTGGAATTATAAGGTAGAACATTTAATCTACTTTCAAATTGATATACAGAAAATGAAATAAAATGGGAAAATAAAGCTTAGATTAAGAGATAGATGTAAAAGATTTAGAAAAAAAAGTTAAAGTATTTAAATGTCTTTTACATCTCCAAAAATAATTAAAAGATAAAAAATTGAATCTCCAAACTTGCAACAGTAAATTTTCAGTGCCAGGGAGGTTTTTGAATGTAACTAAAACTAAAACATGCCATTAGAAGGGTTCTTAGACTAGACTGGACAAGCTCTATTCTTTTGTGCCTAGCTTAGTCCATATGTACAATACAAGTACCAAATACCAAGGGTGGCACGATAGCACAGATAGCACTGCTGCCTCAGTGCCAGGGACCCAGTTTTGATTCTGACCTTCAGTGACTATCTGTGTGGAGTTTACACTTTCTCCCTGTGTCTGCAAGGGTTTCCTCTGGAGGCTGCGGTTTTCCCCACAGTCCAAAGATGTGCCGGTTAGGTGCATTGGCCATTTTATATGATCGCTTAATGTCCAAAAGGTCAGGTACGGTTATGGAATTCCAGGAATAGGATGGGGGAGTGAGTTTAGCTCAGGTGCTCTTTCAGAGGGTTGGTGTTGACCCGATGGGTAGAATGGCCTCCTTCTGCGCTGTAGGGATCCTATGATTCTATACAGGAACTTCGCCTCATTCAATACATTTGGGTGTGAATCCGGGCACTGTTTAACAGATTTCACAGGACAGCTTATTGTGGACAGCAACTTCCAGACTTTCATCATTAACTGTTTGGGGAGATTGAGTTTTGATAAAAATCTTTTGAATTTTTCTGAATTCAAAGGCACCTGTGTAATTTGGGTTTCAGATTCTTGGTCTGTCTGAGTTCTCGTTGTATTGAAACCAAAAGGGTGAAATAATCTCAAAAATGTTTGGTGAACCATCAGAAAATTAAATAGTCAATTTAAAGGCATTTATTTTGTTTAGCTAAGCAAAGAATAGCAGCCACATCAGCTGCCAGCCTTTACATGACTAAAGCATGTTCCTTGTCCCAAGGGTAGTTTGATTTCAGTACATACCAATAACATAACCTCCACTCTTTTCTCAACCAATTACCCAGTTACTTTTTCAACAAAATAATTGGATATCAATTACCTTAACTTTCTTCCACACATCCACAGCTATAGAGGAGGAAACCTTGATGCAGAGTTTTACTTTGTGTTAGTTTCTTCAGTAACTTTGCAGCAATGTCTTCTGCCAGTGGGCAATGGGGGGCATGGGGGTGGGGTGTGAGGGGCATTACAATGCATTATTACATTTGTTAGAACATCACTTTGATTAGGCTATATCTTGCTCCTACAATGAATGCACTCTTATCTATTGCGCGATTGTGTAAATCTATTCACTGCATGTTTCTCTGGAGGAACTGTGCACTTTGGTTAAAGACGGTGCTCATCGCCAACATGCAAAGTCCATGCCAAAAAATCGTTGAAAGGACAGGAAGTGAAAAATAAATAAAGGCGACTACTTTGTGGACTGCAGTGGTTTTTCTTTCTTATACTGCGTTTAAAAGCTCAATTTGAACAAAATCTGATCAGATTTGTGGTTAACATCTAGGCCAAAGCACTTAAAAGCCTGTAGCTATTGAGCGTAGCAGATCTAAGAGGCTACCTGATAAAAGTGTAGCAGCGATTTGAAACTTGTGATATTTCAGTGTAGGCTGGTGATTAAGCCCTTTGACCAAACTGAAAGCCTACAGGTATGCAAGGTCCACACTGTGGTTTTCAAGTTGCCATCTATCTGGTACGTGCAACAAACTGATCAAAGGAATGACACAACACTTAAAAAACTATGTTCACATAAACAGCATTATTCTGGTGTCCTAATGAGTTCTAGTCTTTTTTAATAGTAGAATTGTCATTAGCTGAAGCCTTAACAGGAAAGCTGGAGGGGGTGAACCACACAGTTTTCTCGACAACATCACTGTTTCAGTGACCACAGTGTTATCACAAATTAACGTCCAATTTAAGGTGGTAACCAAAAACGTTGATCACCAGTTGCTCAACATGATGAACCTTCTTTAGGATATGCTATTCTTAGGAGCATTAGAAACTACACAAAACCTTCACCGTGTGGTGACAATGTTCTTTAGTCTATATGTTTCTAAAAAGTGCAGAAACTTATTGAGCAATGTAAAAATGACAAAACATCAGCATAACTTTCTCCTAGATGGAAAGTAATAGATAAAATTATTGGAATCTATATTATTGCTCCCACAAGATGAACCATCCTTTCCACATCCACCCTATAAAGACCCCTCAGGATCTTAAATATTTCAATCAGGTCACCTCTTCCTCTTTTAAACTCCAGCAGATACAAGCCTATCCTGTCAAACCTTTCCTCATGAGACAACCCGCCCAATCCAGGTATTAGTTTCGTGAACCTTCTCTGAACTGCTTCCGATACAATTACATCCTTCCTTGAATAAGGAGGCCAATACTGTACACAATACTCTGGATGTGGTCTCACCGAATGCCCTGGATAACTGAAGCATGACCTCCCTACTTTTGTATTCAATCCCCCTTGCAATAACTGGTAATATTCTACTAACTTTCCTAATTACTTGCTGTAGCTGCACACTAACTTTTATGATTTATGCACTAGGACACCCTGATCCCTCTGCACCTCAGAGCTCTGCAATCTCTCCCCATTTAGATAATATGCTTTTTTTTCTTCTTGCCAAAATGGACACATTTCCTCACATTATACTCCATTTGCCAGATTTTTGCCCACTCACTTAACCTATCTATATCCCTTTAAAGCTGCCTTGTGTCCAATTCACATCTTATTTTCCTACCTATCTTTGTATCAATAGCAAATTTAGCAACCATGGGCTGGATTCTCGTCACCCCGTCACCGAAATCGCGCCAGGCACCGGGGCGGAGAATTCACTTTCACGCATGGAATTGGGACCGGCGCCGGTTCCCCGATTCTCCGCCCCTCAAAATATCCCCTACCTACAGCCATTGCTGGAGGCCCGCCCCGCCATTCTCCGCCCCCGACTGGCCGAAGACACGATGGCGTGGACCACACATGGTCCTGCCATTCGGGATACACACACATGTTATTCCTTCAAAGAATCTAATAAATTGGTGAAACATAATTTACCCTTTCATAAAACCATGTTGACTCTTCCCGATACCGTGAGTTTTTCTAGGTGCCCAACTATAACCTATTTAATGAACCATTCGAACATCTTTCCCATGACAGATGTCAAGCTAACTGGCCTATAGTTTCCTACTTTCTGCCTCTCCCCCCTTCTTGAATAGAGGGGTTATATTTGCTACTTTCCAGTCTGATGGAACCTTTCCAAAATCTAGGGAATTTTGGAAAATTAACACCAATGCATTTATTACCTCATGAACCAGCGCTTTTAAGACCTGCCTCTTGAAAAAACTTCAATAAGTTGGTGAAACATGATTTCCCTTTCACAAAACCATGTTGACTCTGCCTGATTACCCTGAATTTTTCCAAGTGCCCTGCTCTAATGTTTTTAATTATATCTTCTAACATTTTCCCTCTGGCAGATGTTAATTTAGCTGGCCTGTAGTTTCCTGCTTTCTGTCTCCTCCACTTTTTGAATAAACTTAGGCCTAATGACAGTGAAGGAGTGACAATATATTTCCAAAACAGGATGTTGTGTGACTTTGTGCGATGAGGAACATGCAGATGGTGATGTTCCAATGTATCTGTTGCCGATGTTTTTCTAAGTGGTAGTGGTTGCGGATTTGGAAATTGCTGTCGTCGGAGCTTTAGCAAGTTGCTGCAGCACATCTTGTAAATGGTGCACACTCCTGTCACTACACAGCGGTGGTGGAGAGAGTGAGTGTTTAAGGTAGTGATGGGGTGCTGACCAAGATTTTCTGTTTTTTTTAATGGCGTTTGGGCACCATTGGCAAAGCCAACATTTGTTTCCAAACCCTAATTGCCCTTGAATTGAGTGGGGTGGCCATAAGGGTCAACCATAGTGTATGATCTGGAGTCACATTTCGGCCAGAACAGGTAAGGACAGCAGATTTTCTTCCTTAAAAGACATGAGTGAACTGGAGGGGTTTTCCCAGAAATTAATGATGATTTAATGGTCATCATCACTGACACTTGCTTTCAATTCCTGATTTATTAATGAATTGAATTGAAGTTTCATCAGCTACAATTTAAACTCATGTCCCCCAGACAGTGGCCTGGGCCTGTAAATTACTAGTGCTAGGTGCCACTACAGCACCACCATCCTCCCAGTGTAACAAAGCTGATTTTCCCTCGATGGTTCTGAGCTTCTCATGTTTTATTGGAGGTGCATATATCCAGGCAAGTGGGGAATGTTCCATCCCAGTCCCTGCTTGTGCCTTGTAGATAGTAGACAGGTTTTAGGAGTCGGAAAGTGGGTTAGTCAGGTTATTCTCAAGGAAACAATCATATATATCCATGCCTTTGTTATCTCCGCACTTGACTATCTCCTGGCAGCTCCACCCCCACCCCTTCACCCCCCCATGGACCTTTCATAAACTTTAACTCATGCAAAACTCTGTCCATATCCTAAATCTTGCCAAGTTCCATTCATCCATCAGCCTTCTGCTCGCTGACCTACATTAGCTCGAAGCAGACAATTTTAACATCCTTATCCTTGTTTTCAAGTCCCTCCCTGACCTTGCCCCTCCCTAACGCTGTAATCGCCTCCAGCCCTACTACTCTGCAGAATATCTGTGCTAAAATACAAGTGGATGGAACGAGTTCAGCAAGAGTTCAGATTTTATTCTAGGTTTATTAAAGAGAAAAACGTAGTGAATAATGTTCTTAAAGTGGGCTTAAATGGTGTATCATGCTTTTTGTTTTTGCCCATTTGAAACAACATCTCATCTTTCAAATGTGCACTCTATTATTTAATAAATAATGTCTGTGGAAAGAGTAACAGAGTTAGTCCTTTTGACTCTTCTCCAGAGCAGATGATGCCTTGGTTTCGTCTGATCTGAAAGATGGATTCCTCTGACAGAGGAACACACCCTCAGCACTGCACTGGAGATAGTGGGGCTTCAACCTACAACCTTCTGACTCCGAGATCAACGTGCTACCAACTGAACTAAGGCTCCCTTCAAGGAAATGTTGATTTCTCTGTTCAATCCACAGATGTTGCTGTATATTCCCAGCATTTTGAGTGTTTTGCTTTGATGCAAATTTGACAGGTGTAATTGACTTTTGTGAACACCCAGGAAACGACTTGGGACGGGCTGGATGTCTTGCTACTAGCCCTCCAGACCTGCACTGGCAGCAGCGCCCAGCCACGACCACTTAAAGCTTGGAGGAAACTCTCGGCTCAGGAAAACTCCGGAGTATTGTTTAATCCAACGTTCCTGTTTTAGATTGGTGGCTTGAGCTGGGTGTGCGGACTGCTGGTTGGTCTGCCTGGCTGTCAATCACAAGAGAAGTTGGGGAATGTTTAAAAGTGACGAATTTGGGAGAAAAGTTTACATATTTGTGTTGGAAACTCCTTCGCTTTGGAAACTTCAACCTGGACTAATAGTTCGATGTTACACGTTTTTAGCATAATCTGATTTTGCACGATGAGGATTTAAACAACGGGGAATGTCTAAAGAAACAAAGTTATGGAAGGTTGTCAGAGTTGATTGTTCTGTTTGAGTAAAGAACGGGGACTTGAGACTCGAGAAAGTTTGATTTATATTCAGTAGGAAGACATTAACCTGGTGCTGTTTGATCGACCAGTTGGTGGCCTACATTATAATAATGATCAGTGTCTGCAACTTAGACGATTAGTCGCAACGTGGTTGAAAATTTCACATCTTTGATCGCTTGACAACATCTGCAATATGCATTAAGGATTAAAAATACCAGTGATTTAACATTCTGCGGCTGGCGACATGACTTGATTTTTTAAATCGTCTTTATTAGGAATTGGCCTTGATATTGTAGAGAAAAAGGGTGGAGGGTTTTAAAGGATGAAAAACATATTTTCGACCCTGTAGGTCAGTGAGCTACTGTGGGAAAAAAAATCAAATGAACAAAAGTATTTAAAATTCAGATTTATATTCTTGTTTAACCATTGATATCAACCAGTCAGAATGCTTGAGGATTTTGGGGGATTTTGAGATTTTTAATATACTCTGGATTTAGGAAATTTAATTTGATTTAGGCGTGTGTGCATTATCCAAAAATGTCGGAGAGTCAGGAAAAGACTTTTGCACCATGTTCGACAAGTTCAGAACGTCCAAGGAGCTGCAGAACACAGTGTCTGATTTGTAAAAACGTTTACACCGATCCGAAGATCTTGCCTTGTCTTCACACGTTCTGCCTAGACTGTGTTCGAGGCTTGCAGCAGTTCTCCGTTCCCAGGACTCGAGGGGAAGGTGAGTCTGGATCAGGGGGATCTCTGGACTGCACTGAGTCTGCGGCCTGTATCCTGTGCCCACTCTGTGATTATGAGGTGCACGTACCCGCTGCTGGTCTTCGAGGGCTGACCAGTAACCATCTGATTCTGAATGACATTTTACTGGAGAGCCTGAAGAGATCCGACTGCAGGATAGTCTGTGATCTTTGTAACGATGGGGATGCTGAAAGAAGATGTCACATCTGCTCGACAAATCTCTGTGATTTCTGTTCAAAAGCACATAGGTAAGGGTCACTGGGGTTTGACAGCATTCTAAAGCTTTGTTTATCACGTGCACAGAAAATGATTCTAGTGAACTATACAGGGTTCCCATTTATCCCAAGATCAACTTGTGTGTGTGTGTGTGTGTATATACATATATAAGTAAACTTGTCATAGTCCAAGATGACCATCGGCTGCTTTCCCTTTTGAGGGAATGCTGGCCGGTGATTTAACCTGAGGGTCACCACAAGGTTGAGAAGGCGGTATGGGAATTGAACTGGTGCTCCAGGCTTTGCTCAACATCACAAACTAGCTGTCCAGCCAACTAAGCTAAACCATGTTTGAAAACAAAGAATGTGTATGTTAAAAGTGGAGTTGCTTCACCTGAACCAGTGTAGGTCAGCAAGCAGAGGGGTGATCGGTAAATGGGGCTTGATTGGCAGCAGAGTTAGATGGGCTCATGTTTAAGGAGCTCATGTTTAAGGAGCGTAGAACATGGGAGACTCCCATATTACATTGCATTTGCCAAAGTTTTTTCCACATAGTAATCTATCTTTCTTTCTTTCCAGAGAAGGAAAATAGAAACTTTTAGCAAGTACAAAGGGAGCAAATCAACAGAGGCATTAATGGAGTAGAGAAAGTGCAGGATGGAGCTTAAGAAAGCAATTAGGAGAGCAAAGAGGGCATATGAGAAAGCTTTGACTGGTAAAAGTAGGGAAAATCCCAAGATATTCTATAAGTATATTAATGGGAAGAGGACAACCAGGGAAAGAATAGGACTCATCAGGGACCAAGGGGGAAATGTGTGGGTGAAGCCAGAGGATTGGTAGGGTGTTGAATCGATACTTCACATCCATCTTCACCCAAGAGAATGAGGATTTAGGTATGTAACTCAGGGAGAAAGACTGCAAGGATCTTGAGCAAATTGACACAGGGAGTGATGAGGTATTGGAAGTGTTGGAAGCTTAAAAGTGGGGAAATCTCCAAGTCTGTGAATTGTTTCCCAGGCTGCTGTGGGAGGTGAGGGAGGAGATTGCAGGGGCTCTGACCCAAATTTTTAATTCCTCTTAGGCCATGGGGAAGGTGCCAGAGGACTGTAGAGCAGCTAATGTAGTTCCACTATTTAGGAAGAGTTGTAGAGGTAAGCCGGGGATCTGCAGACCAGTGAGTCTCACGTCAGTGGTAGGGAAACTATTGGAGAAAATTCTGAAGGAGAGAATCTATCTCCCGAGGCAAGGTTATCAGGGATAGTCAGCATGGGTTTGTCAGAGGGAGGTCATGCCTAACAAATTTTATTGAATTACAAAAAGAAAATTTAGAGTACCCAATTATTTTTTTCTTCAAAATTAAGGGTCAATTTAGTGTGGCAATCCACCTACCCTGCACATCTTTGGGTTGTGGGGGTGAAACCCATGCAGACTCAGAGAGAATGTGCAAACTCCACATAAACAGTGACCCAGGGCCGGGATTCAAACCCGGGTCCCAGTGCGCCACCGTGTTGCCCTCTGGTTTAATTTTTTGAGTAGGTGACCAGGTGTTTAGATGAGGGTAGTGCAGTTGATATAGTTTACATCGATTTGTCAAAGACTCAGAAAGTCTTTGACAAGGTCCCACATGGGAGACTTATGAAGAAGGCGAATGCACATGGGCTACAGGGTAATTTGATAACATGCATTCAAAGTTGGCTTAGTTGTGGGAGACAGAGGGTGATGATGGAACATCAGAGGCTGCTTTAGTGACTGGAAGTCAGTGTCCAGTAGCAAAGCACAAGCATCTGTGCTGGGTCCCCTATTGTTTGTCATTTATATGAACAACATAGATGACTATGTGAGGGGTTGAATCAGTAAGTTTGTGGATTACACTAAGATTGGCTGGGTGGTTAACAGTGAGGTTGAGTGGCTTGGGTTATAGGAAGCTTTGGATGGGATGGTCAAATGGGCAGATAAGTGGCAGATGGAATTTAGCCATGGAAAGTGTGAGGTGTTACACTTTGAAAGGTGTAATTTGACAAGGAAGTATTCAATGAATGGCACCACACTTGGAAGTTCTGAGGAACAAAGGGACCTTGGCATGTTTGTCCATAGATCTCTGAACATATATCTATGGGTAGCACAGTGGTTCGCACTTTTGCTTCACAGCCATGGTCCCATGTTCGATTCACTGCTCGGGTCACTGTCTGTGAGGAGTCTGCACGTTCTCCCCGTGTTTGCGTGGGTTTCCTCCGGGTGCTCCGGTTTCTTCCCAGTCCAAAGATGTGCAGGTTAGGTGGACTGGCCATGCTAAATTCCCCTTAGTGTCCAAAAAAAAGGTTAGGTAGGATTACTGGGTTACGGGTTTAGGGTGGAGGTGTGGCCTTAAGTAGAGTCCTCTTTCCAAAGGCCGGTGCAAACTCGATGGGCTGAATGGCTTCCTGCACTGTAAATTCTACGATCCTATGAATCATTTAAGAGGTTGATTAGGCTTGGGTTGTTTTCGTTGGAGCAGGGAAGACTGAGGGGTGACCTGTTTGACGAGTATAAGATCATGAGGGGCATGGACATGGTGGATAGGGAGCAGCTGTTCCCCTTAGTTGAAGAGTCAGTTACAAGGGGACACAAGTTCGAGGTGAGGGCAGGAGGTTTAGGGGGGATGTGAGGAAAACCCTTTTACCCAGAGGGTGGTGACAGTCTGGAATGCACTGTCTGGGAGGGTGGTAGAGACGGGTTGCCTCACATCCTTTTAAGAATTACCTGGATGAATTCTTGGCATGTCATAATATTTAAGGCTATAAGACAGGTTCTGGAAAATGGGATTAAGTAGGCAGGTCAGGTGTTTTTCATGTGTGGGCGCAGAACTCGATGGGCTGAAAGGACATGTCTATACTGTGTATTTCTGTAATTCCTGCGTCCTCCACAGTGGATGTGGTTTATTTGAACTTTCGGAAGGTTTTCAGGGCAGCATGGAGGCACAGTAGTTAGCACTGCTGCCTCAGAACACCAGGGACCCGGGTTCAATTCCAATCTTGGGTGACTGTCTGTGTGGAGTTTGCACTTTGTCCCCGAGTGCTCTGGTTTCCTTCCACAGGCCAACATTGTACAGGGGAGGTGGATTGGCCATGATCAATTGCCCCTTAGTGTCCAAAGATTAGGTGGGATTATGGGATTGCAGGGGAATGGGTTTAGGTAGGGTGCTCTTTCAGAGGGTCAGTATAGACTTGATGGGCCAAATACCCTCCTTCTGCACTGTAGGGATTCTATTCTTTTGACATGTGGCTTCCAAATAAGAGATTAATGTGTAAAATTAAAGTGCATAGTTTTGGGGGTAGTATATTGAGATGGATAGAAAACTGGTTGACAGACAAGAAATAATGGGTGTGATTCTCCAGAAAAATTTCTAAGTGTGGTAGTGAGCGGGTGCTGCTGTTCATCCTCTGACATAATCACTCCATGAGATGGCCAAATAAGAATGAGATGTTATCCACTTCGGTCGCAAAAACAGGAAAGCAGATTATTATCTGAATGGCTATAAATTGAGAGAGGGGAATGTGCAACGAGACCTGGGTGTCTTCGTACACCAGTCACTAAAAGTAAGCATGCAGATACAGCAGGCAGTAAATAAGACAAATGGTATGTTGGCCTTCATAGCAACAGGATTTGAGTACAAAAGCAGGGATGTCTTGTTGCAATAATAGAGGGCCTTAGGGAGACCACGGCAGGAATATAGTTTTGGTGGTCTTATCTGAGGAAGGATTTTCTTGCTCTAAAGGGAGTGCAGCAAAGGTTTACCAGATTGATTCCTGGGATGGTGGGACTGATGTATGAGGAGAGATTGAATCGGTTAGGATTATATCCACTGGAAGTTAGGAGAATGAGGGGGGGGGGGAGGGAATCTCCTCGAAACCTATAAAATTCTGGCAAGGTAGATGCAGGGAAGCGGGGGGCTCAAAACCAATATTCACAGTCTAAGGATATGGGATAAACCATTTAGGACTGAGCTGAGGAGAAATTTATTCACCCAGAGAATGGTAAGCCTGTGAAATTCTCTACCACAGAAAGCAGTTGAGGCAAAAACTTTGTATGTTTTCAAGAAGGAGTTAGATATAGCTTTTGGGGCTAAAAGGACCAAAGGATATGGGGAGAAAATGGGAACAGTTTACTGAGGTGGATGATCAGCCATGATCAAAATGAATGGCGGAGCAGGCTCGAAAGGCTGAATGTCCCCCTATTTACTATGTTTCTATGTAAATATCCTGTGCTGTTTCCACAAATAAATTCCTGCATTTCCCCACTGACATAGAATAGGCTAACTGGCTTTCTGCCTCCCTCCTTTCCTGAACAGAATCATATCATAGAATCATAGAATTTACAATGCAGAAGGAGCCCATTCGGCCCATCGAGTCTGCACCAGCCCTAACAAAGAGCACCCTTCTGTATCCCATGTATCTACTCTGTCCGGGTAACCCAGTAACCCCACTTAACATTTTTCGGTCACTAAGAGCAATTTAGCATGGCCAATCCACCTAACCCGCACATCTTTGGACTGTGGGAGGAAACCGGAGCACCCGGGGGAAATCCACGCAGACACGGGGAGAACGTGCAGACTCTGCACAGACAGTGACCCAGCCGGGAATCGAACCTGGGACCCTGGAGCTGTGAAGCAACTGTGCTAACCACTATGCTACCGTGCTGCCCACGATACCTTAGGGACTTTACATTTGCAGTTTTTGAATTCCCTGGGACCTTTCCAGAATCTAGAACATTTTGGAAAATTACAACCAATGTGTCCCATTATTCTACAGCCACGTCTGACAAGAACCTAGGATTCAAGCCCTTGGGTGGAGGAGGTTTATGCATCTTTAGTCCCTTTAGTTCGCAGAGCATTTTTCCTCCATAAATTGCTTTATATTTCGCGCTCCCTTTTGCCTCCTGGTTTTCTACTATTTTGAGATGCTTTTAATTTTCTTCTACTAGGAAGACAGATATAAAATATTTGGTACAATCGACCATTTCCTTGTTTTCTATGACCAATTTTCCATCACATCCTTTAACTGATTCACATTTAATTTAGGTACTTTTATTTTTAAATTTAAATGTCAAAACTCTTACTGTCTATTTTTATATTTCTTGCTGATTCACTTGGTCTTTTGACTTTTTATTTTTCATAGTCATCCTTTTCTGGCCTATCACTAATCTTCTCAGCATTGTACGGATTGTTCTCAATTTGATACCATCCAAGACTTCCTTAGATAGCCAGTGATGTATCATTCTTTTCATCGAGCCTTTTTCAATGGAATATATCTTTGTTGAGAATTAATAAATGATACGAGATTGACCACATTGCAGTTAAATTTACCTAATCAAAATCAGAAATTAATCTTGGTGATCATGATAATTAAGCTGTGAAATAAATCCTTTCTGCAGGAGGCAGAAGATGACTGCTTCTCACAACACAGTGGCGCTGAGGGACCTGCAAGGTGGAAATGAGAGACTCGTTCAGCCCATCATATGCTCTGCTCATCCTGCGGAGGAGCTGAGGATGTTTTGTGAGACATGTGATCGTCTGGTCTGCCGCGATTGTTGTATGGTGGACCACAGAGGACATAACTGTGACTTTATTGCTAGTGTCATTAGCAAGCATGGCATCTTCATCAGGGAGCTACTGAAGCAAACACAGCCACATATCGGTGCTCTGCAGGAGACTTTGCAAAAGATTGCGCATGCTAGGCAGCTGGTACAAGAACGACTGGGAATGATGACCAAAGAAATTAATAACTTTACAGACGGTTATATCAGAGCATTGGAAAACCATCGGAATCAACTTTTGAAAGAACTGGAGGAGCTGAGAGCCCAGAGGGAGAACTCCCTGAATCTGCAGCAGATACAGTTGGAACAGATCCTGGCAGATATGAGGACTGGAGTGGATTTCACAGAGCACTTGCTGACTAGTGGCTCTCATGTGGAAATCCTACTAACCAAATGTGTGGCAGTCAACCGGTTGAAACAGCTGAATAAAATTGGTTACAGTACTCACCCTGGAGAGGATGATGGAATGCAGTTCCAGCCACAGGAGAGAGCGGGACAATGTGATGGATTTGAAGTATTCGGAATCATTGTCACAAAGGCAGTTGATCCCAGCAAGTGTGTCCTTCAGGGTGAAGGTAAGCAAGAAAGATTGACACAACTTTTCGAGTGTTGCATTTATTTTGAAGTTTTGAATTACTGTGCATTTTCCATGGAATTGGTGCCAATGTGAGGATTGAAGATCATGGTACAAGTGGCAGTGTGAGGTCATGGTAGTGTGGAAGGGGAATGCCAAATATGAGGTGAGAACTGTGTAGCGCAACAATTACTCAAGTCGAGAAGTGATGAAATCAGTCGAGGCTTTATTAAGCAAGACTTGTTCCCCAGCAGCTCAGTTACAGAATGCGGCTGCTGGGAGAACTCAAGCTCTTATACTCCGCCTTCTGGGCGGAGCCAGCAGGCGGCAGATCCAACCAGGACCCGGGACCTGTCAGCCAATAGCCTCTCGGCTTCACAGGTACCGTACTGCCCCTAATACATACCACCACAAACTGTTAACTGGGCAGCCTAGTAAATGAGTAACGGGAAAGCCTGTGATAAGGAAATGAGACAATGCTGGTGGTCTAACGTGCTGGCAGTTTTATGAAGGTAAGTCAAGATCACCTCTGTTTTCCATGTTTGCTGTGCTCTATGATGACAGTAGAACGATGGAATATCAATGTTTTTACAGTAGGAATGGCAAATCATCACCAGTTGTGGTCTTTGGTCTCCTTCAAATTTTGTGGGTGGGGATGGGGGTGGGGGGAAACCGTGTGGTGGGGCAGCCTACTGGGGAAGAAAACCTGCCTCACAGTCAGTTCAAAACTATTGCTTGGAGGTGGAATTTATGCCTTTTGGAGACAGAAAGACTGACTGAGAGAGCTGCTGGCCAATCAGAGACCAGTACCTCTCAATGCACCAGTAGTGCCAGTGGGAGCTGTGTTCACGGCCGGTACTGCACAAGAGCGATGATGAAGCCAGCAGTGAGCTCCGATGAAGGATTGGTTAATGAGCAGAAATAAGTGGGCCATTTTAAAAAAAAATCTTTTTATTGATGTTTTTCATATTTATAAACAATTGTGTATATATACATCACATTTGTCTTCCCTACGTTAATTTACTTTATTGTACACAAAGGTTTATCCTGCCCTTTCTTTAATTGACCCTATATACATTTCTCCAACCTCTGGTTCGGTCTATTGTCCCTTCAGTCCCCACGCACCCCCCCCCCCCCCCACCTTGAGTACTCTCTCCCCCCCCCCCACCTTGCGTACTCTCTCTCCCCCCCCCCCACCTTGCGTACTCCCCCCCCCCCACCTTGCATACTCCCCCCTCCCCGTTGGCTTCAGCTATGCTTTGCTTTTGTGTCCAGGGAAGAGTGGTTACTCCCCCCTTCTCTTTTTTTGTGGCTTTCCCACCTTCCTTCCGTCTTCTTCTCCCCCACCCCCTCCCTCCCTTCCCCTGGGTTGCGCAGTCCTTTGGTTCCTCCTCATCAGGCCGACGAACTGCCCCCATGTATCTAGGAAGCCTTCCTCCGACCCTCGGATGGCTTACTTAATCTTCTCCAGGTGGAGAAATTCCGAGAGGTCAGTGAGCCAGTCTGCAGCTGTGGGTGGTGCTGCTGATTGCCAGCTGAGCAGGATTCTCCGGCGTGCGATTAGGGAGGGAAAAGCAAGGGCGTTGGCCCCCTTCCCCATGTGTAACTCTGGCTGCTCCAATACCCCGAAGATTGCCACAATTGGGCATGGCTTCACCCTCACCCCCACAACCTTGGACATTGCGTGAAGGCTGTCCAGAACCCAAAAGGTTTGGGGCATGCCCAGAACATGTGGGTGTGGTTGGCCGGGCCCCTCTGGCACCGTTCACATTTGTCCTCCACTTCCTGGAAGAACCTGCTCATTCGGGTTCTGGTCAGGTGCGCTCTGTGCACCACTTTGAGCTGCATTAGGCTTAGCCTTGCGCAGGAGGAGGTGGAGTTAGCCCTGCTCAGTGCTTCGCTCTAGAGTCCCCAGCCTACCTCTGTCCCAGCTTGTCCTCCCATTTTTGTCTGGTCTCGTCCAGTTGTGTCTGAGCTCTGTCCAGTAACTATCCTATATTTTCCCACATAGTCACCTCTCCTTTCCGCTTGTGCCTATCAGTCCTCTAATAGTGTGGTTAGACAGGGTACCCTACTAACTCTTTGCGTAGGAAGTGCTTTATTTTTAGGTGCCTCATTTCCTGTCCTTTTGTTAGTTTCCACTTCTGCCTCTCCCCCATTTGGGTTCACTGGGAATGCCTCACTTTTGCCCAGGTTAAGTTTGTAGCCCGTAAAGGTTCCAAACTCTTTCAGGATCTGCAGTATTATCTTCAGTCCCTCCTGTGGCTTCGAGACATAGAGGAGCAGGTCATCCACATCAAGCGAAGCTCTGTGCTCTCTGTCTCCTCTCCAGATGCCCTTCCAGCTTTTCGCATCCAGCAAGGTTATCGCCAGGGGTTCGATCGCTAGCGTGGACAAGAGTGGGGATAGGCGGCAGCCCTGTCTTGTTCCTCTCTGTACTGGAAGCATTCTGTTATGGGCCAGGGTTTAGAGAATCCCAAAGTGTATCATGGAGTTCACCTGACCCACAACTTTTAATAGATTGTGGTATGGGGAGCACACGGCCCACTCTACAGGTGTGGTACAGCAGAAAATGGACCAGTGGTTTTTAAAACAATGTTTATTCTATGAACTCAAGTTGACCTTTTTAAAACAAACAGTGAATATCTCAGCAACCATTAATTCAAATACACCCCCAAAGAATACAACACTAAGTAATCTGTATGCTGTCCTTTTAACATCCAAAAGACTTAACAAACCTCCAAACAGGAGCACATCAGGATTTACATTCAAGACTGAAAACATTTATACTTCTTCTGAATTCACCAAATGATTAAGAGATAGTCCTTCATGGCAGAGATCAACAGCAGCTCCCTGAAAAACACAGACACACCCAAGCTCTTCTCAAACTGAAACTAAAAAAGCAGAAGTGGAGCTCAGCTCCACCCACACTCTGACATCACTCCAGTAACATGAGCAGCTCCATCTCTTAAAGGTACATTTCTTAAACACCCATTTCTTAAAGGGTACTCTCACATGACAATTCAGAGTTGGTGATGTTAGTTTGGACGCTCGCCTTGGGAGTGTTGTAAAGGAGTCTCACCCAGGCGGTGAACCCCGTTCCTCGCCCAACAGTTCCAGTACCTCAAGGAGGTACTTCCATTCGACTCTGTCAGAGGCCTTTTCTGCGTCCAGGGAGACGATCACCTCTGGTGTTCCCTCCCCATTATTACGTCATTATTACGTTCAGCAGCCGCCTGATGTTCGCTGTGAGCTGTCTACCCTTGACAAAGTCCGTTTGGTCCTCTGCGACCACCTCCAGTACGCAGCCCTCCAGTCTTTTGGCCAGGTCCTTTGCGAGTATTTTCGTGACCACATTCAGCAGTGAAATGAGTCTTTACGATCCACATTCCATCGGGTCTTTATCTTTTTGGGTATCAGTAAATTGTGCCCAGCGCTAGCATTGGGGGGGGTGCAAAGTGCCCCTTGCCAGCGAGCCCGCAAACATGTTCCTTAGGTGTGGGTCCAGGGCTGGCGCAAATCTTTTATAGAAGTCTGCCGGGAACCCGTCTGGTCCTGGTGCCTTCACCGCCTGCATGGAGCTGATGCTGTCCATGATTTCTCCCAGATCTATTGGTGCTTCCAGCTCCCCCCGTCTGTCTTCCCCCACAACTGGTAATTCCAGTCCGTCGAGGAACTGTTTCCTCCCCGCGTCCCCGACGGGGGGCTCGGAGGTGTACAGTCCCCGGTGGAAGATCTCAAATGCCCGATTGACCTCCTGTTACCAGTCTGCCTCTGCTATTCTTCACCTGGGTATTTCCCTCGTGGCTGCCTGCTTTCTCAACTGGTGAGCCAATGGGCGGCCAACCTTGTCTCTGTGTTCGTAGAAGGTCCCCCGTGCCTGGCGGAGTTGGTACACTGCTTTCCTGGTGGATAGCAGGTTAAAGTCCATTTGCAGTTTTTTTCTCTACGCCAGCAGCATTGTGGTCGGGGACACGGAGTACTCTCTGTCGACGTCCAGAATGGAGTTCATTAGTTGCTGCCTGGCCACCCTCTCTTCCCTATCCTGCTTGCCTTGTAGGCTATGATCTCTCCTCTAATCATGGCCTTCAGTGCCTCCCAAAACGTGGAGGGTGAGACCTCCTCGTTTTGGTTGTTACTAATAGAATCGCCTATGGCCCGCTGTGATTTTGGCAGAAGGCCTTGTCGGCCAGGAGGTCCGTGACCAGCCTCCATGTGGGGCACTGGGCATGGCCTGTCTCCAAACTCACATCCATATAGTGTGGAGCGTGGTCGGAGATAACGATCATGGAGTATTCCGCTTCCGTGATCCCTGGAAGCACCGATTTCCCCACTGCAAAGAAGTCGATACGGGTGTACACCTTGCGCACTTGTGAAAAGTATGAGAATTCCTTTTCTCCCGGGTGTAGGAACCTCCATGGGTCCACCGCCCCCATCTTCTCCATAAATTCTCCAAGTTCCCTAGCCATGCCAGTCTTTCTCCCTGTTCTGGGGTTTGAGCGGTCGGTCAGTGGGTCCTGCACGCAATTGAAGTCATTCCCCATAATCAGTTGGTGTGTGTCAATGTCAGGGATTTCCGTCATGGTCTTCCTAATGAATTCTGTGTCGTCCCAGTTGGGGGCATACACATTTACCAGTACCCCTTCCAGGACACCACTGACCATGACGTACCGTCCCCTGGGTCCGTAACTGTCTTGGTTTCTGTAAACCTCGTCCTCTTGTTGATTAGTATTCTATTCCCCCAGCCCTCATCCCCTAACGTGAATGGTCATCTGTCCCACCCAGCCCTTCCTTACCAGCAGTCGGTCCTTCTCCCTCAGGTGCGTCTCTTTTAAGTAAATTATGTCGGCTTTTAGGCTTCTTAAGTGGGCGAAGACTCTGGATCTTTTCACCGGGCCATTGAGTCCCCTTACATTCCAGGTAACAATTCTGATGGTGGGTTTCTGACCCCCCGGTCCTGTGGGATCACCCATACTTACCTGATGGATGCGCCCCTGCTCTCCGGGGTTCCCCTTTGTTAGGGGGCCATCCAAAATGGCTACGGTCGCCGCTCTCACTATGTGGTCAGGCCCCAGCACTCCCGGGTTTGCCTTTGTCCAAGGAGCACCCAACATGGCCACCAACTATCTGTATGCCACGTGGATGCACCCCTGCACTCCGGGGTCTCACTTCGCCCTGAGGCCCTCCCGAGTAGCTACTTGCAGCGCCATCCTGGTTCCTCGCCCTGCTCATGCCTGCCGAGGCCTGCGCCCGTTCTGTTTCTCTTCCTCAACCTTCCTTTTGCTTCTTTTCGGTCCTGCGCTCCCTCCCCCCAACCCGTCTCACCCCCCGTAGCCCCTGTCCCTCTGAGCCCCCGCTGTGATCTTCCCACCCTTCTGCCCCTTCCCCCTTCCCCTTTGTGTTAGGCGTTCCCTCTCCCCTGAGAGGTACGCCGCGGCCCCCCTTGCTTTCTGCCCTCCCATGTTGGCCTCGCTAGTACCGTGCCCTCCCAGTGCTTGTCTAGCTCTGGCCCTCCTTTACCCTCCTCCTTCCACCCCTTATCTCATCCTCCTGCCTGCTTTTCTCACTCTCGCTCCCCGTGCCCTGTTCCCCCTCATCACATTGAGGGAAGAGACGAGCCCGAAAACGAGGCAGCACAGACCTGCGTAAAAAAACATATGCATAAAGTTCATGGTATTATTGTATCTGTTTGCGGCCTGCCCTCCGTTCTCTGTTACGATCCTTTTTTCCGCCCCTCTAGCTTTCATCGTTGCCGCGATTGCTCTGACTCCAATTTGTTCAATCTATCGAACTCATCAGCCTCCGCTGGGGTGTTAAAGTGCAGTCCCTTGCCCTTGAATGTCACCCATAGTCTGGCCGGGAATAGCATCCCAAATCGTACCCCACTTTTGTAGAGCACTGATTTTGCTCTATTGAACTGGCCCTTCTTTTTTGCTAGGTCCGCCCCAATGTCTTGGTACACCCTTATATTCTTCCCTTCCCATGTGCATGATTTCATCTGAAGGGACCACCGTAAGATTTTTTCTCGGTCCCGGAACCGGTGCAGCTTGGCTCTGGGCTGCTCCCCGCTTTGGGCCTGGGCCGAAGCAACCTGTGTGCCCTGTCCATTTCTGGGGGATTTGGAAAGTCCTCCCTCCCCACTAGCTTGCCCAACTTTGGGCAATTAGCTCGTTGGGTCTCTACCCTCTATCCCTTCTGGCAGGCTCACTATTCTGACGTTCTGCCGTCTGGACCTGTTTTCCTAGTCCTCTACTTTCCCTCTTAGGCTCCCCTGGGCCATCACCAACCTTCTCACTTTGGTTTCCAGAGCTACAATCCTGTCGCTCTGGTCCAAAGCAGAATTCTCCAACTCCAGGATTGTTTTCTCCTGTGCCTCCACCTTCCTTCCCACGCCTTCTATGGTTCGCTGCATTGTGTTTGTCACCTCTGACATCACCACCTTCATCATCGAGTGGCGCTCCGTCATGATCGCCTCCTTCATGGCGTTTAGCTCCTTTTTCAGCACGCTTCTCCATTTGTCTCCCTGTGCGGGGGGGGGCGGGGGGGGGAGGGTCGCCGCATCCTGCTCCTGCTCCGCTGATTGGTTTGCCGGCTTTACCCCCTCCTGGTTCGCCTGAACCCCCATTTCGTCTCGTGTGGCCGCCTGTCTGGACGCCCGCTCTTCCTGCCCCTTTCCTTCGCTGATGCTCCTAATATCTCGCCGTCCTCTCTGTTCGTTATTGCCAGGCATGTTCCTTTCTTACGTCTTTTATATTTGGCTGGGCTTTTTAAGCCGAAATTCCCGATAAATTGCCTGTTGGGTTTGTTTGGGAGGAGAGCCACTTGATGTGTGTCCGCTCAGCACATTGCAGCCACCGGAAGTCAAGTGGGTAATTTTTGGCTGCGCAGGCTGTAAGCAGTTGGACAGCACAGGGATCAGTACTTGGGCCTCAGCTCTTTACAGTCCATATCACTGAATTGCATGAGAAGGGAGTGCAATGTTTGCTGATGATACAAAATTAATTAAGGGGAAAGTAAGTTGTGAGGAGGTCGCAAGAAGGATGCAGTCGCTGGCTCGGCCAGCATTCATTGCCCATCCTTATTGCCCTTGAGAAAGTGGTGGTAAGCTGCCGCCATCTTGAACCACTGCAGCCCATTGGGTATATGTACACCCACATCTAATTCTGGCCGAGGCACATTTCTTTCACTAAAGTGCATTGTGAATTTTTGGAATTCTGTGCCTCAAAAGGCTGTGGATGTTCATCAGTCATTGAATATATTAAGACTGAGATCAATAGATTTAGAGGCACTAAGAGATTCAACATTGACAGGAGATTCACATCAGGAAGGTGTATGGGCAGGATACATACTTTGTATGCCACAGCTCTAAAGAACGAGAAGTGCTGAGTTTTCTTTAGCTGTAAACTTTGCTTTTGTGAATCTCACCAGTGGTAACAAATGAGACACAAAGGCAAAATTGAGCATGATCCTGTTGGAGATCGTAATGTAAGATAGTGATGCGAGATGTCTGGTTACCATAGTTGCTTCACATAATTATTATTGTTTCCACATTGTGAATTCTATTCATGTCTGAACATTGTTTAACAAGTGTTAGACCTGAGGGACTTGAAAACCTTTTAATTGCTGGATTGAGATCTTACATGTTGTAAGCTGTCATTTTGATTTTGGTGTTTACTGGTGATTACTGGAACTGAGTGGAAGTAGGGTACTTGTCCACAAGATCTGTGAGGATCCCTTGTCTTCTGTAATTCCATTTGTTCAATTGCAGATAGCCAATGGCATGGGTAGAATTCTGAGAACCATTTGTGCTGCCCTTTGGGTGGGATGTTGGTACATTGGGGAAGGGAATAAAATAAATGATGCTGTTTGAGAATGTGAGCTGGCTGTGGGAGGATCGGGAAAGCAGGCGATATTTTATAGGGTCTGTGAGAGCAGGAAAGGAGGCGGGCAAGGCGACTTAATTAGGAGGACCGAAAATGTTGATTTCCTTATGTTGGCTTGAAACATGAAAAGTAGAAGCAGGAGGAGGTCATTCGGCCCTTCCGAGCTTGGTCCGCCATTCATTATGATCATGGCCGATCAATACCCTGATCCCCCATATCCCTTGATCCCTTTAGCTCCAAGAGCTATGGGGCGATTCTCCGATATGGAGGCCAAGTGTTTGTGCCATCGTGAACGCCGTCGCGTTTCACGACGGCGCGAACAGGGCCCTAGCACGAGTGGGGGCCAGCACGGCGCTGGAGCGGTTCACGCCGCTCCAGCCTCCATACGCGGCGCCAAATGGGCGCAGCGCCAACCCGCGCATGTGCAGTTGGGCCAGCTCAATCCTACGCATGCGCAATTGGGCCGCGCCATCCTGCGCATGCGCGGAGATCTTCTTACACGCGCCGGCCCCGACCCAAAATGGGGTCGGTGTTCAGGGGTTGGCCGTGCCAGGAATTAGGCCCGGGGGAGAGGCTGGCCCGCCGATCGGTGGGCCCCGATCGCAGGCCAGACCCCACTGGAGGCCCCCCCCCCTCCGGTGAAGGAGCCCCCCACCCCGCCCCACAGGCCGCCCACCGAGCGTTCCCGCAGTGTTCCCGCTGGCAGCGACCAGGGGTGAACAGCTCTGACGGGAATTTGTCGTATTGGGGCGGCCGCTCGGCCCATCCGGGCCGGAGAATTAACGGCCCCACCGATTCCAGAGGCCGGCGCCGCAACGGCGCAAATGGCGCGCCGGCGATGGGGCATCATGTCGCGGTTGCGCCGATTCTCCAGCCCGGGGCTCGGAGAATCGCCCCCTATACCTTAATTCCTTCTTGAAATTACATAATTACACAGATACAGAGATGAAGGCAGTGACCTTGCACTGGGTTGGGTTTCACACTGTCTCATGGTGTGTTCCACCTTGCATTTGCATTCCATGAATACTCATATTAAAACTTTTTGCAATTAAACCCTGTCTTCATAATCAAGTCAGAGGCACACACAGACTTTGTGGCAACTGTTTTATGTTTGTTTAAAGGTGGCACCAGTCTTTGTGCATTTGTGCCTGAGGTCTGTTGTTTTATTTGTTGGGCTCTGTAGCACATAGAGGAAAGTAGGAGAATGGCAGCTTGCGTGGAGGCTAGAGAATGGCAAGGGTAAGACATGTGAGTGGGGGGAAGGTTTGTGGGAGACTTGGGATGGACTGGGGTTGGGTCTGGAACATGGAGCAGTGGAAGAGGGATCCGGGGAGGACAGGGTGGGAACAGCAGGAGAGGATGTGACAAAGAAGGACTATTGTCAGTCAACAGAAGTGACAAACAAAGCCAGCAGCAGACAGCCCCAGTCAGAGCTTTTCTCTGTGCTCTGAGTCACATTAGTGAATTCATGACTTCTACGTAATATATATATTGAGGTTATGTGGGGAAAATTAGATATAGGTGGTTTATAAGTGTTATTTCCTGTGAGAGCTATTCTTGGGGAGACAAAAAGTGAGTTCCGCATAACATGGTTCCAATCTGCTCACATTCAGGCCTCCATGTGGCTCGACAAGACCAATCAAGTGAATTCGTACTAATCTGTAATGACCAATCGGGGAAGCAGATGGGGAGAGGAGGTGAATCCATTCGGGTTAGCATCTTCAACAAGAAGAATAAAGAATGGTGAGTATTTTGGGCAAATTAACTGAGTCATAAATGAATGTCTGCCAAAATGCCTTGCTTAAGGCTTAAGTTGAGCTTGGATTATTGGTCAGCTGATCAACCCCTTCAGTGGAAATGAATATCTCCCTGGTGGCACTGCTGAGCAATAAAGTGGTTTCAGCCTTTGATTGGCCAACAGCTCTTGAGGAGGCGGGGGAATGGGACCAGTGACCCGGAGGTTCTTGAATCCAGGAAAAGCCAACCACCTCCGCTCCCCAGTTAAATGCCTGATTGGTGGGTCTTCCCAGAATGAAACATGAGGGACTCTTACCTATTTAGATGATGTGCGAGAGAGACCCCTGTCATTTATATTAAATTCTGCCCCTAGTATCCGATTTAATAAATTTGATTCTATTATTCAGCATCCGATTTATGTTCAAAGTATATGCTCCATAAATTAAGTTTAAAACTGTATGGGGGAGGCATGGTGACACAGTGGTTAGCACTGCTGCCTCACAGCACTGAGGTACTAGGTGTCATCCTGGCCCAGGGTCACTGCCCGTGTGGAGTTTGCACATTCTCCCCCTATCTGCATGGGTCTCACCCCCACAACCCAAAGATGTGCAGGGCAGGTGGATTGGCCATGCTAAATTGCCCTGTAATTTTTAAAATATTTTTTTCTAATCATTAAAATTTTATTTAATTGAGGTGCAGAAAGAACAATTCTTTAGGGAAGAAAATCTGCTGTCTTCATCTCTGACTCTAGATCCACAGCAATGTGGTTGATTCTTTAATGCCCTAGGGGCAGCACGGTAGCCTTGTGGATAGCACAATTGCTTCACAACTCCAGGGTCCCAGGTTCAATTCCTGGCTTGGGTCACTGTCTGTGCGGAGTCTGCACGTTCTCCCCGTGTGTGTGTGGGTTTCCTCCGGGTGCTCCGGTTTCCTCCCACAGTCCAAAGATGTGCAGGTTAGGTGGATTGACCATGCTAAATTGCCCTTAGTGTCCAAAATTGCCCTTAGTGTTGGGTGGGGTTACTGGGTTATGGGGTTAGGGTGGAGGTATGGGCTTGGGTAGGGTGCTCTTTCAAAGAGCCGGTGCAGACTCGATGGGCCGAATGGCCTCCTTCTGCACTGTAAATTCTATGATTCTATGAAATGTCCTAGCACGCCAATTATATAAAACCGCTACAAAGTCAATAAAAAGGGAAGAAACCGGACAGACCACCTGGCATCGACCTAGGCACTGAAAACCCTGTCGACCCTGCAAAGTCCTCCTTACTAACATTTTAGAGCTGTGCAAAAATTTGGAAAGGTGTCTCACAGACTAGCCTGACATAGTCATACTCCCTGTATCACACCTCACAAATAACGTCCCATATACTGCTGTCACCATTCGTGGGTATGTCCTGTCTCACCAGCAGGACAGACCCAGCAGAGGTGGTGGCACAGTGGTATACAGTCAGGAGGCAGTTTCCCTAGGAGTCCTCAATATCGACTCCGGACCCCACAGAGTGTCATAGCTTCAGGTCACAAATGGCACACATGTTGATTACCACGTACCGTCCACCATCAGCTGATAAATCAGTACTCCTCCATGTTGAACACCACTTGGAGGAGGCATTGAGGATGGCAAGAGCACAGAATGTACTCTGGGTAGGGGACTGCAATGTCCAACAGCGAGACTGGCTCGATAGTACCACCACAGACCGAGCTGGTCAAGTGCTAAAGGACATAGCTGTTAGACTGGGCCTGCGACAATTAGTGAGAGAACCATCAAGAAAGAAAAACATACTTGACCTTATCCTCACCAACTTCCCTGTTGCAATTCCATCTGTCCATGACAGTATTGGCAGGACTGACCACTGCACAGTCCTTTTGGAGACGAAGTCCCCCCATCGTGTTGTGTGGCACTAACATTGTGCTAAATGGGATAGACTCAGAACAGATCTTACAACTCAAGACTGAGCACCCATGAGGTGCTGTGGGCCATAACAGCAGCAGAATTTTACTCAGCCACAATCTGTAACCTCATGGCCCGGCATATCCCCCACTTACCGCCAAGCCAAGGGATCAACCCTCATTCAAATCAGGAGGGCATGCCAGGAGCAGCGCCAAGCATACCGAAAAATGTGGTGTCAGCCTGATGAAGCTACAACAAAGCACTACTTGCATGCCAAACAACATAAGCAGCAAGTGATAGACAGTGCTGAGCAATCCCACAACCAGTGGATCAGATCTAAGACCTGCAGCCCTGCCACATCCAGTTGTGAATGGTGCTGGACAATTAAACAACCCGCTGGAGGAGAAGGCTCCACTAACATCCTCATCTGCAATCATGGAGGAGTTCAGCACATCAGTGCAAAAGACAAGGCTGAAGCATTCACAATAATCTTCAGCCAGAGGTTCTGAGCGGATGATCCATCTCCGTGTCCTCCAGAGATACCTAACATCACAGATGCCAGTCTTTAGCCAATTTGATTCACTACAGGTGTGTGGGTTTACTCCGGTTTCCTCCCACATGTCCCGAAAACCGTGCTTGTTAGGTGAATTAGACATTCTGAGTTCGCCTCAGTGCACCCGAACAATCCTGGGATCACTGCAGGAGTTCCTCAGGGTGGTGTCCTAGGCCCAGCCATCTTTAGGTGCTTCATCAATGACCTTCCAACAGATGTGGGGATGTTCACACATGATTGTGCAATATTTAACACAATTCGCGACTCCTCAGACACTGAAGCTGTCCATTTCAAATGCAGCAAGACCGGGACAATATCCAGGCTTGAGCGGACTGGTGGCAAGTAACAGTGGTGCCACACAAGTGCCAGGCAATGACCATCTCCAGTAAGAGAGAATCAAACCATTGCCCCACGACATTCAATGGCATTACCTACACTGAATACCTCACTATCAACATCCTGGGGTTACCGTTGTCCAGAAACTGAATTGGTCTAGCCACATAAATACTGTGGCTGCAAGAGCAGGCCAGAGGCTAGGAATCTTGCAGAGAGTAACTCACCTCCTGATTTCCCAAAGCCTGTCCACCATCTACAAGGCACAAGTCAGGAGTGTGAAAGAATACTCTCCACTTGACTGGATGAGTGCAGCTCCAACAACACTCAATTAGCTCAGCACCATCCAGGATAAAGCAGCCCGCTTGATTGGCACCCTTTCCAGAAACACGCATTCCCTACACCACCGTTGCACAGTGGCAGCTGTGTGTACCATCTACAAGATGCACTGCAGGAACTCACCAAGGCTCCTTAGGCAGCACCTTTCAAACCCACGACCACTACCATCCAGAAGGCCAAGAGCAGCAGATACCTGGGAACACCAGCACCTGGAAATTCCCCTCCAAGTCATTTATCCTCCAGACTTGGAAATATATCGCCGTTCCTTAACTGTTGCTGGGTCAAAATACTGAAACTTTCTCCCTTCCAGCACTCTGGGTGTACCTACATCACATGGACTGCAGCGGTTCAAGAAGGTTGCTCACTACCACCTTCTCAAAGGCAATTAAGGATGGGCAATAAATGTTGGCCTAGCCAGTGAATCCCACATCCTGTAAAAATTAATTTTAAAAAAAGTAAATGGTATCAAATGTTTTTTGTGAAGCAAGGGAATTTTTGCTGCTTTGAATATGTTTGTATTCCATCTGATATTCTGAAACTCTAGACAGTTAAGTATAGAAAGCTACCATTTGGCTCATCATTATATTATTAAAATATTTGTGATTTTTTATGGATGTGTTTCCACAGATAGCATCAGTGCTATCTGTTGTTGAATGTGCCAGGATCAACAGTTAGTCAGCTTCCTTCTGATACTGTTTCATGATCACACTTTGAGCAAACATGAGACACCATTTATATATGGCACAGGTGATCAGTCTAACTATTTAGAGAGGAGCTTTACAGTTTCTGTATCTGTCTTTTAAGTTCTTCAAGCAACAATTAAAAACCACGCACTTTTACACAATTAGTTTGGCTATTATAGATGCAGATCACGGATAATCCCTCAAGATGCGTCTATTCCTGAATCCTTTGAAGACAGTCAGATGGCATAAATAGCCAAAGTTGTTCATTTGAAAGCTGTTTCCTGATGTGTTTCTTCTCAAATGAGTATTTTTAAAATCACCGTTTATCCTCTTAAACATTCTCCCAATACTACAGTTAGTTCTTCCGCCTCTCTTCATTCTACTGGGCATTAAAAATATACTTTTATCATTTACGGTTGATATCATTGCAATCACTTATTTTCTTGTTTTGGCATTTTTTGTTGTTCAAACTGAAACACTAAAAGCAGGAGATAACCAAAGCTTTTATCTCCTTCTTATGTCTTGTTCCTGTCTAGACGCTTCTGCTGATTTCTTCATAAGATCATGAGATTTAGGGGTTTAGCACAGTGAGCTAAATAAAAATGAATGAAAAATGAAATGAAATGAAAATTGCTTATTGTCACAAGTAGGCTTCAAATGAAGTTACTGTGAAAAGCCCCTAGTCGCCACATTCCGGCGCCTGTTCGGGGAAGCTGGTACGGGAATTGAACCATGCTTCTGACCTGCCTTGGTCTGCTTTAAAAGCCAGCGATTTAGCCCAGTGTGCGAAACCAGCCGCTAACTGGCTTGTAAAGCAGACCAAGGCCAGCAGCGCGGGTTCAATTCCTGTACTGGCCTCCCCGAACAGGCGCCGGAATGTGGCGACTAGGAGCTTTTCGCAGTAACTTCATTTGAAGCCTACTTGTGGCAATAGAACATAGAACATAGAACGATACAGCGCAGTACAGGCCCTTCGGCCCACGATGTTGCACCGAAACAAAAGCCATCTAACCTACACTATGCCATTATCATCCATATGTTTATCCAATAAACTTTTAAATGCCCTCAATGTTGGCGAGTTCACTACTGTAGCAGGTAGGGCATTCCACGGCCTCACTACTTTTTGCATAAAGAACCTACCTCTGACCTCTGTCCTATATCTATTACCCCTCAGTTTAAAGCTATGTCCCCTCGTGCCAGCCATTTCCATCCGCGGGAGAAGGCTCTCACTGTCCACCCTATCTAACCCCCTGATCATTTTGTATGCCTCTATTAAGTCTCCTCTTAACCTTCTTCTCTCCTACGAAAACAACCTCAAGTCCATCAGCCTTTCCTCATAAGATTTTCCCTCCATACCAGGCAACATCCTGGTAAATCTCCTCTGCACCCGCTCCAAAGCCTCCACATCCTTCCTATAATGCAGTGACCAGAACTGTACGCAATACTCCAAATGCGGCCGTACCAGAGTTCTGTACAGCTGCAACATGACCTCCTGACTCCAGAACTCAATCCCTCTACCAATAAAGGCCAACACTCGATAGGACTTCTTCACAACCCTATCAACCTGGGTGGCAACTTTCAGGGATCTATGTACATGGACACCTAGATGCCTCTGCTCATCCACACTTCCAAGAACTTTACCATTAGCCAAATATTCCGCATTCCTGTTATTCCTTCCAAAGTGAATCACCTCACACTTCTCTACATTAAACTCCATTTGCCACCTCTCAGCCCAGCTCTGCAGCTTATCTATATCCCTCTGTAACCTGCTACATCCTTCCACACTATCGCCAACACCACCGACTTTATAATCGTCTGCAAATTTACTCACCCACCCTTCTGCGCCTTCCTCTAGGTCATTGATAAAAATGACAAACAGCAATGGCCCCAGAACAGATCCTTGTGGTACTCCACTTGTAACTGAACTCCATTCTGAACATTTCCCATCAACCACCACCCTCTGTCTTCTTTCAGCTAGCCAATTTCTGATCCACATCTCTAAATCACCCTCAATCCCCAGCCTCCGTATTTTCTGCAATAGCCTACCGTGGGGAACCTTATCAAACGCTTTGCTGAAATCCATATACACCACATCAACTGCTCTACCTGTTCAGTCACCTTCTCAAAGAACTCGATAAGGTTTGTGAGGCATGACCTACCCTTCACAAAGCCATGCTGACTATCCCTGATCATATTATTCCTATCTAGATGATTATAAATCTTGTCTCTTATAATCCCCTCCAAGACTTTACCCACTACAAACGTGAGGCTCACCGGTCTATAGTTGCCGGGGTTGTCTCTGCTCCCCTTTTAGAACAAAGGGACCACATTTGCTATCCTCCAGTCCTCTGGCACTATTCCTGTAGCCAATGATGACATAAAAATCAAAGCCAAAGGTCCAGCAATCTCTTCCCTGGCCTCCCAGAGAATCCTAGGATAAATCCCATCAGGACCCGGGGACTTATCTATGTTCAGCCTGTCCAGAATTGCCAACACCTCTTCCCTACGTACCTCAATGCCATCTATTCTATTAGCCTGGGTCTCAGCATTCTCCTCCACAACATTATCTTTCTCCTGAGTGAATACTGACGAAAAATATTCATTTAGTATCTCGCCTATCTCTTCAGACTCCACACACAACTTCCCATCCCTGTCCTTGACTGGTCCTACTCTTACCCTAGTCATTCGCTTATTCCTGACATACCTATAGAAAGCTTTTGGGTTTTCCTTGATCCTACCTGCCAAATGCTTCTCATGTCCCCTCCTTGCTCGTCTTAGCTCTCTCTTTAGATCCTTCCTCGCTACCTTGTAACTATCCATCACCCCAACTGAAACTTCACACCTCATCTTCACATAGGCCTCCTTCTTCCTCTTAACAAGAGATTCCACTTCTTTGGTAAACCACGGTTCCCTCGCTCGACGCCTTCCTCCCTGCCTGACCGGTACATACTTATCAAGAACACGCAGTAGCTGATCCTTGAACAAGCTCCACTTATCCAGTGTGCCCAACATTTGCAGCCTACTTCTCCACCTTATCCCCCCCAAGTCACGTCTAATGGCATCATAATTGCCCTTCCCCCAGCTACAACTCTTGCCCTGCGGTGTATACTTATCCCTTTCCATTATTAACGTAAACGTCACCGAATTGTGGTCACTGTCCCCAAAGTGCTCTCCTACCTCCAAATCCAACACCTGGCCTGGTTCATTACCCAAAACCAAATCCAACGTGGCCTCGCCTCTTGTTGGCCTGTCAACATATTGTGTCAGGAAACCCTTCTGCACACACTGTACAAAAAACGACCCATCTAATGTACTCAAACTATATCTTTTCCAGTCAATATCTGGAAAGTTAAAGTCTCCCATAATAACTACCCTGTTACTTTCGCTCTTATCCAGGATCATCCTCGCCATCCTTTCCTCTACATCCCTAGAACTATTTGGAGGCCTATAGAAGACTCCCAACAGTGTGACCTCTCCTTTCATGTTTCTAACCTCAGCCCATACTACCTCGGAAGATGAGTCCCCATCTAGCATCCTCTCCGCCACCGTAATACTGCTCTTGACTAGCAGCGCCACACCTCCCCCTCTTTTGCCTCCTTCTCTGAGCTTACTAAGACACCTAAACCCCGGAACCTGCAACATCCATTCCTGTCCCTGCTCTATCCATGTCTCCGAAATGGCCACAACATCGAAGTCCCAGGTACCAACCCATGCTGCCAGTTCCCCTACCTTATTTCGTATACTCCTGGCATTGAAGTAGACACACCTCAAACCACCTACCTGAACACTGGCCCCCTCCTGCGACGTCAAATCTGTGCTCCTGACCTCTATACTCTCATTCTCCCTTACCCTAAAACTACAATCCAGGTTCCCATGCCCCTGCTGCATTAGTTTAAACCCCCCCAAAGAGCACTAACAAATCTCCCCCCCAGGATATTTGTGCCCCTCAGGTTCAGATGTAGACCATCCTGTCTGTAGAGGTCCCACCTTCCCCAGAAAGAGCCCCAGTTATCCAGAAATCTGAATCCCTCCCGCCTGCACCATCCCTGTAGCCACGTGTTTAATTGCTCTCTCTCCCTATTCCTCATCTCACTATTACGTGGCACGGGCAACAACCCAGAGATAACAACTCTGTTTGTTCTAGTTCTGAGCTTCCATCCTAGCTCCCTGAAAGCCTGCCTGACATCCTTGTCCCCTTTCCTACCTATGTCGTTAGTGCCAATGTGGACCACGACTTGGGGCTGCTCCCCCTCCCCCCTAAGGACCCGGAAAACACGATCCGAGACATCACGTACCCTTGCACCTGGGAGGCAACATACCAAACGTGAGTCTCTCACGTTCCCACAAAATCTCCTATCTGTGCCCCTGACTATCGAGTCCCCAATTACTAATGCTCTGCTCCTCTCCCCCCTTCCATTCTGAGCAACAGGGACAGACTCCGTGCCAGAGGCCCGTACCCCATGGCTTACCCCTGGTAAGTCCCCCCCCCCCCCCCACAAATATCCAAAGTGGTATACTTGTTTCTCAGGGGAACGACCGCAGGGGATCCCTGCACTGACTGCTTTTTTCCAGTCCCTCTTACAGTTACCCATCTATCTCCAATCTTTGGTGTAACTAATTCCCTGAAGCTGCTATCTATGACCCCCTCTGCCTCCCGAATGATCCGAAGTTCATCCAACTCCAGCTCCAGTTCCCTAACTCGGTCTTGGAGGAGCTGGAGATAGCTGCACTTCCTGCAGGTAAAATCAGCAGGGACACTAACGGCATCCCTCACCTCAAACATCCTGCAGGAGGAACATTGCACTCCCTTCCCTGCCATCCCTCTAACTTTCTACCAAGATCTGGCTAACAACGAAATTATTTTTTTTAAAAAATACTAATAATAATAAAATATGGTACTTACCTCACACCAATGGGTGTTATTATTAGGTTAGAGGAGGAGGGCGGGTGGGAGACACTACACGTGTAGTGTCTCGGGTTTCCTCTCCACCAGAATTTATTGGTGAGGGTCTTCCCAGAAGTCCGCGGGTCGAACTTCCTGTTCCCGCCTTAAACACTAAAATGTTTTTAAAAAACAGCAAAGAGGGACCAAAAACGGGACCAGGTAAGTGTTTACTGCTGAAATTGACTAGCCTGCTCCTGTGAAGGTCTCCCAGAAATCACTAACGCACCGCTCCTGCTGAAATCGACTGGCCTGCTCCTGCAAAGACAAGTGTTTTTAAAGGAGAGACTTACCTCCCAGAAATCACTTGCGCACTGCTCCCGCTGAAATTGACTAACCTGCTCCGCTCCCGCTGAAATCGACTGGCCTGCTCCTGCAAAGACAAGTGTTTTTAAAGGAGAGACTTACCTCCCAGAAATCACTTGCGCACTGCTCCCGCTGAAATTGACTAACCTGCTCCGCTCCCGCTGAAATCGACTGAGTCAATTTTCGATTTTCATTTCATTTCAAAGCAGACTAAAACATTGCTATATAAGAAAAGATCAAGATCTAACCAACTTGTATTCCATTACCTTGGTAGTCACATGATACACTGGTGATGGAGGTGATAGCAATCATGGCAATTAGCTTCTGTCAAAAACAGACCCAGACCCTAGGGCACAAAAAATAGCCAGTAGTGGCAAGCTTCAAAAATCATCGGTCAAAGTTCACCCTTTTCTCCCAAGTAGGTGAACTTGCCACCTGTCATGTTACTCGTATTATGTGGGAGTTAAACTAGTTAAACATGAGTGTTTAATTTATCTCATCCTAAAATTGATGTTGGGGGTCACGGATGGAAATATTGGACAAAATTTCAGAATGCTTAAGGAGCATGTTACATATGGCACGTTACATATGGCAAATAGACCAGTTGCTTACATTACATTTTCAGTCACAGAGGCTCAAGAATGTGTGGTGTGTATACCTTGACTGTAACTCATTGTTTAACTGAATGAAAGTATTTATGGTCAATATTTTGATCCTCTTTCATGCAGCAGTCTCAAGACAAAACTGCAGGACAATCATGATGGGACTTATTGTTTTACATACACTCCCCTTGTGTCGGGCTCATATGTGGGATGCGTGTGTGTAAAGGGACAGCATGTACAGGTGAGTTAACAAAGGATGGAGGTTGAAAGGGTGGAGATTTTGTTGGCTTATCACATTATGACTTTGGACTTGAATATATGCTTTAAAAAAAAGGTTCCTGGGTATGGGTGCCATTGGCAAGGCCATTATTTGTTGCCTACCCTCATTGCCCTTGAACTGAGTGGCTTGCTTGGCAATTTCAGAGGACAGTTAACAGTCAACTGCAATGCTGTGGATCTGGAGTCATACGTAGAACCGAACAGGTAAGGGTGGCAGATTGCCTTCCCGAAAGGACTTAACTGAACGTGATCAGTTTTCATGACAACCAGGTTTTGTGTTCGCCTTACTGAGACCAGCTTTCAATTCTAGATTTATTAATTGAATTTAAATTCCACCAGCCTCCATGGTGGGATTTGAACCCATGTCCCCAGAGCATTAGCCTGGACCTCTGGTTTACTAGACCAGTGACATTATCGCTACACCACCAGCACCTCTAAATAGGATAGTTAAAAACCTATCCTCTGAATCTTGAAATGAGTTACCTGGTTGCATCTGACCACCAATATATATGTGTTAGAATGCATGCAAGTGATCACTGTAAAATGTACATTTCTGATACTCTTTGCTGACAAAATGCTCCAGGGATTCAATCTGAAGCAGTGTTGTTTTGGGGTTGATTATGGTACTGTATTACGATCCTGGACCAGACCCAACAGTAGCTAGGATACAGGACAGAAACCCCAATATTTTATTTTAATTTGTAAGAATGTGAGGAAAAAATATCTCGCTCCAGGAGTGATTTCATACAAAATAGGAATTTAGCATATCAAAACAAATGTTATTACCTATTGCCTCATGGCGGCAAGGACCTGAGTTCGATCCTGGCCCCGGGTTACTGTCTGTGTGGAGTTTGCGCATTCTCCCCCTGTCTGCGTGAGTCTCCCCGTGTCTACGTGGGTCTCACCCCCACAACCCAAAGATGTGCAGGCTAGGTGGATTGGCCAAGCTAAATTGCCCCTTCTTGAAAAAAAAAAGAATTGGGTACTCTAAATGTATTTTAAAAAGGAATCAAATGTTATTATATTACTAACACAATACAAAAATATCTTTAACATCACCCAAGAAAATTACTTACAATTAACTTAAACAATGCTATTTTCAGTTCTGCTCAAAAAACAGAGCCATCTCAGATCTCAATCCACTTTCAAATACAGTTAGCAGACCCAGACATATTTGCTTAACAGATGTTCTTTGAGACTGTTGAAAGAGATAAAGCTAAATTCTGTCAGAACCGTGCAGGACGTCTAGCTAAAGTCAAAACTGTCTTCATGGTTTGACTTCCAAGAACTAACTCAACAATCTCTGCTTCTCTGCTAAAATGTCTGGTACTCTTGCTCTTCCCATTCATTACTAACTGAACATAGAAGTCTCTGATTAAATATTCCACAATTCCTCTTAATCCAATCAAATGTCTGGTAGCTTAAGCTTTTATGATGCTTTAATTTCACCTCTGGCTCTCCAAAAAAAGCCTGTCTTGCAAACCAGGATTTAAAAAAACACTACTGCACACACTAACCCACTTTTGACCCTTGCTGCACCAAGTACATATAATATATCTGAAATTCCTACATTTATCACAACTGGGAGTATAGTATATGCTATTTCTTTGAACATAGCTGGGTTATTTCACAGCATTGCAACGTTTGCAGCAACCTCACTGTGACTTTTTAAACGTCTTTTCACAGGATGTGGGCATTTCTAAAGGCCAGAGTTTGTTTGTGCATCCCTAATTACTCTTGAGAAGGTGGTGGTGAGCTGCCTTCTTGAACTACTGCAGTCCATGTGGTGTAGATATACCCACAGTGCTGTTAGGAAAAGAGTTCCTGGAATTTGACCTAATAACAGTGAAGGAGTAATGCTATATTTCCAAGTCAGGGTGGTGAGTGAGTTGGAGGAGAATGAGGAACATGCAGGTGGTGGTTTTCCCATGTATCTGCTGTCCTTTTCCTTCTGGGTGGTGGAGGTTGCAAGTTTGGAAGGTGCTGCCAAAGGAGTCTTGGTGATTGCTGCAGTGTGTCTTGTAAATGGTGCACACTGCTGCTCCTGTGCATCAGTGTTGGAGGGATTGCATGTTTAAGGTAGTGGGTAGTGTGGCGTTCAAGCGGGCTGCTTTGTCTTGAAGGGTGTTGAGCTTCTCAAGTGTTGTTAGAACTGCACTCATCCAAGTGGAGAGTATTTCATCACACTCCTGACTTGTACTTTGGAGATGGTGGGCAGGCTTTGGCGGGTCAGGAGGTGAGTTACTCGCCACAGGATTCCCAGCCTCTGACCTGTTCTTGTAGTCACAGTATTTATATGGCTAGCCCAGTTCAATTCCTGGTCAATGGTAACCCCCAGAATTTCAATAGTGGGAGATTCAGAGATGGTAATGTCATTGAATGTCAAGGGGCGATGGTTGCATTCTTTGTCACATGAAATGGTGATTGACTGGCACTTCTGATTTGTGAATGTTATTTCCAACTTACCAGAGCAATCATGAACACTGTCTAGATCTTGCTGCATTTGGACATGGACTGCTTCAGTATTTGAGGAGTCACCAATGCCTTGTGCAATCATCAGCAAACATCCCCAGTTATGATGGAGTGAAGGTCATTGATGCAGCTGCTGAAGATATTTTGGACACTACCCTAAGGAACTCCTGCCTCAATGTCCTTGGACTGAGATGGTTGACCTCCAACAGCCACGACCATCTTCCATTGTGCTACGTATGACTCTCAACCAGCGGGGAGTTTCCCCCCCAGATTCTCATTGATCCCAGTTTTGTTAGGTCTCTTTGATGCCATACTCGATCAAATGCTGCCTGGAGGTCACTCTCACCTCACCTCTGGAGTTCAGCTCTTCTGTTCATGTTTGGACTAAAGCTGTAAAGAGGTCAGTAGCTGAATGGACCTTCCAGAACTCTAACTGAGCATCAGTGATCAACTGCAGCTTGATGGCACTGACGACGACCCCTTTCATCATTTTGCTGATGATCGAGAGTAGACAAATGGGGCGTTCATTGGCTGTATTGGATTTGTACTGCTTTTTGTTTACAGCACATATCTGGGCAATTTTCCACATTGCTGAGTAGATGCCATTGTTGGAGCTGTACTGGCAGCTTGGCTAAGGGCACATCTATTTTTGGAGTACAAGTCTTCAGTTTTATTTCTGGAATGTTGTCAGTGCCCATAGTCTTTGCCGTATCCAGTGCCTTCAGCAGTTCCTTGATATTGGGATGGATTTGACAGTCATTCCCGCCGGTGGTATCTTCCTGTCCTCCTGACGGTAACCCCCCTACGCTGCAGGTTCCCAGAGGGTGGAAACAATGGGAAAACCGTTGTCAGCTATGGGATTGTAAGATCCCGCCGCCGGCTAATGGAGGGCCACCACCGTTGGTGGGGGGAGCGGTGTGTGGTAAATCCCACCTTACATGTGGAGCAAATCAAATTTTTGAAGATTTGTATTTGTGATGTTGGAGGCCGAAATGGATCATCCACTTGACACTTCTGGCTGAAGGTGGTTGCAAATATTTGTTTTCTGCACTAATGTGCTGGATTCTCCTATCATTGAGGATGGGGATATTTATAGAACCTCCGTCTCTCGTTAGTTATTCAATTGTCCATTACTGTATAAGAAAAAAGTCGGCAGCATATAAATATTATTTGTATCTATGCGACTCAACACCTTGCAGCATCCAGGAACATTCTGTTCTTGATATTTCTTTCTTTTTGATAAATTTAGAATACCCAATTCTTATTTCCAATTAAGGGGAAATTTAGTGTGGCCAATTCAGCTACCCTGCACATCTATTTGGGTTGTGGGGGCAAAGCCCATGCAGGATCTGGGAGAATGTGCAAGCTCCACCCGGACAGTAACTGGGGGCCAGAATCGAACCCGGGTCCTTGGCGCTGTGAGGCAGCAGTGCTAACCACTGCACCACTGTGCCGCCCTTGTTCTTGATCTTTTTAATCATTAACGTTCTAAACTGTCGCTGGTTGATCCAGAAATTGATCAGAATCTCCTTAGTCAGACATTTCCACCTTAATTAATTTACTGAGAAAGTAGATGGGAATAAAGTGTTATTCCTATACTTTTTTACTCATTAAAATTGATAAAGATATGAATTTTAATCCACACAGAGGTTTAATTGCCCCTCTTATTGTTAATTGATTCGTTGACATTATAACATTGTGCACTTCTCTGCTGTTTAATGCAGTCAATAATCTATTTATATCAAATGGTTAATACCTGCTCAAAAGTAGCCAGTACGTTAATGCAAAAACAACAACCAGTGATCTATGAATAATGTTTAGAGTAGTTCAGTTTCTGGTATCTAAAATGTCTTCATCCATAAAATACCAGATAATATATTCTATCAAGTGTCAACAACCTGAAGTGAAAGTTTGTTAATTGATAAACAATGTTCCAGTTCTACTGGCTATGCATATTTCTACTTCCTGAACATTTTCCTGCACCAAGACTTGCTAAAAGTTCCAAAATTCTGCAGGATATACTGTCCACAACCAAAGCAAAATTTCTCTAATCAATGTAGAAGATATTTTTCGCCAAAGGAGTTTGAGTGGAGGTATGAAGTTTGTTATATTTTACCTTCTAGCTCGGTTTGGGGTTTTCTCAGTGGGCCTTTGAGCAGGATACCAGTAGATAGCCGTGTTCCCCAGCAGCCATTTATCCAATCTGATGCATCCAACTCATGATGTCACAGAGAGCTGCATTTGGCTTATTTCACTGTCACATTCGCTTTATTGTTCCACTGACCTGACACCAGCTGAACATTAATGGAATGAAAACTTTGTCTATTTATAAATGCTGTGGTTAGGGCAGCATGTGGCGCAGTGGGTAGCACGGGGACTGCGACGCTGAGGACCCGGGTTCATATCCCGGCCTTGGGTCAACGTCCGTGTGGAGTTTGCACATTCTACCCATGTCTGCATGGGTTTCACCCCCACAACCCAAAGATGTGCAGGTTAGGTGGGTGTGATTCGCTGGGCCAGAACATGTGGGTGTGATTCGCTGAGCCTCTCGAGCATCTCGCACACCTATCCTCTACCCCCAAAAATTTACTAAGCCGTGCTCCAGTCATATGCGCCCTGTGTAACACCTTAAATTGTATCAGGCTTAGCCTGGCACACGAGGACGATGAGTTTACCCTACGTAGGGCATCAGCCCACAGCCCCTCCTCAACCTCCTCCCCCAGTTCTTCTTCCCATTTCCCTTTCAGCTCATCTACCATGATCTCCCCCTCGTCCCTCATTTCCCTGTATATGTCCGACACCTTACCATCCCCCACCCATGTCTCTGAGATCACTCTATCCTGCACCTCCTGTGTCGAGAGCTGCGGGAATTCCCTCACCTGTTGCCTCGCAAAAGCCCTCAATTGCATGTACCGAAATGCATTCCCTTGGGGCAACCCATATTTTTCCGTCAGCGCTCCCAGACTCGCAAACGTCCCATCTACAAACAGATCTCTCAGTTGTACTACCCCAGCTCTTTGCCATGCTCCAAATCCCCCATCCATTCTCCCCGGAACAAACCTATGATTGTTTCTTATCGGGGACCGCACCGAAGCTCCCGTCCTTCCCCTATGCCGTCTCCACTGCCCCCAAATTTTCAATGTAGCCACCATCACCGGGCTTGTGGTGTATTTCTTTGGTGAGAACGGCAACGGTGCCGTCACCATTGCTTGTAGGCTAGTCCCCCTGCAGGACGCCCTCTCCAATCTCTTCCACGCCGCTCCCTCCCCTTCTCCCATCCGCTTACACACCATTGAAACATTGGCGGCCCAGTAGTACTCACTTAGGCTCGGTAGTGCCAGCCCGCCCCTGTCCCTACTACGCTGCAAGAATCCCCTCCTCACTCTCGGGGTCTTCCCAGCCCACACAAAACTCATAATACTCTTCTCGATTCTTTTGAAAAAAGCCTTCGTGATCACCACCGGGAGGCACTGAAACACAAAGAGGAATCTCGAGAGGACCACCATTTTAACCGCCTGCACCCTACCTGCCAATGACAGGGACACCATGTCCCATCTCTTAAAGTCCTCCTCCATCTGTTCCACCAACCGCGTTAAATTAAGCCTGTGTAATGTACCCCAATTCTTGGCTATCTGGATCCCCAAGTACCGAAAGTCCCTTGTTACCTTCCTCAACGGTAAATCCTCTATCTCTCTGCTCTGCTCCCCTGGATGCACCACAAACAACTCACTTTTCCCCATGTTCAGTTTATACCCTGAAAAATCCCCAAACTCCCCAAGTATCCGCATTATCTCTGGCATCCCCTCCACCGGGTCCGCCACATATAGCAACAAATCATCCGCATACAGAGATACCCGGTGTTCTTATCCCCCCCTGAGTACTCCCCTCCACTTCCTGGAACCCCTCAATGCTATGGCCAGGGGTTCAATCGCCAGTGCAAACAATAACGGGGACAGAGGGCATCCCTGCCTCATCCCTCTATGGAGCCGAAAATAGTCAGACCCTCGTCCATTCGTGACCACGCTCCCCATCGGGGCCCTATACAGCAACTGTACCCACCTGATATACCCATCCCCAAAACCAAATCTCCTCAGCAGCTCCCACAAATAATCCCACTCCACTCTATCAAATGCTTTCTCGGCATCCACGCCACCACTATCTCCGCTTCCCCCTCTGGTGGGGGCATCATCATTACCTCTAGCAGCCTCCGTATATTTGTATTCAGCTGTCTCCCCTTCACAAACCCAGTTTGGTCCTCATGAACCATCCCCGGGACACAATCCTCTATCCTCATTGCCATTACCTTGGCCAACTCTTAGCGTCCACATTCAGGAGGTAAATGGGCCTGTAGGACCCGCATTGCAGCGGATCTTTTTCCTTCTTTAGGAGGAGCGATATCGTTGCCTCTGACATAGTCGGGGGCAGCTGCCCCCTTTCCCTCGCCTCATTAAAGGTTCTCATCAGTAGCGGGGCCAGCAAGTCCATATATTTCCTATAGAATTCAACTGGGAATCCGTCTGCTCCCGGGCCTTCCCCGCCTGCATGCTCCCAATCCCTTTCACCACTTCCTCCGTCTCGATCTGTGCTCCCAGTCCCACCCTCTCCTGCTCCTCCACCTTAGGAAATTCCAGCTGATCCAGAAAGCACATCATTCTCTCCTTCCCATCCGGGGGCTGAGCTTCATATAATCTTTCGTAAAATGCCTTGAACACTCCATTCACTCTCTCCGCTCCCCGCTCCATCTCTCCCTCCTCATCTCTCACCCCCCCTATCTCCCTCGCTGCTCCCCTTTTCCTCAGTTGGTGGGCCAGCAGCCTGCTCGCCTTCTCCCCGTATTCGTACTGTACACCCTGTGCCTTCCTCCATTGTGCCTCTGCATTACCCGTAGTCAACAAGTAAAATTCTACATGTAGCCTTTGCCTTTCCCTGTACAGTCCCTCCTCCGGTGCCTCCGCATATTGTCTGTCCACCCTCAGAAGTTCTTTCAACAGCCGCTCCCTTTCCCTACTCTCCTGCTTTCCTTTATGTGCCCTAATAGATATCAGCTCCCCTCTAACCACTGCCTTCAGCGCCTCCCAGACCACTCCCACCTGTACCTCCCCATTATCATTGAGTTCCAAGTACCTTTCAATACACCCCCTCACCCTTAAACACACCCCCTCATCCGCCAATAATCCCATGTCCATTCTCCAGGGTGGACGCTGTTGTTTATCTTCCCCTATCTCCAGGTCCACCCAATGTGGAGCATGATCCGAAATGGCTATAGCCGTGTACTCCGTCCCCGTCACCTTCGGGATCAGTGCCCTTCCCAAAACAAAAAAATCTATTCGTGAATAAACTTTGTGGACATAGGAGAAAAACGAAAACTCCTTACTCCTAGGTCTACTAAATCTCCAGGGGTCTACTCCTCCCATCTGCTCCATAAAGTCCTTAAGCACCCTAGCTGCAGCCGGCCTCCTTCCGGTCCTGGACCTCGATCTGTCCAGCACCGTATTAAAATCTCCACCCATTACCAACTTCCCCACTTCTAGGTCCGGGATTCGTCCTAGCATACGCCTCATAAAGTTGGCATCATCCCAGTTCGGGGCATACACCGCCTCCCCTTGCAATTTGCCACTCACCATCACGTATCTGCCCCCACTATCCGCCACTATAGTCTTTGCCTCAAACATTACCCGCTTCCCCACTAGTATGGCCACCCCCCTGTTTTTTGCATCTAGCCCCGAATGAAACACCTGCCCCACCCATCCTTTGCGTAGTCTGACCTGGTCTATCAGCTTCAGATGCGTCTCCTGAAGCATAACCACATCTGCCTTAAGTTTCTTTAGGTGTGCGAGCCCTCTTAATCGGCCCGTTCAGCCCTCTCACATTCCACGTGATCAACTGGGTTGGGGGGCTCTTTACCCCCCCCCCATTGACGACTAGCCATCTCCTTTTTCAATCCAGCTCCTCACCTGGTTCCCACGTAGCCGTATCTCCCCCAAGCGGCGCCCCCCCGCCCCGACCCCCCCCCCCATACCAGCTCCCCCTTCTCCCCAGCAGCAGCAACCCAGTTAACCCCCCACCCCCCGCTCCCGCTAGATCCCAAACTAGCGTAATTAATTGCACCCCCCATGTTGCTCCCAGAAGTCAGCAAACTCTGGCCGACCTCGGCTTCCCCCCGTGACCTCGGCTCGCACCCCTCCTTCCTGCTTCCCTGTTCCCGCCGTGATTACCATAGCGCGGGAACAAAGCCCGTGCTTCCCTTTTGGTCCCGCCCCCAATGGCCGGCACCCTCAGCTCCTCATCCTCCCTCCCCCCCCTCCCCCACGACATGGGGAAGAGAGAAAAGTTACAGGGTCGCAGGATTAACAACTTGGGAAGTCATCTCTTCCCTCTTTTCCCCCCCTTCATCCCACATATTCACCCCCCCACTTTGTCCCAAACGTTCTTTTTATGGCCCGCTCACTCCAGTTTCTCCTCGACAATAAATGTCCACGCCTCATCTGCCGTTTTGAAGTAGTGGTGTTTCCCTTGATGCGTGACCCGCAGTCTTGCCGGTTGCAGCATTCCAAATTTAATCTTCCGTTTGTGCAGCACCGCCTTGGCCCGATTAAAGCTCGCCCTCCTTCTCGCCACCTCCGCACTCCAATCTTGATATACGCGGATCACCGCGTTCTCCCACCTACTGCTCCGAGTTTTCTTTGCCCACCTGAGGACCATCTCTCTGTCCTTATATCGGAGAAATCTCACCACTATGGCTCGAGGAATTTCTCCAGCCCTCGGTCTTCGCGCCATAACTCGATAGGCTCACTCCACCTCCAGCGGACCCGTCGGGGCTTCCGATCCCATTAACGAGTGCAGCAACGTGCTCACATATGCCCCAACGTCCACCCCTTCTACACCTTCGGGAAGACCAAGAATCCTTAAATTCTTCCTCCTCGCATTATTCTCCAGCACCTCCAGCCTTTCCACACACCTTTTGTGTTGTGCCTCGTGCATCTCCGTTTTCACCACCAGGCCCTGTATGTCGTCCTCATTCTCAGCAGCCTTTGCCTTCACGACCCGAAGCTCCTGTGTTTTGCTCCTCCTTTAGCCCCTCAATCGCTTGTAATATCGGGGCCAACAGCTCCTTCTTCATCTCCTTTTTGAGTTCTTCCACACAGCGCCGCAGGAACTCTTGTTGGTCAGGGCCCCATATTAAACTGCCTCCTTCTGACGCCATCTTGCTTTGTGCCTGCCTTCCTGGCCGCTGCTCTAGAGGATCCACCGCAATCCGGCCACTTTCCTCTCTTTTTTCCATCCGTGTCCAGGGGGGATTCCCTTCTGGATTCCAGCACAGTGTTTTTTGCCGTTAGAATTGCCGTTGGGGCTCCTATCAAGAGCCCAAAAGTCCGTTCCACCGAGAGCTGCCGAAACGTGCGACCTAGCTGGTCATCGCCGCACCCTGAAGTCCTCTCTCCCTCCTTTCTTGATTAGAGGTGTTCCATCTTTGATTTTCCAACGCGCTTGGACCTTTTAAGAATCTGGGGAATTTTGGAAGAATATAACTAATGTTGCCACTTCTTCCTGGGGCGCAGACCACAAGGTCCTGGGGACCTGTCAGTCTATAGTTCTAATAGTTTCCTGGTGATTGTGATTTTTTTAAAGTTCGTCCCTCCCTTTTCCCCCTTGATTTTCAAGAACAAAGCAAAGTGTCACTCCAAGTCACACAACATCCTGACTTGGAACTACATCACTGGCACAGTGGTTAGCACTGCTGCATCACAGCGCCAGAGACCGGGTTCAATTCTGACCTCGGGTTACTGTCAGTATGGAATTTGCACATTCTTCCCATATCTGCATGGGTTTCGCCAGGTGCTCCTGTTTCCTCCCACAGTCCAAAGATGTGCAGGTTGGGTGAATTAGCCATGATGAATTGCCCCTTAGTGTCCAACGGTTAGGTAGAGTTACGGGGTTAGGGCAGTGGTTTGAGCCTAGGTAAGATGATCTTTCGGAGGGCTGGTACAGACTCGATGGGCTGAATGACCTCCTTCTGATAATATTCTATGATTCTTCCATTATTACTGTGTCCAAATCCTGGGACTTATTCCTTAACAGCACTGTGCGTGGACCTACACCATAGGAACTGCAGCGGTTCACGGATTGGATTGGATTGGAATTGGATTTGTTTATTGTCATGTGTACCGAGGTACAGTGAAAAATATTTCTCTGCGAGCAGCTCAAACAGATCATTTAGTACATGAAAAGAAAATACATAGTAGGGCAATACAAGATACACAATGTAAATGCATAGACACCGGCATTGGGTGAAGCATACAGGAGTGTAGTATTAATCAGGTCAGTCCATAAGAGGGCCGTTTAGGAGTCTGGTATCAGCAGGGAAGAAGTTGATTGTGAATCTGTTTGTGCGTGTTCTCAAACTTTTGTATCTCCTGCCTGATGGAAGAAGTTGGAAGAGTGAGTGAGCCGAGTGGGAGGGGTCTTTGATTATGCTGCCCGCTTTCCCAAGGCAGCAGGAGGTGTAGATAGAGTCAGAGGATGGGAGGCAGATTTGTGTGATGGACTGGGCTGTGTTCACGACTTTCCAAAGTTTCTTGCGGTCTTGGGCCAAGCAATTGCCATACCAGGCTGTGATGCAGCCCGGTAGGATGCTTTCCATGGTGCATCTATAAAAGTTGGTAAGAGTCATTGTGGATATGCCGAATTTCCTTAGTTTCCTGAGGAAGTATAGGAGCTGTTGTGCTTTCTTGGTTGTAGCGTTGACCTGGGTGGACCAGGACAGATTTTTGGTGATGTGCACAACTAGGAATTTGAAGCTGTCAACCATCACCACCTCAGCCCCGTTGATGCTGACAAGGGTGTGTACAGGGTGGTGGCTCACCACCACCATCTCAAGGGCAATTAGAGATTGACCAGAGCTGCTGATTGCAGCAATGTCTACATTGTATGAATTAATGCGTAAAAATGAGATAGGGCTCTAAAAATGAATTAATGCTGTGAGATGTTGGGCACGATCTAACCAAAATGAAACTGAGTGCCATTCTGGGCGGGATTAGAACTCTGGCACTGTGTCTTGTTTTCGTGTACCACCGAGGGCACAGTTAACCACATTTACGACGAGACGAGCTCCTCAGTCAGGAAGGACAGACTCCCCAACTCACATATCGGGGGCTCTTGGGTAGGGCGGGGAAGATGAAACTAGAGGCCTGATCCGTGGCGCGGGTACAATGTCAGCTTGGCACTTTGGCACTGTCAGTCTGGCAGTGACTCTTGCAGCCTGGCGGTGCCGCCGGGGGCCCTGGCAGTGCCGGGCTGGATCCCGGATAACACTGTCAGGGTGTTCAGGTGCCACTGGCGGATGCCAGGCTGGCAGAGCCAAGGTGCTTAGGTGTCACCGGTCATGCCAGGGTGCCACTCTGCCTGGAGGCCGCTCACCCATGGGATTCCGATCGCCTGGGAGCCCCCCTCCGCAGGTACCGTCCACCAGGTACCCGTTTGTGGAGACCAGTACTGAACTGCGCCTGGCTGCAATGTCCTCAGTGAGGCTGGTAGCTGCAAGGTGGCCTTTCAATCCGGCGAAGGCAGTGGTAAGTCAGCTTTTAAGATGACTTCACCCTGCGAGACTGGATCTCGCCCGTTTTTGGTGGGATCCAGACTGCGACGTCTCACGAGATCTGGGGGAGACCTCCCCTGGCATCTACCATTTGCGTCAAGCCCACGTTTGGGCACAAAGCAGCTGGTAGATCGTGCCTGTTATTTGGAATATCATTGCCTTGACCTCCTGTCTCCAGTATTGATCCTGTACTCAGGCTAACTCTGTAGGACAATTTTTTCATTATTCTCTGTATCAATCCTAAATATTCTTTCCACCGTTTGTTACTCTCCTATTTGTCTCTAATTATCTGTCCATTTTGGTCTTTCACTGTAGCTAGTTTAAGTTTGTGAGATACATTTAGTTCCCTTATCTTCTGCTAACAGCCCATGCATTTTATTTATTTTGGTGTATGATAAGGTAACTAAACTTAGATTTAGTTCAAAATATCAGTAACAAATAGCAGAAGAAGGTATAAACATAACAAAATAATGCAATAAGAAAAATCAAACATGGATCAAATTGCAAGATCACAGAAATCCATCAGTTACACCTTTAGAAATTCAAGATCTCAAGCCCACTGCAGCTCAGAAACATCTGTATTGCCACTGAAGTGAGGACGCTCAAACACATGGGTTTCGTTGTGGGCTCTCATTCAATAAAATTGCCAGCAATTAAGGGGTTTAAAAAGGTATGCATATAAGGGTGGGATTCTCCGGCCGCGTTCGCTCGGCGACTGGAGAATCCCGCCCAAGGTCAATGGGTTTTTCCATTGTTGGTGTTTCGCCCGTGGCATTCTTGCGGTAGGCGGGGTAGAAGAATCCAGTCCTTAGTGTCGCTTAAATATACAATTCAACTCAGCATTTTGCAAAGCAAACGTTTAAGCCTGATTCTATGAGGGACGTATTAAAATGGTTCTTTTATTCTTGGAAAGGAATTGATGAAAGGTGACCAATTAGAGATATTTTTAAAACTGTGAAATATTTTGAGAGAGTAAATGCAGAGAGATTATTTACACTGGCGGGGAAGATGAAACTAGAGGCCAAAGAAATCAAATCGGGAATTCTGAAGACATTTTCTTACCCAAAGATGGTGAAAATGTGGAACTCGCTATCAAAGAAAGTGGTCCAGGTGAATGGAATAGATGCCTTTTACGAGGAACTTAGATAAGCATATGGGTGAGAATCAAATAGAGGGTTCATAGAGTCCGAGAAAATTTACTGCACAACAGGTCATCCAGTCCACCTTATCTGTGCTGGCTGTAAAATAGCTAACCAACCTAATCTTATTCAAGCTCTTGTAGGTTACAACACTTCAAGTACATATCCAAGTACTTTATAAATTAGGATGAGGATCTTTGCCTCTACTATCTTTCCGGCAATGAGTTCTTCACCCTCTGGGAGAAAGAATTCTCCTCCGTTTCCCTCTTATCCTATCACTAATTAACTTAAATCTACCTCCCGCAACAGGTCCTTCCCATTCACTCTATCTAGACATCTAGACATCTCAATTAAATCTAACCTCAGCCTGCTCTGTTCAAGAGTAAACAATCCCTGTCTACGCTAAAATTCCTGGCAACACCTTCCAAAATCTCTTTTGTACCCTTTCTAGTTTGATCGCATCCTTCCTGGAAGGCAGTAATCAGAACTGTGTTCATTACTCTGGCTATGGCCTAGCTAATGTTATATATGAACAAACTATGAACGAACCATTGAAAAATGGATTGGATTCTAGAAAGGAGGTAATTTCCTACCATGTGGATGGATTCTATTCTTTTCTCTGTATTCTCTCTGTCTTTACAGCATTGTGTTATATTACTCCTAAATAAATCTATTAATTTTAATCTACACAGGCACTGCCTTCTTGAAATGGTTTGATACATTGATTTGTTTGGCCACTTCAACTAAAAGTCAGCCATATTGGCGTGCGACTGGAGTCACATATAGACTAAACTAGGTACATGCAGGTGGGTTTTGTTCCCTCAGCCACATCAGTTGGGTTGTTACAGCAGTCTGACAGCTTCCTGGCCCCATGCTGAGATCTCCAGGCTTAAAAGCAAAACAAAAAGATCTGGGGTGTTATTCTTTCCCCCCCTCCCCACGCTGGGTGGGAGAATCGCCAGGGCGTCGTGAATTGTGCCACGCCGCGCCGACCCCCGCATGTGATTCTCCCACCCCCCCCGGAAACCAGCGGCGCGTGATTCGCACGGGGCCGCTCGGAGAACAGGCGAGCGGCGATTCTCCTGCCCGGATGGGCCGAGCGGCCGCTACGACACGACAGGTTCCCGCCGGTGCCGTCCACCCCTGGTCGCTGTCAGCGGGAACTCTGTGGGAACGCTGGGGGGGGGGGCGGTCTGTGGGGGAGGGAGGGGGGCTCCTTCACTGGGATGGCCTCCGATGGGGTCTGGCCCGCGTTCGGGGCCCCCTGATCGGCGGGCCAGCCTCTCCCCGGGCCTACCTCCTTCCGCGCGCGGACCCAGAACACCGGCCCCATGTTGTAAGACGTTCCCCACGCATGCGCAGGATGGCGCAGCCCCAACTGCGCTTGCGCGGGTTGGCGTGGCGCCCATTTGGCGCCGCGTAAGGACGCTGGAGCGGTGTGAACCTCTCCAGCGCCGTGCTGGCCCCCTGTGGGAGCCAGAATAGGTCGTGCCCGGGCCCTGTTCGCGCCGTCGTGAAACGCGACGGTGTTCACGATGGCGCGAACACTTGGCCTCCATATCAGAGAATAGGTGAAGTGGGAGTTGAACTCTCATTCTCTGGATTAGTCTATTTTTCTAGGTTATGAGTAAGGTGACCCAAAAATGTTAACACTATAACACAGGTATTATAAATATGATTCGGCGAGGCCACAATATTATTGTGATTGAAACTTGCTCTTCAGTAGAGCAGCTGTACATTTGATCACTTCTGTGTATCGAAGAGGGGCTCAATCATTTTTCGTAAAAGTCAATATTTTATTTACTTTGCTATTGTGCATTTACATTTAACTTTAAAAGAAAAATTGGTATTTCAACACAGGTTAACTGCAATGTAACTTTAATAACCTGCTGTTGTTTCATCAGGGATCTCCATTCACTATAGCGGTCACGAGTAAATTCCGTAAGCACCCTGGTATATTCCATTGCTGCACATTCTGTTCTAGTGGCGGACAAAAAGATGTCCGTTGTGGCTGCAGAGGCACAATGCCTGGTGAGTTTAATAGAAAATCTTTTGCATGTACTGTTCCACTTAAGATAGACAGGAAGTTGAGGATGAAACTGGAGCCTAAGCTTTGCATACTTTTAAACTTTATTTGCAGAGACACAAATTACAAGCACGCACCTCCAAATTCAACAACCACACTTTCAGCGTCTTCAAATACAGAGGAGCCCCAGTTAATACACATTATCTAAATGCAACAATACACTCAATTATTCATTGATTAACAATAAAAGTGCCAGAGACACTTTTGTTTGTATCTTACTTTACAGTTGTCATTGATTTTTAAATATATTCTTGACAGCCTGAATTAGAACCCATGGAAATGATACAGTTCAGAAATAGGACTGGGCTCAGAATACGATTATCTTAATGTTTGCCACCTTAAAGAAGATTTTTAAAACGCAGTTAGTGTGATATGCGTTTCTGACATGAGATTACATTAAATTTACTAATATTACTGAGTGTATAGTATTGTGAAAATTTGCTCTTTGTCCTTTGATTGGCAGGTGGGTACCAAGGCTGCGGACATGGGCACAAAGGTCACCCTGGCCAGCGGCACTGGTCCTGTTGTGGAAAGTTGACAGAAAATTCAGAATGCTCTGGAACACTAAATGGCAACACTTACCAGAGCCTGGTTAGAACTGTTGCTTTGTAACAAATCACGGCAAATTTGCCATCCTTACCTGGTCTGGCTACATGTGACTCTAGGTCCACAGCAATGTGGTTGACCATTAAATGGCCTCGCAAGTCACTTCAGGGGCAATTAAGGATGAACAATAAATGCTGCGCCATGAATGAATAAGAAAAAAAGTTGAGTATGGTGATGCATTCTTACAATGATTTACGTTGTTCATTTTTAAACTCTACAAAATGTCACCTTTATTCAAATTCAAATCTAATTTACTGTTTTTTAGTTGTTAGCATCTGAGCCAACAAGTTGTGGAGCCCCTTTGCAACTCCTGTGTGGTTTTTCTCTCACTCTATAGATTGAATGTAATTTTAGGGTAAATGTTCCTAGTTTAAATGAGACATTGAATAATGGGGAATGCTATTTACATTAAGTAACTTTTTGCTTGTACTACCAAAAGTATTGTTTGGAATTAATTCAATGCCTTCTCACCCCTCCCACACCCAGAGGTGTGTTCCCAGGCCAGGGTGTAGCTGGGTTTTTGTGCCAGAGAGTGCGACCTGAAGATCCTGCTGCCTTCCTGACTCCCTCCAATTAAATCCAGGTATTGAAGGCTTCCCCTTGACATTGACCGCCCCTGTCTGAATGCCCCATCTTCCTCACTTGCCTGTCTCCCTCGACACAGCAGCTCAGCAATTAAATAACCCCGGGTGGAGACCAGGAACCCAGGTGGCAGGGTTCCCCCTGGGACAGGAATTCTACCAGGTTTTGTGTTGTCATATTGAGCTCCCATTCCCCGCATTAAATCCTGCCTTTTTGTGTGAGAGGTACCCTCGAAATTGTCTACACTTCTTTTAAATGCATTTTATTACAAACATGTATCAAAACAGGTTACAGCGAATAAACACACTGGGAAACATACTTCCCAACAATCAACTATATGTACAGTCTGTGCAGATTTTTCCCCTTTTTCACCCCCCCCTCCGCCTGCGATGAGCAGCCCCTCAAACACGGTCACAAACATCCCCCACCTTTCCTCAAACCTCCCTGCAGAGCCCCTTAACTCATACTTTATCTTCCCTAATCGCAGGAAGTCGTACAGGTCACCCAACCAAGCCGCTATCCCCGGTGGCGATGCCGACCGCCACTCCAGCAATATTCGCCGCCGTGCAATCAGAGAGGTGAAGGCCAAGATATCGGCCTTCCTCCTCTCCTTGCCCTCCGGCTTCTACACTTCTTTTAAGTCACCCTTTCTTCCTAATACAACATGCTGCTTAGGTATGCACGTTTTAAAATGGTTTATCTTCTAAATAAGAACAAAGAACAAAGAAATGTACAGCACAGGAACAGGCCCTTCGGCCCTCCAAGCCCGTGCCGACCATACTGCCCGACTAAACTACAATCTTCTACACTTCCTGGGTCCGTATCCTTCTATTCCCATCCTATTCATATATTTGTCAAGATGCCCCTTAAATGTCCCTATCGTCCCTGCTTCCACTACCTCCTCCGGTAGCGAGTTCCAGGTACCCACTACCCTCTGCGTAAAAAACTTGCCTCGTACATCTACTCTAAACCTTGCCCCTCTCACCTTAAACCTATGCCCCCTAGTAATTGACCCCTCTACCCTGGGGAAAAGCCTCTGACTATCCACTCTGTCTATGCCCCTCATAATTTTGTATACCTCTATCAGGTCGCCCCTCAACCTCCTTCGTTCCAGTGAGAACAAACCGAGTTTATTCAACCGCTCCTCATAGCTTATGCCCTCCATACCAGGCAACATTCTGGTAAATCTCTTTTGCACCCTCTCTAAAGCCTCCACATCCTTCTGGTAGTGTGGCGACCAGAATTGAACACTATACTCCAAGTGTGGCCTAACTAAGGTTCTATACAGCTGCAACATGACTTGCCAATTCTTATACTCAATGCCCCGGCCAATGAAGGCAAGCATGCCGTATGCCTTCTTGACTACCTTCTCCACCTGTGTTGCCCCTTTCAATGACCTGTGGACCTGTACTCCTAGATCTCTTTGACTTTCAATACTCTTGAGGGTTCTACGATTCACTGTATATTCCCTACCTGCATTAGACCTTCCAAAATGCATTACCTCATATTTGTCCGGATTAAACTCCATCTGCCATCTCTCCGCCCAAGTCTCCAGACAATCTAAATCCTGCTGTATCCTCAGACAGTCCTCATCGCTATCCGCAATTCCACCAACCTTTGTGTCGTCTGCAAACTTACTAATCAGACCAGTTACATTTTCCTCCAAATCATTTATATATACTACAAAGAGCAAAGGTCCCAGCACTGATCCCTGTGGAACACCACTGGTCACAGCCCTCCAATTAGAAAAGCATCCCTCCATTGCTACCCTCTGCCTTCTATGGCCTAGCCAGTTCTGTATCCACCTTGCCAGTTCACCCCTGATCCCGTGTGACTTCACCTTTTGTACTAGTCTACCATGAGGGACCTTGTCAAAGGCCTTACTGAAGTCCATATAGACAACATCTACTGCCCTACCTGCATCAATCATCTTAGTGACCTCCTCGAAAAACTCTTATCAAGTTAGTGAGACACGACCTCCCTTTCACAAAACCGTGCTGCCTCTCACTAATACGTCCATTTGCTTCCAAATGGGAGTAGATCCTGTCTCTAAGAATTCTCTCCAGTAATTTCCCTACCACTGACGTAAGGCTCACCGGCCTGTAGTTCCCGGGATTATCCTTGCTACCCTTCTTAAACAGAGGAACAACATTGGCTATTCTCCAGTCCTCCGGGACATCCCCTGAAGACAGCGAGGATCCAAAGATTTCTGTCAAGGCCTCAGCAATTTCCTCTCCAGCCTCCTTCAGTATTCTGGGGTAGATCCCATCAGGCCCTGGGGACTTATCTACCTTAATATTTTTTAAGACACCCAACACCTCGTCTTTTTGGATCACAATGTGACCCAGGCTATCTACACCCCCTTCTCCAGACTCAACATCTACCAATTCCTTCTCTTTGGTGAATAACAAAGAACAAAGAACAAAGAAATGTACAGCACAGGAACAGGCCCTTCGGCCCTCCAAGCCCGTGCCGACCATACTGCCCGACTAAACTACAATCTTCTACACTTCCTGGGTCCGTATCCTTCTATTCCCATCCTATTCATATATTTGTCAAGATGCCCCTTAAATGTCCCTATCGTCCCTGCTTCCACTACCTCCTCCGGTAGTGAGTTCCAGGCACCCACTACCCTCTGCGTAAAAAACTTGCCTCGTACATCTACTCTAAACTTTGCCCCTCTCACCTTAAACCTATGCCCCCTAGTAATTGACCCCTCTACCCTGGGGAAAAGCCTCTGACTATCCACTCTGTCTATGCCCCTCATAATTTTGTATACCTCTATCAGGTCGCCCCTCAACCTCCTTCGTTCCAGTGAGAACAAACCGAGTTTATTCAATCGCTCCTCATAGCTTATGCCCTCCATACCAGGCAACAATCTGGTAAAGCTAACTGATACTGATGCAAAGTATTCATTTAGTACCTCGCCCATTTCCTCTGGCTTTCCCTGGCTACCCTCTTGCTTTTTATGTACGTGTAAAAAGCCTTGGGATTTTCCTTAACCCTATTTGCTAATGACTTTTCGTGACCCCTTCTAGCCCTCCTGACTCCTTGCTTAAGTTCCTTCCTACTTTCCTTATATGCCACACAGGCTTCGTCTGTTCCCAGCCTTTTAGCCCTGACAAATGCCTCCTTTTTCTTTTTGACGAGGCCTACAATATCACTCGTCATCCAAGGTTCCCGAAAATTGCCGTATTTATCTTTCTTCCTCACAGGAACATGCCGGTCCTGTATTCCTTTCAACTGACACTTGAAAGCCTCCCACATGTCAGATGTTGATTTGCCCTCAAACATCCGCCCCCAATCTATGTTCTTCAGTTCCCACCTAATATTGTTATAATTAGCCTTCCCACAATTTAGCACATTCATCCTCGGACCACTCTTATCCTTGTCCACCAGTACTTTAAAACTTACTGAATTGTGGTCACTGTTACCGAAATGCTCCCCTACTGAAACATCTACCACCTGGCCGTGCTCATTCCCCAATACCAGGTCCAGTACCGCCCCTTCCCTAGTTGGCCTGTTTACATATTGTTTTAAGAAGCCCTCCTGGATGCTCCTTACAAACTCCGCCCCGTCTAAGCCCCTGGCACTAAGTGAGTCCCAGTCAATATTGGGGAAGTTGAAGTCTCCCATCACCACAACCCTGTTGTTTTTACTCTTTTCCAAAATCTGTCTACCTATCTGCTCCTCTATCTCCCGCTGGCTGTTGGGAGGCCTGTAGTATACCCCCAACATTGTGACTGCACCCTTCTTATTCCTGATCTCTACCCATATAGCCTCACTGCCCTCTGAGGTGTCCTCTCGCAGTATAGCTGTGATATTCTCCCGAACAAGTAGCGCAACTCCACCTCCCCTTTTACATCCCCCTCTATCCCGCCTGAAACATCTAAATCCTGGAACGTTTAGCTGCCAATCCTGCCCTTCCCTCAACCAGGTCTCTGTAATGGCAACAACATCATAGTTCCAAGTAGTAATCCAAGCTCTAAGTTCATCTGCCTTACCCGTAATGCTCCTTGCATTAAAACATATGCACTTCAGGCCACCAGACCCGCTGTGTTCAGCAACTTCTCCCCGTCTGCTCTGCCTCAGAGCCACACTGTCCCTATTCCCTAGTTCTCCCTCAATGCTCTCACCTTCTGACCTATTGCTCCCGTGCCCACCCCCCTGCCATACTCGTTTAAATCTGCAAAGTATTTTGATTAATTAAGGCTATTGACTAATACCTGGAATTATCTCTTTCAAGCCTGAAGCAACTTCATGTGTCACATTGAAGCGTTGGACTGTTGGGCTGTTCTCTGCAATTTTGTGATTTTTTTCATCCTACAATATTCATCAGATGTTTAAAAGGCTGAATTAATAAAACTTATTTCAAAGTATTCAACTTCATCCTTCTGATTTCTGTGTTGTGCTTACACTTGACGTACTTATTTTCCTGTGTGAAAAATGTATAACAGATCAATTTAGCAGCCATGAAACCATAATCATCCCCACTTGTTAAATTATTTGAGTTTGATGAATCAGTTGCATTTGTGCTTCACATTATTCGATGAGAGTCTGTTACAGAGGTGGGGAACTAACATATATATATAATATATGCATAGTAAAACTTTGAACAGAATTCATTTTCAGTAACTAGTGAAACTGCCAAGTATTAATTGAACATTGCAATCCACATTATTGTACTGTGATAGGTTATGTTCTGATAACCTATGATGATGTTTGCATGCTCTTGGAGAGCCGATGAACTATCACCATTCAATCAAATGTTTCAGTGTTGATAACAGTCATATCCAAACTCATCCAGAATTTTTTTAAACGTATTTTTATTAACATTTTTCAATTGCTAAAATAGAAAAAATATATACAAATTTACATATGTTAAATTCATCCAGATTTTTAAAGGGCTTAGTTCATTTAGGAATTAGGAAAATATTTTAAATGTTACACCTATCATGATAACAACTTTTCGTTACGTTTAACCAAATCTTGGCCGACTCCACGAGTAGGATTTTATGGTCCTTTCGCTGAGGGGGCGAGGGTGTAAAATGGAGAGACTTGTTCAAAACTCAATTGACTTCAGCAGGACTGAAAAATCCCACTGGCAGGAGGGGCTGTACAATTCTGCCCAATATCTCTAAGCATTAGTCATTTAGAGCATTAAATGCACTTTTGTTTTGTTATAAATTTAGAATACCCAATTCTTTTTTTTCCAATTTAGCGTGGCCAATTCACCTACCCTGCACATGTTTGCATTGTGGGGGTGAAACCCACACAGACACTGGGAGAACGTGCAAACTCCACACGGACAGTGACCTGGGGCTGGGATCGAACCCGGGTCCTCTGCACTGTGATGCAGCAGTGCTAACCACTGCGCCACTGTGTCGCCACTGCGTTAAATGCATTTTATCCTGCTTTTCCTCTGGGTACAGATGTGACCACGATTGAACCTTTTATTCCTCTTTTTCTCTGAAAATTGTAAAGGACAGCTCCAGATGTTACTAGGGGCGAAATTCTCCTACCCGCCCCGCCACATTTCTGCGCCGACCGGCCGGCGGGAGTCTCCGTAACACCGGCCGGTCAATGGGGTTTCCCATTGTGGGGCACCCCCACGCCGTCGGGAAACCCCCGAGCGCCGGCAGAACGGAGACTCCCGCCGGCGGAGAATGACGCCCCAGGTCTCTAGTCACGCACTCTCAGCCTTACCATGCCGTGTGTTATATGACCAAGACACCCAGAAAGGAGATGATTTGTGATGCCACCTTGTTTACCATCTTGTTCCGTCTCCTGATTTGAGTCTATCCTAGGTCAGTGTGATGACAAAGTTTAGTGAATAAGCACATATCACACATCCAGCACTTCAGCCGGAAACAAACTCCAGTCGGCTAAGTTTTGAACTGATACATTCTTTACAAAGCACCATGTGATTTTCTACTTTCACCTGAGAGGACAGATGTGGTTTGAGTTTAACCTTTCAGCTGAAAGACAGCATATTTGGCGGTGCAGCACTCGTTCAATACTGTAGTTGTCAGTCTCATTTGGCCAAACGTTTCTGGAGTAGAACATGAACTCACAATCTTTGACTTAGAGGTGAAAGTGCTTTGACTAAGTCCATGCAAAGGTTTGCCTTGCCTGTACTGAGATCAAGCTCCCTTCATGGAATACAGTACCACATATACAGGTTTGCTGGCACAGAAGTCAGCCATTCAGTCCATAGTGTCTGTGCTATCTCTTGGCTAACACATTCCAAAACAAAAGCATTCCAAAACTAAGACAAAGTGAAATTCTGTCAAGTCAGGAAATTTGAAACCCAGTGTTTCTCTCCATCAGATGCTGCTTGACCTGTTGAGCATTTCCAGCATTTTCCATTCATATTGCAAAACGAATCGCGCTTCTCCTGTTTTCCTGCCGCTTGCATCTTCCTCCATTGCAAAAATATATCCAATGTTTCTTTAAAAGATCTGACTCAACATTCCTTACTCTTAATAACCCACTGTATAAAAGGTAGCTCTCTTTAATCTCTCCTAAGCTCTCCTCATTATTTTAGTGGCTATTTTAGATTAATTAACACCCCAAACTAGAGGTGACAGTCTCTTCCTATTTGCTGCACTAACACCTTAATCACATAGATGAAAAACACCTCAAAGCAATGGAAACAATCTCAGTAACATCCCGTAGATCAAGTCAGATAGAGAGCTCCTCGTCAATAACTAATCTCTTGGAATTCCAGAAAGGGTAAGAATGCCAGTTTGTCAAAACAAATTAATGATTTGACTCTCTTATCAGCAACATAGTTCAGGATACTTGGAAATGTTCTTCCAACTCTTAGAAATTCACAGGCAAAATTGATTTTGCAATAGATTATACAAACAAGTTGTTGCTTTCAGAAAAGTGAGCAGTATTTCTGAGGAAGCTGTCTCTTTTAAGAAAAAGGAAGTGAAATTACTGCTTCAGTTGTCGCAAAAAAGATCTACTCAGTGCCTTTGCCACTGATCACGCATGATGATTGCTACATTGCTCTTGTTTTCAGTCTGTAAGTATACTGATTCTAGATATAAGTAATGTATATAATTATTCATTCTTAATATGGAGGCAGGTTTACTACAATTTACACTGAAACATTTAACTATCTTCAACACATTAATGAGGTTGTATTGTAATAGGTGTTGCTGCTGCTGCTGCTGGATCAGAGGTGCTGCTATCTCCCCCCATACTCAGGCTGCAGGAAGGCCAGGCTGCCCATTTCGACTGCATTTTACAGAATGAAGGCCGTTTCTATTGGCATTCCATTAAAATGATCTTTGGTGAAACGCATGTTAGAAATATCAGTACCGAGCTTGAAGATGATCGTATCACTGTGTCCAGTGTCAACACAACTTATTTCTACAGCGTTCTGAGAATTAAAGATCTTCTCGTTTCTGACACCGGGGTGTATTATTATAATATTGTTACTCATGAAGGTTCACTTTCGAGGAAGACCACAGGCTCTGGGACTCACCTAATTGTTAAAGGTAAGGGATTCTGTCGCCTGGGGGGATGCTCCCTTGCGGGGGGTTGGGAGGTGGGACATTGGTGTCTGCTCACCCGTGCTTCCCGGTGTAGGGCGATGAAATTCTGTTGTTCGGCATTAAATTAGTCATTGGGGAGATGCATGGTGTAGGACCACAATTGCAATTTTCACTTACGAATGGCCTGGGATGCAATGTCTACAATAATAATAATCTTTAGTATTGTCACAAGTAGGCTAACATTAACACTGCAATTAAGTGTCTGTGCAAATCTCCTAGTCGCTACGCTCTGGTGCCTGTTCGGGTACACTAAGGAAGAACGTCTAATTCACCTAACAGCACGTCTTTCGGGACTTGTGGGAGGAAACGGGAGCACCCGGAGGAAGCCCATACAGACACGGGAAGAATGTGCAGACTCCACACAGACAGTGACCCAAGCCGGGAATCGAACCTGGGACCCTGGCGCTGTGAAACAACAGTGCTAACCACTGTGCTACCGTGCCAGCTCTGGGAAACTCTATTCCAGAGGCGCAGCATCAGGCTGGGACCCAATTGGGAGCAGGGATCCAGCAGACCTCCGACTGCTGTCTTGCCTGGGGGTTCCTGCCTCCACCTGATCTACACCATCAGAAGTGTGGTGCTCACCAGATTGTGCCCCGAAGCCTGACCACTAACATTTCAACCAAGGTGTGTGTATCTGCGCTGGTGGAGGGTGGGAATGGCAGCTGTGCCACGACTATTAACAATTGCATCCTCGGAGCTCTCTGAGGTGTTCTTCTCGGACTCAGGAGAGGGGGCCGCCCAGGATGGGCCAGCGCCATTGGCTGGAGGACCAGCGGGACAATGGACATGTGGTCAGTGGGAGGGATGGGTCAGTCAATAAGGCTAGAACAACTCACGTTTGACAGGTCCTCTGGTGGGGCCCAGTAGTTCCTCACCTCTGCGGCATCCGTCAGCCTCCGCGGGGGTGACCGTCCTGTCCTCAGCCACACCAGTCACCTCCAGGGTCCACTCCTCGAAGGAGGTGAGGATTCTCAAGTCTGGCACCCCACCGCAGTCTTGGCCCTCTCGTGCTGATTATGGGAGAGCTTTACCTGGGGAGACACAGAGAGCACATCGTTAGCCACACGCGTGGTTCACAGTTGTGAAGGGGGCGGGGATTGTAGGGTGGGTTGGGGTGGAGGGAAGGTTGAGCGGGTGGGTGGAGGGAGTGCTGAAGGGGGAGGGCATGGAGGGAGGGGTGGGTGTCGCCTGGTGGGATGCTCCCTTGGGGTGTGTTGGGAGGTGGGACATTGGTGTCCACTCACCCGTGCTTCCCGGTGTAGGTCGTTGACCGTCCGACACTGGAGGCCAGTCCCCCTGGTCACACTGCCCAAGCTGACTGCTGCCTCCACCTCGTCCCAGGCAGCACTGGCTGCCTTGTGGCTCATCCTCCAGGACCCTCGGGGGAACAGGACATTCCTCCTGGCCTTCATCACGTCCAGGATCCTCCCCATGTCAGCATCTGTGAATCTTGGGGTAAGTCTCCTTGATGCCATTGTTGTGAGCTGGCTGGGGTTGGCTGAGCAAGTGCTATTTAAGTGCTGCTCGCGCTGTTAGCGGGGGCTGGCGAGCACGGTCACGGCGAATCAGCTGGCGAGCCAGCATTCGGGGCGGGAAGCCCGTGAGGCCTCGTTAAGTGGACCAATTAACGTTGAATAGTGTTGCCGGCTCGCCGGGCCAAGCGCCGGGAAAACGCGGCAATTCCCGCTCGCTACAACATTTGGATAGTTTTCCGGAGAATCGCGCTCATTGGGTGGAATTTTATCTGTTTTTGGCACAGTGCAACAGTGGATGGGAAAAGTAGTGTATGGAACCACTGGCACCAACGGTGGCATTTCTGCCATATTGTGAGGAACATGGAAACAAACCTCCAAGGGGTGGACCCACAACCTCCTGCTGACAGAGACCACCCTGCCAGCAAATTAGTTTTTAAAGACTTGGGGCGGGATTCTCCCCTACCCGGCGGGGCGGGGGATCCAGCGTTATGGAGTGGCGGGAACCACTCCGGCGTCGGGACACCCCAAAGGTGCGGAAGTCTCCGCACCTTTAGGGGCCAAGCCCGCACCTTGAGGGGCTAGGCCCGTGCCGGAGTGGTTTGTCTCCACTGGCTGGCGGGAAAGGCCTTTGGCGCCACACCAGCCAGCGCTGAAAGGTCTTCGCCGGGCATTGCATACGCGGGAGCGTCAGCGGCTGCTGACGTCATCTCCGCGCATGCGCAGGGGTGGGGATCTCTTCCGCCTCTGCCATAGTGAAGACCATGGCGAAGGCGGAAGAAAAAGAGTGCCCCCATGGCACAGGCCCGCCCGTGGATCGGTGGGCCCCGATCGCGGGCCAGGCCACCGTGGGGGCACCCCCCGGGGCCAGATCGCCCCGCCTTGTCCCGCCGTTCACAACGTGGTTTAACCCACGCTGGCGGGACAGGCATTCCAGCAGCGGGACTTCGGCCCATCGCGGGCTGGAGAACCGGCGGGGGTGGGCCCACCGACCGGCGTGGTGCGATTACCACCCCCGCCAACCGGCGCGGGCCGCCCCCACCGAATCTCTGGTGGCGGAGACTTCGGGGCACGGCGCGGGCGGGATTCACGCCAGTCCCCGGCGATTCTCCGACCCGGCGTGGGGTCGGAGAATTCCGCCCCAGAACACGATTTATAAAGGCACCCTGGTGCACAAATGTTAAAATGAACCCCCCCCCCCCCTCAAAGCACACGCCCTGGCACTCTGTTCCCCTCACCCCATCCCAGTGATGCATTCACCTGAGTGTCTTCCCACCAGGTGCACACCATGAGAGACCAGTTGTAAGTCACACTGGTCTGCCCTCATGCCGACATAAATGGATTATATTACGGGGTGGGGGGATGATTCAGGTATAGAGGCCTGAAAATGATATTCAAATTTGTTATAATGGTGTTCCTGATGCTGAACATCAGGATTCCCGTTACTTGACTGGCGGATGGGCGGTGGGGGGGGGGGGGGGGGGGGGGGGAACAGTCGCGGCGAGATTTCCTGCCAATGTAAGAAGAAACTTCGGCCTCTTGTGAGATTTTCCCCTTCCGTCTCCAAATGTGCCCATAAAGAACGTAAGCAGAAAACCTCGACCAATATACCAGTTAAGATTGAACCAGTGTCTTATAAAGGTTAAATCATAATCTTCCTTTTGTCCGACACACACCTACTATTTATAACATCCAGGATCCCAACTGTTTGTTGAACCACTTCCTGAACCAGCTCTGCAAATTTCAATTTCAATGATTTGTGTGCATATTCACTCATTTTGCTGCACTCCTGCTCTTTCAAAATCCTTTATTTCATATTGTCTCTTTCTATTCTTCCTATCGTTTCTCGGCCTTTTGGCTAAGATCAAGTGTCTGTAGATGAGCCTTTGGTTCAGATCTGGTATGTCTCTCTTGTGGGGACCATGAATTTGATTCAATTTGAATTAGTTTTTTGGAGCAGGCGAGGAGCTGGATTAGGGGTTTGCCCCTGACCCACACTCTGAGCCCTGACTTGGTAACTCAGAAAAGGAAAAAAAATAAAATAAAAAATAAAAATAAAATAAAAATAAAAATCTATTCTTCCTACGAAGATGTATTACTTCACACTTCTCTTTGCTATGTGCATTTCCTTCCAAAGATTATCACCATCCTTCTCACAGTTCACAATATTTTAGTGTTTTGTGTCATCTGTAAACTTTGAAATTATGCCCTGCACAGTATTGAAATATATCACGAAAATCAATGGTCCTAACACTGACTCCTAAAAACCCACCCGATACACCCCTCCAGTCAAAAAAACAATGATACACTACTGTGTCCTGTCACCCAGCCAATTCCATCTCCATGCCCCCTGTTTATTCCATTGGCTGTAACGGTGCAGACAAGCCTGCTATATGGCACTCTATGAAATGTCCTTTGGAAGTTCATGTACCTCACATCAACTGCATTGCCTTCATTGACCTGATTGCCTCATCAAAATATTTAAGCTAATTAAGATTTCATTAATGGGGAGATTTTTCTTCGGATAAATGGGCTGCATATGCCAGCAGGCTGGTAAAGGGAGACAGGTACACAATGGGGCCAGTCATTTCCACCCAGGGAAATCTCTGGACCCCATGAAACAGTGACTGGCATTAAGCAGTCTCATCCTTTGGAAAGCAGGTGTCTTTCCTATGGCACAGATAGGAGTCTGTGCAATAGATGGTCAACTGCCTGGAATTGTAGGGGCATAAGAGCAGGGAATTCCTGCCAAATACAATTGGACAGGTGGGAACCTGAGTACAAGGAAGGCTGCAACTAGCAATGGGAGCACCCCAGTGCCAGTAGTCCAACTACATATGAGGTGACTGTGTCCGCATTGGTGGACAATGCATATTTAAGGTCAGAACGTGCGTGATCATATGTTTGCTGATCATCTTGACCCAGTGATAGAGCGAAAGGCCTCCTTGTGTGGACAGCAGCATTTGTGGATGAGAAAAGATGATGAGAACTGATCTTGTAGAGAAGAAGCCTCTCTGATGCTGAGGCTTCCCAAAGCAGCTCGGTGTTGATTATGTGAAAGATATTGCTACCTCTTAATAAGCATATTGTCACCAGTAATCACCACCTCTGCCATAAGTTCCAATTTTACCATTGCTGACATTTTATTTGTAAACGTTTAGAGCACAGAAGGACACCATTTGGCCAAGTGTGTCCACACCAGACACCAAAGATCTGACTCCACGAATCCCGTTTTCCAGCACTTGGCCCATAGCCCTGGAGGTTATGGTAGTGCAAGTGAATAGCTAAACACTTCTTATATTTTATGAGAGTGTTTGACTCTACCACCCTTCCAGGCAGTGAGTTCCATTCTCCCAACACCCTCTGGGTGAAAAAGTTTCTCCTCAACGCGCCTCAAGCCTTCTACTTCGTACCTTAAATTTCTGGCCCCTGGTTATTGATAACTATCAGACAACGGACAGGGTCCTGAAATGGGCCAAAGAAAATCAAGAGGTGCGGTGGGAAGGCAGCAGTATTCGAATAACCAAGATGTCGCGGCAGAGTTGACAAAGAGGCACGCAGCCTTCAACAGGGCGATGTCAGCGCTGTATAAGAGCAGTGTGCGTTTTGATGTGGTGTACCCAGCGAGGCTGAGAGTCATGCACAATTCCAAGGATCATTTCTTCGAGAGGGCGGAGGAAGCGGAAGCCTTCATTAAAGCACAAGGAATTGGACTGAACTGATGGGGTTGGAATGGGATGTTGATGGTGGTTGGGACGGGACTGTTTGGGGATGATGTATTTTTCCTTTTTGTACATCGATATGGTCAATTGAAATTTATGATTCTGTATTGAGGGAGGTCCTGTTTTTGGGAGTTGGGGGGTGAGGCAGGGTGACAGTTGGGGATATAGATAAAGATAGGAAGCCAAGTAGTTTGGGGTCCAAAATGTAGGATGGGGATGTTAATGGATTGGGGTTATTACTTTGTAGAGGGAGGGGGCAAGGAAGTTTTGGTTCTTTTCTGTTGCTCATTTGATATGGGCCCCGTGGGGGGCTACCTTACCAGCAGGCAGAGGTTGGCTAGTGAACAGGAGCGAGGTGGGGGGAGGGGCTGTGACCTGGTGGACCTGATTAGGCCGGTTTTGATTAGCCTAGAAGGTGTGAATGGTGGGGGCAAGGGGTGGTGAGGAGAGATAAAAGTTCAAGAGGAAGTAGTTGGGAGGATTTCTGGGATGGGGAGGGAAGGGTAGATTGCTGACGGTGACCAGGGGGTGCCATCTTGGGTGGGCCCTGGCATCAGGAGTCTGGGAGATGGAGGGGTTAATCCCTCACGGTGGAAATAGCTGACCTGAGGGAGAGGGGAGGGTAGAGACCCCCGATTAGATTGACCAGATACAGTGGAGTTTTTGGAAGTCTTGTCCAAAGGTGGTGGAGGAAGATCAGGACGTGTTGGAAGAGCCTTAGTGTGCAGCGGAGTTCCTGACAGCTCTTGAGAAGGATGGTTGGCACCGTTAGTGGTGGAGATGTTTGAGGACTCAGTAACACAGGGTTCCCTGCCGAAGACATTGATGCAAACATCCATATTGCTTTTATTAAAAAAAGATAAGGACCTGGTGGAGTGTGGGCCGTACTGCCTGATTTCCCTATGAAATGTGGGTGCTAAGATATTGGCTCAGGTACTAGCACTAAGGCTAGAGCAGTGTCTCCTTCAGGTTATTGGGGAGGATAAGACGGGTTTCATTAAGGGCTGGTGATTGTCGTCTAATATATGACAGGTGTTATATGTGGCGTTGTCCACATCGGAGGGAGAGGAGGTAATTGTTGCACTGAATGTCGAGAAGGCCTTTGACAGGGTAGAATGGGGGCATTTGTTTGTGGTACTGGAAACATTTGGGATAGGGACTAAATTGTGTTGTGTGTATGTTTGTTGTTTAAAGCACTGAATGCCAGTGTCCGCACAAACACAATGTGAGTTTGGGTATTTTCAGTTGAACAGGGGAACGATACAGAGGTGTCCTTTGGTGATAGAACTGTTGGCCATTGCCCTGAGGGTTTCAATAGGTGGAGGAGAATATAATGGCGGGGGGGCGGGGGGGGGGGCAGTGGGGGATGGTGCAGCAGTGATGAAACATGTTGGGGGAGGGTAGGCAATGATGAAACAGGGGGCGGGATTCTCCGATCTCCCGCCGGGTCGGAGAATCGCCACGGCGCCGCGCGAATCGTGCGATGCCGGGACGCTATTCTCCGATGCGTCACAAAATGGACGCCCGCGCATGGTGCCCGGCCCCACGGAGAATCGCCGAAAACGGCCATAACGGCGATTCTCCCTGGAGCAGGGATTCTCCGGGCTGGATGGGCCGAAGTCCCTCCAGCGTGACCGGATGTCACGCCAGCACTGTTCTAACAGTCGTGCTGGCTGACGCAGCGGGAGGAGGTGGGTGACGGCGTGGAGCGGCCCCCGGTGGTGGGGGAGGGGTGGGGGATGGTTGACAGCATTGGGGCTGGGGAGCCCGAGAGGGGGAGCGGCACATCCGTGTCTGCGGGCGGTGTGGGGGAGGGGATGGGGTGGGGTTGGGGGGGCAACATATCCGCTGCCGGGGGTGGGGGTAGGAGGTGCCCACATATCCGCTGCTGGGGGTGGGGGTGGGGCAACACATCCGCTGCCGGGGGTGGGGGGGGGCCCACACATCTGCTGCCGGGGTGGGGGTGCCCACACATCTGCTCCCGGGGTGGGGGTGGTGGAGGAGCGGTGGGGGCGACAAAGGCTGCGGGCGGCCACGGCCTGCCTTTGCAGGGCAGATCCAACGGCCAGACCCCATGACGGTGGACATGAGGCTTTCCACCCAACCCGTTCGCTGTCGCGACACAGCCAGAACCCCCCCAAACCCCCCCCAAACTGGCGGCACCCACCTGTGAGTAGGTCCAGGGCGGCACACACGGCAGTCCCCCGGTGCGGGCACTGCCACCAGACGGTGGCCCTGGCAGGTGGGATGGCTGACATGTGTCAGGGCACCGAGGGGTCAGGGGTGGGGCGTGTGCTGGCAACCGGGCTGGCCATGTAACCCATGGCACCTGGCTGTGGAGGGGTGTATACCAATGCTGAAACCCTGTCGACGGCCACCCCCTACAGATCGTACAATGTTTAGCCATCTTCCAGTGTTGTTGGCTGCCGTGGCGGGATCTGCTGCCCTGCATGAGGCCCAGTGGGAGCTGGAGCAGGGGTGTGACAGGGCGATGGCAGAGTGTGCTGTCGAGGAGCGGGCCACAGTCGGGCACGTGCAAGCCGCCCAGGCCGCGGGGCCACACGCCCAAGAGACGCAGGAGGAGCACCACGACGTGCGGGAGCCACAGCATGAGGATAGCGAGGAGGAGGAGGGTGTGCCACAGCCACGGAGGCGTCCGATGCGACAACATGTGTACCGGCCCCACATGTCCTTCGAGGACTTCCCGGACAGGGTGTGCAGGAGGAGACTTCGGATGAGCCGGGAGACCATCGCCCACATCTGCCACCTGATGGCACACCTGCCACCACGTGGGACCGGGGGTGGACATGCCCCAAACATGCTAACATGCTACAAACAGCGTCAGCCAGCCGTGCTGGCCGTCAAGGTGACGGTCGCCTTCAACTTCTTCGCGACGGGGTCGTTTCAGTCACTGAATGGGGACCTGTCCAGCATCTCCCAGCCATCGGTGCACAGGTGTACCCGGGCCGTCACCGACGCCCTGTACGACATCGCGGACCGGTACATACAGTTCCTGTGGACCACGCCCACCAGGGAGCCCGCGCAGCGGGTTTTGTCGCTGTTGCCCGGATCCCCGTGGTGCAGGGGGCGATCGATGGAGTGCACATCGCCATGCGGCCCACATCGGAGGAAAGGGCCATGTGCCTGAACAGGAAGGGTACGCACTCAATGAACGTGCAGGTGGTCTGTGACCACAGGATGACGATCCTGCACACCTGTGCCAGGAACACTGGCAGTGTGCATGACTCCTTTATACTCTCCCAATCGTTCATCCCCGCCATGTTCGAATGACACCCCCCCTGGCTGCGGGGCTGGTTGCTGGGCGACGGGTTATCCGTTGCGGTTGTGGCTGATGACACCTATACGGAGGCCACAGACCGACGTGGAGCGCCGCTACAATGATGTCCATGCAGCGACCAGGGGTGTGGTTGAGAGGTGCTTTGGGCTGCTGAACATGCGCATTAGGTGCCTGGACAGCTCTGGGGGGCCCTCCAGTACCTGTCGGAGAGGGTCGGCCACATCCTTGTGGTCTGTTGCGTCCTCCACAACATAGCCCAGCAGAGGGGCGAAGTGCTGGAGGAGGAGGAGGGGGAGGACGGTCAGGATGAGGGGAACTCTTCTCCAGATGAGGGGGTTGACGAGGGGGAAGCAGATGCACGGGACATGGGGGATGGACGGCAACAGGAGGCTCCCCATGGCCGCCGGCTGTGCCAGCAAACATGGGTGTAGCTGCACGTTTCAACGACCACGGTGTGGGTCAGTAGTGATGGGCATGGGTACAGACAGCAGAGTTCGGCACCACCCCCATCACCGACCACCCTCACCTCCCCCACCACCGACCACCCTCACCTCACCCACCACCGACCATCCTCAGGGTCTGGACGTTCACAGCCATGGAGCTCAGGGAGTTGGCCATCCCTGTCTGGCTCTGGACAACGCTGTCCATCACCCGGGCAATGGCGTGACGCTCTCAGCAATGGCCTGCTGGGACTGGGCCATGGCCTGCTGAGTCCGCGACGGGTTGTTGGGCACCTCTGTGATGTTCAGCTGGCTCTGGCTCATGGTTGCCTGTGAGACGGCAGCCCTGTCGTGGGCCACGGAGGCCTTGTGCACAGATAGCCCCAGGCCTTGCAAACTCAGTCCCATGCCCGACACCGTCGCCACTATTGTCTCCACCACGGACGCCAACCGTGCGGTGTTGGCCTGTGTGGCACCCATGACCGGCACCATTTCCTGCTCCTGGACACGGATGCAGTCCTGCTCTTGCATCTGCAGGTTCTGGAAACCGTCTGTCACATTCTCACGCCCCTGGGTCCCTGATTGCATCGGGCGGGGGAACTCCAGGAACCCGGGACCCGCCCAGGCGGCAGGTATTTGCCGGGGCTGGGCTGCCCTCCCACCGTCCGGCCCCTCTGCTGCTCCTACCTCCACCTGCTGTACCGGAGCGGTTGTGTGATGTGCACCAGAAGCCTCTTCACTAAAATGGCCAACCGAGGTAGGAGTCTCTGCGGTGGCAGAGGGAGACAGCTGTGCCGCAGTCTCAGTGTCTTCATCGGACCTGCGGTCTGGGGTCCCCTGGGGTGCCATGTCCTGTGTCGTCGTGTCGTGTCTGTCTGTCCCCTTTGTGCTGGTGTCCTGTATTGTCGTGTCGTGTCTGTCTGTCCCCTGTGTGCTGGTGTCCTGTGTCGTTGTGTCGTGCCTGTCTGTCCCCTTTGTGCTGGTGTCCTGTATTGTCGTGTCGTGTCTGTCTGTCCCCTGTGTGCTGGTGTCCTGTGTCGTTGTGTCGTGCCTGTCTGTCCCCTGTGTGCTGGTGTCCTGTGTCGTTGTGTCGTGCCTGTCTGTCCCCTGTGTGCTGGTGTCCTGTGTCGACGAGTCGTGCTGTCTGTCCCCTGTGTGCTGATGTCCTGTGTCGTCGTGTCGTGCTGTCTGTCCCCTGTGTGCTGGTGTCCTGTGTCGTCGTGTCGTGTCTCTGTCCCCTGTGTGGTGGTGTCCTGTGTCGTTGTGTCGTGCCTGTCTGTCCCCTGTGTGCTGGTGTCCTGTGTCGACGAGTCGTGCTGTCTGTCCCCTGTGTGCTGATGTCCTGTGTCGTCGTGTCGTGCTGTCTGTCCCCTGTGTGCTGGTGTCCTGTGTCGTTGTGTCGTGCTGTCTGTCCCCTGTGTGCTGGTGTCCTGTGTCGTCGTGTCCACAAGATCATAAGACCATAAGACACAGAAGCGGAAGTAAGGCCATTCTGCCCATCGAGTCCACTCCACCATTCAATCATGGCTGATTTCAACTCCATTTACCCACTCTCTCTCCATAGCCCTTAATTCCTCGAGAAATCAAGAATTTATCAACTTCTGTCTTAAAGACACTCAACGTCCTGGCCTCCACCGCCCTCTGTGGCAATGAATTCCACAGACCCACCACTCTCTGGCTGAAGAAATGTCTCCTCATCTCTGTTCTAAAGTGACTCCCTTTTATTCTAAGGCTGTGCCCCCGGGTCCTAGTCGCCCCTGCTAATGGAAACAACTTCCCTACGTCCACCCTATCTAAGCCATTCATTATCTTGTAAGTTTCTATTAGATCTCCCCTCAACCTCCTAAACTCCAATGAATATAATCCCAGGATCCTCAGACGTTCATCGTATGTTAGGCCTACCATTCCTGGGATCATCCGTGTGAATCTCCGCTGGACCCGCTCCAGTGCCAGTATGTGCTTCCTGAGATGTGGGGCCCAAAATTGCTCACAGTATTCTAAATGGGGCCTAACTAATGCTTTATAAAGCTTCAGAAGTACACTCCTGCTTTTATATTCCAAGCCTCTTGAGATAAATGACAAAATTGCATTTGCTTTCTTAATTACAGACTCAACTTGCAAGTTTACCTTTAGAGAATCCTGGACTAGGACTCCCAAGTCCCTTTGCACTTCAGCATTATGAATTTTGTCACCGTTTAGAAAACAGTCCATGCCTTTATTCTTTTTTCCAAAGTGCAAGACCTCGCACTTACCCACGTTGAATTTAATCAGCCATTTCTTGGACCACTCTCCTAAACTGTCTAAATCTTTCTGCAGCCTCCCCACCTCCTCCATACTACCTGCCCCTCCACCTATCTTTGTATCATCGGCAAACTTAGCCTGAATGCCCCCAGTCCCGTCATCTAGATCGTTAATATATAAAGAGAACAGCTGTGGCCCCAACACTGAACCCTGCGGGACACCACTCGTCACCGGTTGCCATTCCGAAAAAGAACCTTTTATCCCAACTCTCTGCCTTCTGCTTGACAGCCAATCGTCAATCCATGTTAGTACCTTGCCTCGAATACCACGGGCCCTTATTTTATTCAGCAGTCTCCCGTGAGGCACCTTATCAAAGGCCTTTTGGAAGTCAAGATAGATAACATCCATTGGCTCTCCTTGGTCTAACCTATTTGTTATCTCTTCAAAGAACTCTAACAGGTTTGTCAGGCACGACCTCCCCTTACTAAATCCATGCTGAGTTGTCCTAATCCGACCCTGCACTTCCAAGAATTTAGAAATCTCATCCTTAACAATGGATTCTAGAATCTTGCCAACAACCGAGGTTAGGCTAATTGGCCTATAATTTTCCATCTTTTTCCTTGTTCCCTTCTTGAACAGGGGGTTGCAACAGCGATTTTCCAATCCTCTGGGACTTTCCCTGACTCCAGTGACTTTTGAAAGATCATAACTTACGCCTCCACTATTTCTTCAGCTATCTCCTTTAGAACTCTAGGATGCAGCCCATCTGGGCCTGGAGATTTATCAATTTTTAGACTTCTTAGTTTCTCTAGCACTTTCTCCTTTGTGATGGCTACCATATTCAACTCTGCCCCCTGACTCTCCTGAATTGTTGGGATATTACTCATGTCTTCTACTGTGAAGACTGACGCAAAGTACTTATTTAGTTCCTCAGCTATTTCCTTGTCTCCCATCACTAGATTACCAGCGTAATTTTGAAGCGGCCCAATATCTACTTTTGCCTCCCATTTGTTTTTAATGTATTTAAAGAAACTTTTACTATCATTCCTAATGTTACTGGCTAGCCTACCTTCATATTTGATCCTCTCTTTCCTTATTTCTCTCTTTGTTATCCTGTTTGTTTTTGTAGCCTTCCCAATCATCTGACTTCCCACTACTCTTTGCCACATTATAGGCTTTCTCTTTTGCTTTGATGCATTCCCTAACTTCCTTTGTCAGCCATGGCTGCCTAATCCCCCCTCTGATAACCTTTCTTTTCTTTGGGATGAACCTCTGTACTGTGTCCTCAATTACTCCCAGAAACTCCTGCCATTGCTGTTCTACTGTCTTTCCCACTCGGCTCTGCTCCCAGTCGATTTTCGTCAGTTCCTCCCTCATGCCCCTGTAGTTACCTTTATTTAACTGGAACACCTTTACATCTGATTCTACCTTCTTTCTTTCAAATTAGAGATTGAATTCTACCATATTATGATCACTGCCTCCTAAGTGTTCCCTTACTTTGAGATCTTTAATCAAGTCTGGCTCATGACAGAACACTAAGTCCAGAATGGCCTGTTCCCTTGTGGGCTCCATCACAAGCTGTTCCAAAAAGCCCTCCTGTAAACATTCAATGAATTCCCTTTCCTTGGGTCCACTGGCAGCATTATTTACCCAGTCCACCTGCATATTGAAGTCCCCCATGATCACTGTGACCTTGCCTTTCTGACATGTACTTTCTATTTCGTGGTGCATTTTGTGCCCCCGGTCCTGACCACTGTTAGGAGGCCTGTACATAACTCCCATTATGGTTTTTTTGCCTTTGTGGTTCCTCAACTCTACCCACACAGACTCCACATCATCTGACCCTATGTCGTTTAGTGCTAGTGATTTAATTTCATTCCTAATTAACAAGGCAACCCCGCCCCCTCTGCCCACCTCTCTGTCTTTTCGATAGGTTGTGAATCCCTGGATGTTTAAATGCCAGTCCTGAACCCCCTGCAACCACGTCTCTGTGATGCCTACCACATCATACCTGCCAGTCACAATCTGGGCCACAAGCTCATCTACCTTGTTCCGTACACTGCACACATTTAAATATAGCACCTTTAATTCTCTAATGACCGTCCCTTTTTGTTTTCTTAGGGTGGTGGACCTTGGTTTACTGAGCCTTTCCATACACTGTGTCATATTTTGTGGGATGGGGACAATCGTAACCACTCTTGAGTTATGTCTGTTCGTGTTTTTTTGTATTCCTAAGCGGCTACGCTCCCCGCCGATTACTTCACCTCTTGGTTCCCTGACTTTCCCTTCCCCCCCCAATCTTTAGTTTAAAGTCCTATTGACCACCCTATTTACTCTTTTCGCCAGAACACTGGTCCCAGCTCGGTTCAGTTGGAGACCATCCCAACGGTATAGGTCCTCCCTGTCCCAAAACTGATGCCAGTGTCCCATGAAAAGGAACCCCTCTTTCCCACACCACTCTTTCAGCCACGTGTTAACTTCCCTTATTCTTGCCTCCCTACGCCAATTTGCACGTGGCTCGGGCAGTAATCCGGAGATTATGACCCTTGAGGACCTGTTTTTTAAATTTGAATCCTAGCTCTTTATAATCTCTAAACAGGTCCTCTTTCCTAGACTTGCCTATGTTGTTGGTACCGACATGGACCACAACAACTGGATCCTCCCCCTCCCTCTCCAGTATCCTTTCAAGCCGGTCAGAGATGTCCCGCACCCTAGCACCGGGCAGGCAACATACCATGCGAGACTCTTTATCCTGCTCACAAAGGATACTATCTATCCCCCTGATAATAGAATCCCCTACAGCTACAACTTGCCTATTTACTCCCTCCCCTTGAATGGCCTGCTGAACCATGGTGCCTTGAGCAGCTGACTCATCCTTCCTGCCGCCCTGTTCGCCATCCACACAGGGAGCAAGTGCCTCATACCTGTTGGACAGGGTCAAGGGCTGAGGCTCCTGAGTTCCTGACTGCTGGTTCCCTTTACCTGCCTGACTTGCAGTCACACCCTGCTGTCCCTGGCCACTGGCAGGATTTAAACTACTTACTCTGACAGGTGTGACTGCCTCCTGAAACACAGTGTCCAGGTAAGTCTCCCCCTCCCGGATGTGCCTCAGTGTTTGAAGCTCAGACTCCAGCTCATCAACTCTGAGCTGGAGCTCTTCGAGCAGCCAACACTTACTGCAGATGTGGTCGCTGCAGCTCGCAATGGGATCTGCCAGCTCCCACATCAAGCAGCTCAAGCACATCACCTGACCAGCCACCATTAATTAATTAATTAGTTTAATTTAAGTTTACGAGTTTAGCTGTGTTTCTTTTAATTTGGGGCAGATTTGCTATCAACCAATCAGATCACAGCTTCCCTCTGACGTCACTTTTGGGGGAACAAACTGGAAAACGAAGTTACCGTTAGGTTTTTATACTCACAGAGACTGCTCCTCCTCCTCCGAACAGCTCCCGAAATTAGGCCCGGAGAAAGAGAGAGAACAAAACAGTCGGGACAAAGCACCTTCTCCCACTCGTCACCGAATGACCTCACTGCACCAAATTACCAAATTCTCACTCTGTCTGTGCCTCACTCACTCAGGCTGTGTCTCCTTGATCAGCGTAATGTTTCCTAGGTGCGCTTTCTGTCTGTCTTTTATACAGACTTTAGGATGACTCACACTAAAACTTCAAAGAGAAGAATACAATGTGTACCTTTGTGCCCCTTAACAGGCCTCAGGTGACTGCCAGATAAATGCCTGTCAGCAATTAGGGTGGGGGCAGCTTCAGCCAATCAGACACTAATCTACACTGCACTTTTAACTGAAAAACAGCAAAATTAGATTAACCACTTACCTTTCCTGGTTACCTCACTGCACCAAATTACCAAATTCTCACTCTGTCTGTGTCTCACTCACTCAGGCTGTGTCTCCTTCTGTGTCGTACTGTCTGTCACCTGTGTGCCAGTGTCCTGTGTCGTTGTGTCGTGTCTGTTCGTCCCCTGTGTGCTGGTGTCCTGTGTCGTCGTGTCTGTCTGTCCCCTGTGTGCTTGTGTCCTGTGTCGTTGTGTCGTACTATCTGTCCCCTGTGTGCTGGTGTCCTGTGTCGTCGTGTCTGTCTGTCCCCTGTGTGCTTGTGTCCTGTGTCGTTGTGTCGTACTATCTGTCCCCTGTGTGCTGGTGTCCTATGTTGTCGTGTCGTGCCTGTCTGTCCCCTGTGTGCTAGTGTCCTGTGTCGTCGTGTCGTGTCTCTCTGTCCCCTGTGTGCTGGTGTCCTGTGTCGTCGTGTCGTGTCTGTCTGTCCCCTGTGTGCTGGTGTCCTGTGTCGTCGTGTCGTGCTGTCTGTCCCCTGTGTGCTAGTGTCCTGTGGCGTCGTGTAGTACTGTCTGTCCCCTGTGTTCTAGTGTCCTGTGTCGTTGTGTCGTACTATCTGTCCCCTGTGTGCTGGTGTCCTATGTTGTCGTGTCGTGCCTGTCTGTCCCCTGTGTGCTAGTGTCCTGTGTCGTCGTGTCGTGTCTCTCTGTCCCCTGTGTGCTGGTGTCCTGTGTCGTCGTGTCGTGTCTGTCTGTCCCCTGTGTGCTGGTGTCCTGTGTCGTCGTGTCGTGCTGTCTGTCCCCTGTGTGCTAGTGTCCTGTGGCGTCGTGTAGTACTGTCTGTCCCCTGTGTTCTAGTGTCCTGTGTCGTTGTGTCGTACTATCTGTCCCCTGTGTGCTGGTGTCCTATGTTGTCGTGTCGTGCCTGTCTGTCCCCTGTGTGCTAGTGTCCTGTGTCGTCGTGTCGTACGGTCTGTCCCCTGTGTGCTAGTGTCCTGTGCCGTCGTGTCGTGTCTCTCTGTCCCCTGTGTGCTGGTGTCCTGTGTCGTCGTGTCGTGTCTGCCTGTCCCCTGTGTGCTGGTGTCCTGTGTCGTTGTGTCGTGCTGTCTGTCCCCTGTGTGCTAGTGTCCTGTGGCGTTGTGTCGTGCTGTCTGTCCCCTGTGTGCTGGTGTCCTGTGTCGTCGTGTCGTCTCTGTCTGTCCCCTGTGTGCTAGTGTCCTGTGCCGTGCTGTCTGTCCCCTGTGTGCTAGTGTCCTGTGGCGTTGTGTAGTACTGTCTGTCCCCTGTGTTCTAGTGTCCTGTATCGTCGTGCCGTGTCTGTCTGTCCCCTGTGTGCTGGTGTCCTGTGTCGTCGTGTCTGTTTGTCCCCTGTGTGCTAGTGTCCTGTGTCGTTGTGTCGTGTCTGTCTGTCCCCTGTGTGTTAGTGTCCTTTGTCATTGTGCCGTGCTGTCTGTCCCCTGTGTGCTACTGTCCTGTGTCATCATGTCGTGTCTGTCTGTCCCCTGTGTGCTAGTGTCTTGTGTCATTGTGTCGTGCTGCCTGTCCCCTGTGTGCTGGTGTCCTGTATCGTCGTGTCGTGTCCGTCTCTCCCCTGTGTGCTGGTGTCCTGTGTCGTCGTGTCGTGTCTGTCTCTCCCCTGTGTGCTGGTGTCCTGTGTCGTTGTGTCGTGCTGTCTGTCCCCCGTGTGCTAGTGTCCTGTGTCGGCGTGTCGGTCTGTCCCCTGTGTGCTAGTGTCCTGTGGCGTCGTGTCATGCTGTCTGTCCCCTGTGTTCTGGTGTCCTGTGTCATTGTGTCGTGTCTGTCTGTCCACTGTGTGCTGGTGTCCTGTGTCGTGCTGTCTGTCCCCTGTGTGCTGGTGTCCTGTGTCATTGTGTCGTGCTGTCTGTCCCCTGTGTGCTGGTGTCCTGTATCGTCGTGTCATGTCTGTCTGTCCCCTGTGTGCTGGTGTCCTGTGTCGTCGTGTCGTGTCTGTCTGTCCCCTGTGTGCTAGTGTCCTGTGTCATTGTGTCGTGCTGTCTGTTCCCTGTGTGCTAGTGTCCTGTGTGGTCGTGTCGTGTCTGCCTGTCCCCTGTGTGCTAGTGTCCTGTGGCGTCGTGTCGTGCAGTCTGTCCCCTGTGTGCTGGTGTCCTGTGTCGTCGTGTCGTGCCTGTCTGTCCCCTGTGTGCTGGTGTCCTGTGTCGTCGAGTCGTGCCTGTCTGTCCCCTGTGTGCTGGTGTCCTGTGTCATTGTGTCGTGTCTGTCTGTCCCCTGTGTGTTGGTGTCCTGTGTCGTCGTGTCGTGCCTGTCTGTCCCCTGTGTGCTGGTGTCCTGTGTCGTCGAGTCGTGCCTGTCTGTCCCCTGTGTGCTGGTTTCCTGTGTCATTGTGTCGTGTCTGTCTGTCCACTGTGTGCTGGTGTCCTGTGTCGTGCTGTCTGTCCCCTGTGTGCTGGTGTCCTGTGTCATTGTGTCGTGCTGTCTGTCCCCTGTGTGCTGGTGTCCTGTATCGTCGTGTCGTGTCTGTCTGTCCCCTGTGTGCTGGTGTCCTGTGTCGCCGTGTCGTGTCTGTCTGTCCCCTGTGTGCTAGTGTCCTGTGTCATTGTGTCGTGCTGTCTGTTCCCTGTGTGCTGGTGTCCTGTGTCGTCGTGTCGTACTGTCTGTGCCCTGTGTGCTGGTGTCCTGTCTCGTCGTGTCGTGCTGTCTGTCCCCTGTGTGCTGGTGTCCTGTCTCGTCGTGTCGTACGGTCTGTCCCCTGTGTGCTGGTGTCCTGTGTGGTCGTGTCGTGTCTGTCTGTCACCTGTGTGCTGGTGTCCTGTGTCGTCGTGTCGTACGGTCTGTCCCCTGTGTGCTGGTGTCCTGTGTCGTCGTGTCGTGTCTGTCTGTCACCTGTGTGCTGGTGTCCTGTGTCGTCGTGTCGTGCCTGTCTGTGCCCTGTGTGCTGGTGTCCTGTGTCGTCGTGTCGTGCCTGTCTGTCCCCTGTGTGCTGGTGTCCTGTGTGGTCGTGTCGTGCCTGTCTGTCCCCTGTGTGCTGGTGTCCTGTGTCGTCGTGTCGTGTCTGTCTGTCCCCTGTGTGCTGGTGTCCTGTGTGGTCGTGTCGTGCCTGTCTGTCCCCTGTGTGCTGGTGTCCTGTGTCGTCGTGTCGTGTCTGTCTCTCCCCTGTGTGCTGGTGTCCTGTGTCGTCGTGTCGTGTCTGTCTGTCCCCTGTGTGCTGGTGTCCTGTGTGGTCGTGTCGTGCCTGTCTGTCCCCTGTGTGCTGGTGTCCTGTGTCGTCGTGTCGTACGGTCTGTCACCTGTGTGCTGGTGTCCTGTGTCGTCGTGTCGTGTCTGTCTGTCCCCTGTGTGCTGGTGTCCTGTGTGGTCGTGTCGTGCCTGTCTGTCCCCTGTGTGCTGGTGTCCTGTGTCGTCGTGTCGTGTCTGTCTCTCCCCTGTGTGCTGGTGTCCTGTGTGGTCGTGTCGTGCCTGTCTGTCCCCTGTGTGCTGGTGTCCTGTGTCGTCGTGTCGTACGGTCTGTCACCTGTGTGCTGGTGTCCTGTGTCGTCGTGTCGTACGGTCTGTCACCTGTGTGCTGGTGTCCTGTGTCGTCATGTCGTACGGTCTGTGCCCTGTGTGCTGGTGTCCTGTGTGGTCGTGTCGTACGGTCTGTGCCCTGTGTGCTGGTGTCCTGTGTGGTCGTGTCGTACCTGTCTGTCCCCTGTGTGCTGGTGTCCTGTGTCGTCGTGTCGTGCCTGTCTGTGCCCTGTGTGCTGGTGTCCTGTGTGGTCGTGTCGTGCCTGTCTGTCCCCTGTGTGCTGGTGTCCTGTGTCGTCGTGTCGTGTCTGTCTGTCCCCTGTGTGCTGGTGTCCTGTGTCGTCGTGTCGTGTCTGTCTCTGCCCTGTGTGCTGGTGTCCTGTGTGGTCGTGTCGTACGGTCTGTCCCCTGTGTGCTGGTGTCCTGTGTGGTCGTGTCATCACTGGATTGGGTCGGAGGGCTGTTGTTGGAGCTGCCCTCCTCATCGCTGCTAGAGTCCCTGTGGGCTGGCCGCCCAGGCGCTGGCCAGGGGCGGTGTAAGCCTGATGCGCCCGGTTGGTCCACGCCGGCTGGCCGTCCAGGTGCCGGATGCGGGCGGTGTCTGCCAGATACTCCGGGTCGGTCACCGCGTGGCCCTGCCACACACAATACACCATCATGGTTCGGCAGGTGCAGGGGGGTGTGGGTTGTGGCGAGGGGGAGGGCTGAGGGGAGAGGGCGGAGGGGGAAGGGCTGAGGGGAAAGGGCTGAGGGGAGAATGCTGAGGGGAGAGGGCTGAGGGGAGAGTGCCAGGGGAGAGGGCTGAGGGGGAAGGCTGAGGGGAGAGTGCTGAGGGGAAAGGGGCCAGGTACGGGGGGGGGGGATCTCACTTGGTGGTACGCCACCGATCTCGGCATGGTCAATCTCCCGGTCCTCGGGTGCATCAGCTATACCCAGTGCCCTCTGCTCGATCACGGTGACGGGCCGCAAGTCAGGATCACCCCTTCTGTTCGGGCACGCTCCCGTTGGTTATGGGCGCTCTTCTCCTGGGGGGGGGGGGGGTGGAGATAACAGCATTGTTAGACGGTCCGTGCATTCGGTTGGATCTATGATGGCATGGTTGCACAGGGCACACGGCCAATGCGGCTTGCATGGGTGGCTGCAGCCATGCGGGCCACGGCTGTGGTTGTACCGTCCCCCTAGGGAGGGGGTGGGTGTCACACATGTGGGGGTTAGGGGGGTTGGTGCCATGGGCACATTGCTGGGTACTCACCCTTGCTGCCCTCAGCAGGTCGTTGAGCCTTTTGCGACACTGGTCACCAGTCCTGGGTGTCACCACGATGGCACTAATGGCCGCGCCCACCTCCCTCCAGAGACGCCGGGCCAAATTGGGTGGGACCCTCTGGCCGGATCCAGGGTACAGACGTCTCCTCCTCTCCTCGAGGGCATCCAGGAGCGTGTCCAGGTCGTGGTGGGTGAACTGGGGCGCTACTTGGCGTGGCGCCATCTTGCTCCATCGGCAGCCTGTGCGCTCGCGTTGCCTTACGGCGCCGTTGCGCAGCGTCGATTGCGTGGCGCCACGTCTACGACGCTGCTCTGTGTCCCGCCGCGCTCCTGCTAGCCCCCGTGTACGCCGCAGAATGGGGTCCCGGAACGGGAGTGAAACACTCCCGTTTTGACGCCGGCGCCGACACTGCCGTCGGAGCGGAGAATCGCGCCCAGGGTGTCCCTGGACACTAATGATCATCTTCTGTATGTGACAGACCTAATCCCCACCCTGGGCGATATAATGGTGCTGTTGAAGCATTCTGGCACTTATTCAGGGTACAAATTGAACCTGGAGAAAAGTGAATGTTTCCTGGTCACTCCGTCAGGGAGGGGAGCTAATCTGGGGGTGTTGCTGTTCTGCTTTGCGGGTTCTCATGTCAGGTAGTTGAGGGTTTAGGTAGCTCGGGACTGGGCTATATGAGTTTGGTGGGAAGGACCAGGACCAACCTGCAGAGGTGGGGTAGTCTCCCTCTGTCCTTCCTTGCCAGGCAGAATTCAGTTGGTCATGTAGAATATTTTATCAAGATTTCTGTTCCTGTTGATGGCCGGGATTCTCCCCTACCCGGCGGGGCGGGGGGTCCCGGCGGGATGGAGTGGCGGGAACCACTCCGGCGTCGGGCCGCCCCAAAGGTGCGGATTTCTCCGCACCTTTAGGGGCCAAGTCTTCACATTGAGGGGCTAGGCCCGCGCCGGAGTGGTTGGCGTGCGGCCGGACGGCGGAAATGGCCTTTGGCGCCACGCCAGCCGGGGCCGAAGGGACTGCACCGTGCGGCGGAAGTCTGCGCATGCGCGGGAGCGTCAGCGGCTGCTGACGTCATCCCCGCGCACGCGCAGGGGTGGGTGTCACTTCCGCATCAGCCATCGCGGAGGCTGTGGCCGAGGCGGAAGGAAAAGAGTACCCCCACGGCACAGGCCCGCCCGCGGATCCCCCCCCCCCCCCCCCCCCCAGGAGCCCGGAGCCCGCCCGCGCCGCCAGGCCCGTCGGGAAAGTAGGTGGTTTGATTCACGCCGGCGGGACTGGCATGACAGCAGCGGGACTTCGACCCATCACGGGCCAAAGAATTGCCGGGGGGGCCCGCGGACCAGCGCGGCGCGATTCCCGCCCCCGCCGAATTTTCGGTGCCGGAGAATTCGGCGGCCGGCGGGGGCAGGATTCACGCCGCCCCCCCGGCGATTCTCCGACCCAGCGGGGGGGTCGGAGAATCCCGCCCATCCTGTGTTTGCCAATTTCCCTTTAGCAAAGTCCTTTTTGGTGGAATCCATAAATTGATTTCATCCTTTATTTGGCAGGGCAAAGTGGCGAAGATTCGAAGGACAGTCCTTCCTAGGGATCAACAATCAGGGGGCTTGGTGTTGCTGAGCTTGATTTATTATAACTGGGCAGTGAATGCGGAGAAGGTGTTGGGGTGATGTGGGAATCCGGAGGCTACATGGGTAAGGATGAAGTCAAAATCCTGTAGGGGGTCGGGATTGAGGGCACTCGCTCCCATTCCCACTGGTGAAATTTACTTTAAAACCCTTACCTTTGCAGGAGCAGCCCTTTGGATTTCGGTGGGAGCGGTGCGCAAGGGCTGTCTGGGAGGTGAGTATTTACTTTAAAATCACTTACCTGGTCCCGTTTCTGTTCTTCTTTTCTGTTTTTTTTCATATAAGGCGGGAACCGGAAGTTCGACCCGCGGACATCTGGGAAGGCCCCCCCCCCCCCCACCAACCAATAAATTCTGGTGGAGAGGAAACCCGAGACACTACACGTGTAGTGTCTCCCACCCACCCTCCTCCTCTAACCTAATAATAAGACCCATTGGTGTGAGGTAAGTGCCATATTATATTATTATTATATTTTTAAAAATGTATTTATTAACCAGATCTTGGTTGGAGGTTAGAGGGATGGCAGGGAAGGTAGTGCAATGTTCCTCCTGCAGGATGTTTGAGGTGAGGGATGCCGTTAGTGTCCCTGCTGATTTTACCTGCAGGAAGTGCAGCCATCTCCAGCTCCTCCAAGACCGAGTTAGGGAACTGGAGCTGGAGTTGGATGAACTTCGGATCATTCGGGAGGCAGAGGGGGTCATAGATAGTAGCTTCAGGGAATTAGTTACACCAAAGATTGGAGATAGATGGGTAAATGTAAGAGGGACTGGGAAGAAGCAGTCAGTGCAGGGATCCCCTGCGGTCGTTCCCCTGAGTAACAAGTATACCGCTTTGGATACTTGTGGGGGGGGGGACTTACCAGGGGTAAGCCATGGGGTACGGGCCTCTGGCATGGAGTCTGTCCCTGTTGCTCAGAAGGGAAGGGGGGAGAGGAGCAGAGCATTAGTAATTGGGGACTCGATAGTCAGGGGCACAGATAGGAGATTTTGTGGGAGCGAGAGAGACTCACGTTTGGTATGTTGCCTCCCAGGTGCAAGGGTACGTGATGTCTCGGATTGTGTTTTCCGGGTCCTTAAGGGGGAGGGGGTGCAGCCCAAAGTCGTGGTCCACATTGGCACTAACGACATAGGTAGGAAAGGGGACAAGGATGTCAGACAGGCTTTCAGGGAGCTAGGATGGAAGCTCAGAACGAGAACAAACAGAGTTGTTATCTCTGGGTTGTTGCCCGTGCCACGTGATAATGAGATGAGGAATAGGGAGAGAGAGCAATTAAACATGTGGCTACAGGGATGGTGCAGGCGGGAGGGATTCAGATTTCTGGATAACTGGGGCTCTTTCTGGGGAAGGTGGGACCTCTACAGACAGGATGGTCTACATCTGAACCTGAGGGGCGCCAATATCCTGGGGGGGAGATTTGTTAGTGCTCTTTGGGGGGGTTTAAACTAATACAGCAGGGGCATGGGAACCTGGATTGTAGTTTTAGGGTACGAGAGATCGAGAGTATAGAGGTCAGGAGCACAGATTTGACTTCGCAGGAGGGGGCCAGTGTTCAGGTAGGTGGTTTGAAGTGTGTCTACTTTAATGCCAGGAGTATACGAAATAAGGTAGGGGAACTGACATCATGGGTTGGTACCTGGGACTTCGATGTTGTGGCCATTTCGGAGACATGGATAGAGCAGGGACAGGAATGGTTGTTGCAGGTTCCGGGGTTTAGGTGTTTTAGTAAGCTCAGAGAAGGAGGCAAAAGAGGGGGAGGTGTGGCGCTGCTAGTCAAAAACAGTATTACGGTGGCGGAGAGGATGCTAGATGGGGACTCTTCTTCCGAGGTAGTATGGGCTGAGGTTAGAAACAGGAAAGGAGAGGTCACCCTGTTGGGAGTTTTCTCTAGGCCTCCAAATAGTTCTAGGGATGTAGAAGAAAGGATGGCGAAGATGATCCTGGATAAGAGCGAAAGTAACAGGGTAGTTATTATGGGAGACTTTAACTTTCCAAATATTGACTGGAAAAGATATAGTTCGAGTACTTTAGATGGGTCGTTTTTTGTACAATGTGTGCAGGAGGGTTTCCTAACACAATATGTTGACAGGCCAACAAGAGGAGAGGCCACATTGGATTTGGTTTTGGGTAATGAGCCAGGCCAGGTGTTAGATTTGGAGGTAGGTGAGCACTTTGGGGACAGTGACCACAATTCGGTGACGTTTACGTTGGTGATGGAAAGGGATAAGTATACCCCGCAGGGCAAGAGTTATAGCTGGGAGAAGGGCAATTATGATGCCATTAGACATGACATGGGGGGGATAGGTTGGAGAAGTAGGCTGCAAGTGTTGGGCACACTGGATATGTGGAGCTTGTTCAAGGAACAGCTACTGCGTGTTCTTGATAAGTACGTACCGGTCAGGCAGGGAGGAAGGCGTCGAGCGAGGGAACCGTGGTTTACCAAAGAAGTGGAATCTCTTGTTAAGAGGAAGAAGGAGGCCTATGTGAAGATGAGGTGTGAAGTTTCAGTTGGGGCGCTTGATAGTTACAAGGTAGCGAAGGATCTAAAGAGAGAGCTAAGACGAGCAAGGAAGGGACATGAGAAGTATTTGGCAGGTAGGATCAAGGAAAACCCAAAAGCTTTCTATAGGTATGTCAGGAATAAATGAATGACTAGGGTAAGAGTAGGGCCAGTCAAGGACAGGGATGGGAAGTTGAGTGTGGAGTCTGAAGAGATAGGCGAGATACTAAATGAATATTTTTCGTCAGTATTCACTCAGGAAAAAGATAATGTTGTGGAGGAGAATGCTGAGACCCAGGCTATTAGAATAGATGGCATTGAGGTACGTAGGGAAGAGGTGTTGGCAATTCTGGACAGGCTGAAAATAGATAAGTCCCCGGGGCCTGATGGGATTTATCCTAGGATTCTCTCGGAAGCCAGGGAAGAGATTGCTGGGCCTTTGGCTTTGATTTTCATGTCATCATTGGCTACAGGAATAGTGCCAGAGGACTGGAGGATAGCAAATGTGGTCCCTTTGTTCAAGAAGGGGAGTAGAGACAACCCCGGCAACTATAGACCGGTGAGCCTCACGTCTGTTGTGGGTAAAGTCTTGGAGGGGATTATAAGGGACAAGATTTATAATCATCTAGATAGGAATAATATGATTAGGGATAGTCAGCATGGCTTTGTGAAGGGTAGGTCATGCCTCACAAACCTTATTGAGTTCTTTGAGAAGGTGACTGAACAGGTAGACGAGGGTAGAGCAGTTGATGTGGTGTATATGGATTTCAGTAAAGCGTTTGATCAGGTTCCCCACGGTAGGCTATTGCAGAAAATACGGAGGCTGGGGATTGAGGGTGATTTAGAGATGTGGATCAGAAATTGACTAGCTGAAAGAAGACAGAGGGTGGTGGTTGATGGGAAATGTTCAGAATGGAGTTCAGTTACAAGTGGCGTACCACAAGGATCTGTTCTGGGGCCGTTGCTGTTTGTCATTTTTTTCAATGACCTAGAGGAGGGCACAGAAGGGTGGGTGAGTAAATTTGCAGACGACACTAAAGTCGGTGGTGTTGTCGACAGTGCGGAAGGATGTAGCAGGTTACAGAGGGACATAGATAAGCTGCAGAGCTGGGCTGAGAGGTGGCAAATGGAGTTTAATGGAGAGAAGTGTGAGGTGATTCACTTTGGAAGTAATAAAAGGAATGCGGAATATTTGGCTAATGGTAAAGTTCTTGGAAGTGTGGATGAGCAGAGGGATCTAGGTGTCCATGTATATAGATCCCTGAAAGTTGCCACCCAGGTTGATAGGGTTGTGAAGAAGGCCTATGGAGTGTTGGCCTTTATTGGGAGAGGGATTGAGTTCCGGAGTCATGAGGTCATGTTGCAGCTGTACAAAACTCTGGTACGGCCGCATTTGGAGTATTGCGTGCAGTTCTGGTCACCGCATTATAGGAAGGACGTGGAAGCTTTGGAGCGGGTGCAGAGGAGATTTACCAGGATGTTGCCTGATATGGAGGGAAAATCTTATGAGGAAAGGCTGATGGACTTGAGGTTGTTTTCGTTAGAGAGAAGAAGGTTAAGAGGAGACTTAATAGAGGCATACAAAATGATCAGGGGGTTAGATAGGGTGGAAAGTGAGAGCCTTCTCCCGAGGATGGAAATGGCTAGCACGAGGGGACATAGCCTTAAACTGAGGGGTAATAGATATAGGACAGAGGTCATAGGTAGGTTCTTTACGCAAAGAGTGGTGAGGCCGTGGAATGCCCTACCTGCAACAGTAGTGAACTCACCAACATTGAGGGCATTTAAAAGTTTATTGGATAAGCATATGGATGATAATGGCATAGTGTAGGTTAGATGGCTTTTGTTTTTTGACTTCCCATGTCGGTGCAACATTGTGGGCCGAAGGGCCTGTACTGCGCTGTAGCGTTCTATGTTCTATGTTCGATGAAATATTCGCCATATGGTGGGTGTCCTCACCCTGAAGATATGGAGACAATTTTGGCAACATTTTAAATTGCAGGCGGTATCGAAGCTAGCTCCAATCTGCGCGAACCAAATATTTGAGCGTGCAAAGTTGGATGCCACGCTCGGGGGGGATGGGAAGAGAAGGGGTTGGAAAGAATGGGGGATCTGTTCTTGGAGGGACGGTTTGCGTGTTTGGAGGAGTTGTTGGAGAACTTTTGGCTCTCGCGTTCTGACTCATTCAGATACCTGCAAGTTCGTAATTTTGCGAAAGGGATCTTTTTGACATTCCCTATTGTGCCGCCAACCTCGTTGATGGAGAGGGTTCTTTCACTTGCTGGGTTGGAAGAGGGGATTATCCTGGGTATCTATGGAAGGATTATGGCCGAAGATGCACTAGGGGGTGAGGGTTAAGGTCAAGTGGGAGGAGGAGTTGGGGCTGGTGTTGGAAGATGAGGTGCGGAGTGAGGCCCTGTGGAAGGTGAATGCCATGTCCTCATGTGCGAGGCTTGGTTTAATACAGTTTAAGGGCTCATTTAGGTCTAGGATGAGAAGGTTGTTTGCAGGTGTGGAGGACAAGTGCAAGCATTGTGGGAGAGGTCCGAATGGTTTATGTGCATATGTTCTGGCCGTGTTCTAAGCTCGTAGGGTTCTGAGTCTCCTTCCAAAGCACCATATCGCCAATTCTGACAATTGAACTGGAGCCCTGTCCCCTGTGTGGTGATATAATACTAATAATCTTTATTATTGTCACACGTAGGCCTACATTAACACTGCAATGAATTACTGTGAAAGTCCCCTCGTCGCCACACTCCGGCATCTGTTCGGATATATTGAGGGAGAATTCTGAATGTCTAATTCACCTAACAAACATGCACATATGCAAATCTGTATGTAGCTGTATATAATTGTACCAATGTCTTTAACAGTACCAATGTATAAAGCTGATCATCAATACATGTAGTGACAGTTAAGACCTCCTGCCAGTAAGTGGAGCAAGACACACATGGAGCTATTTATATGTCAGAAGACTGACGAGATGCAGACAATTGGGAGCAGGACAGACAACAGGACAGTCACTTCTCACTGTAGCTCTCCAATAACTTAGATATAATTGGCTGTACATAAGTTTGTTGGTTACCTGTCCACGTGTGTAATAATAAATACTTGTTATAGTTAAACACACATGTTCTATGCGTGCCTTCATGATCAGGGGAGCCATAGAACACAACACCCTGGTTGCCATATTTGGGGTGTCAGACTTGCTGGAGCTGCAGATGGGAGCGGGGCCAATATCTTGGCCTTCACCTCGCTGATTGGTCGAAGGTGGGTACTGATGGGATGAAGGTCAGCTTCTCCACCCAGTGCCTCAGTATGGCTGAGGCATCTTCTGGACCTCGAAAAAGTCAAGTACACAGTGAGGTGAGCAATTAAGGGGTTCCACCAAAGGTGGTAGCCATTTATCTTGTACTTCAAAGAGCTGTGGCGTCATTCTCCGACCCCCCGCCGGGTCGGAGAATGGCCGTAGGCCGCCGTGAATCCCGCCCCCGCCGAAGTCTCCGGTACCGGAGATTGGGCGGGGGTGGGAATCGGGCCGCGCCGGTTGGCGGGACCCCCCGCTGGATTCTCCGGCCCGGATGGGCCGAAGTCCCGCCCAGATATTGCCTGTCCCGCCGGCGTAAATCAAACCTGGTATTTACCGGCGGGACCAGGCGGCGGGGCGGGCTCCGGGGTCCTGGGGGGGGGTGCGGGGCGATCTGACCCCGGGGGGTGCCCCCACGGTGGCCTGGCCCGTGATCGGGGCCCACCGATCCGCGGGCGGGCCTGTGCCGAGGGGGCACTCTTTCCCTTCCGCCTCCGCCACGGCCTCCACCATGGCGGAGGCGGAAGAGACTCTCCCCACTGCGCATGCGCGGGAAACTGACAGCGGCCGCTGACGCTCCCGCGCATGCGCCGCATTTCCGCGCCAGCTGGCGGGGCAACAAACGCTATTTCCGCCAGCTGGCAAGGCGGAAATCCCTCCGGCGTCGGCCTAGCCCCTCAATGTTGGGGCTAGGCCGCAAAAGATGCGGAGCATTCCGCACCTTTGGGCCGGCGCGATGCCCGTCTGATTGGCGCCGTGTTTGGCGCCAGTCGGCGGACATCGCGCCGTTGGGGGAGAATTTCGCCCCTGGTCACCTGGTCACTCATTGGGGGGAGAGTTAGGGTGATTGGTTCTTTTGTTCTTTTTTTCTATGCAGGGGTTTGTAATTGGGGGTGATGTGGTGTTGTGGTGTTATGTGTAAAATGGAAAATGTTTGAATAAAAATATTTTACAAAACAAATCTTACATTACCTACAAAATACTAGAGCTACCCAAGTTCAGTGTATACTAAGCATAAAGATGGCTTGGTCGGCTATGGATCTGATTGCTGGAATTCATCTGGCCCATTTTCATGAAGGTGGTTCTCGTTGGCGGTCTCTTCCTCCCTTCCTTCTTGTCAAGGTTTGGTCTGATCTGGTCTTCACTTCTCCGATCTGGTAAAGGTCACCTCGCATGTCAAGTCTTCGCTTCTGAGGGGTCGGGAGTGTCTGTTTTTATTCCCTTCTGGCTTCGCGCCCTTTTCCCACTTCCTGTAACCTTTGGCCAATGGTGTTTCGAAAAGGGTTTTTAGTGTCCAATGATCCGATTGACGCCCTATTGACAGGTTACCTGGGCCACCCCCATCTCCCATGGCCATGTTTGAACGTACCCCTTGCCAAATAAGGTAACGGCTGGGACTCCAGGCGCCCGAGAGTCTGGCACAGCCTGGTTTCGTAACAATAGGCCCGTGAATTTCAATCGGATTGATTATCTCTTGATGGCCAATTGACAGAGCAGGTCCATGTCTTGGCAGCCTGTCTCACCTCTAAGTGTATTCGAACTTGACCAGTCCAAATTCCCATGCGACTGCTGGAGCGACTGGAGCTCGTTTTAAAGTATCCAATTCTTTAATTTAAAATACCCAGGGGGCAATTTTCCAAGCCCCGCAACGGGCCGGAGAATCGCCGCAACCGTGCCACGGCGTGCCGACGCCGGCGTGCGATTCTCCGAGGTGCGGAGAATCGGCGCCATTTGCGCCGCGCGTTCGGCGCAGCGCCGGCCACAGGCCGCTGGAATCAGCAGGGCCACCGATTCTCCGGCCCGGATGGGCCGAGCAGCCGCGTGGATACGACAGAGTCCCGCCGGCGCCGTTCACCCCTGGTTGCTGCCGGCGGGAACTCTGCGCGAACGGTCGGAGAGCGGCCTGTGGGGGGGGGCTCCGTCCCCGGGGGGCCTCCGATGGGGTCTGGTCCGCAATCGGGGCCCACCGATCAGCGCCCCCCCCCCCTCCCCCCCCCCCCCCGCCGGGCCTTCTTTCCTGCGCGGCCGGCCCCTGAACACCGACGCCATGTCGAGTCGGGGCCGGCGCGCTAAAGAAGTCCCCCGCGCATGCGCCGTGCTGGCCCCCTGTGGGGGATAGAATCGGTCGTCCCCGTGCCTGTTTCGCACCGTTGTGAAATGCGACGGCGTTCACGACGGCGCGAACACTTGGGCTCCATTTTGGAGAATCGTCCCCTAATTTTAATCAGGCCTGAATCTAGGCCTTGCTAGGTTACCACAACTTGAAAGATTTTTAAATTTTAAACATTACAGTGCAGAAGGAGACCATTTGGCCCATCGAGTCTGCACTGACCCTCTGAAAGGGTTCCCTACCTAGGGTCAGGCCCATACCCAATTCCCCCAACTCAGTAATCCCATGTAACTCTAACCTTCTGGACACTAAGGGGCTATTGAGCATGGCCATCCACCTAAACTGCACATCTTTGGACTGTGGGAGGAAACCGAAGCACCCGGAGAAAACCCACGCACACACGGGGAGAAAGCGCAAACTCCACACAGTCACCTGAGGTGGAAATTGAACCCGGGTCTCTGGAGATGTGAGGCAGCAGTGCTAACCACTGTGCCATCATGCCCTCCCTCCAGTTAACTCCGGGCACGATTTAACTTCAGAACTTCCCTTTATCCCGCCCCCCCATCCCCTAGGCTTCCTATTCAGCCCCCCATTACCCCATCTCGCCCCACCCCCCTCTTAACTGGCACCTTGCAGTCTGAGTGGTGGCAAGGTGGTAAGTACCTTCCCAACAATAGCCCTTGGAATGTCGAGGGGCGTCTTTCCTGGGAGGTGGGGGTCAGGTAGTGTGCTGGGCTGGAGGGGCTCAGATTGGCGTTTTCTCTGGGATGCAGCTCTTTTGACTGCTCTGCCCATCTGCAGCCTTCTTGAGGAAAGAGCAGCTGAGTGGGCTGTCCCTCACTTTCTAGGAAGCACTGGAGAACGAGGCAGACTCGTAAAACAAATTGCAGTTAGAGAAACAGCTGCTATCCTGACTTAATGGATGCCTGCAGAGTTATAAAAATAAACAATCTGATTCTACCCATTGAATGTCCAGCGAGCTGTCAATCACAAAGTTTTCAGCAGGCAATGGAGTGTGAATTTCAATGTAAACAATCTAGTTCAAAGCATTTTATCTCTTAGCCATAGACACTGACTTCCGTACTTCTAAAGGCAATTAAATTGACTGTGTAAAAATCACTTCAAAGGTTTCCACCATTTTAATGGCATAACTTTCACCTTTATCTCACAGTCCTTTAAACTTGGCATACTGACAAGAGTTTTTAAAGAGTTTAGGGGTACAGATAAGAATACCTTCATTTTATTATGAGGGATGTGCATTTAGGAAATAATGAGTGACTGTATAAATGATATTGGGGCATAAATGAGAATATTTTCACTATTATGGGATAGCCTTTACACACTGACTGTTTAAATGGTTTAAGGCTACAGGCAAGAACATTTTCACTGAATTCAGGTAAAACTTTAGTTTTTACATTCTGAGTGATTGTTAATGGGTTTAAAGACTGCAGATGGGGAGAGCAGCCAAAGGAGCCCCATCCCAGGGAAGACCCTGACCTGAGCCCCTCCAGCCCAGCACAAGCCCTCTTGACTCCCCATCTCCCAGGAAGGATCCCCATGACACCCTTGCTGGGAGGGTACTAACCACCTTGCCACCCCTCGGACTGCAAGCTACCAGAACCATGTTCCTCAATACTTTCCCCAATTCACGCCAACGAGACTCTCAGCTGAGTGTGCGGGGTGGGGGGGGGGGGGGGGATTGGTGCGGAGCATCTCCCAGCTGGCTTGTGAATGGTGTATCCCACCCAGCAATGACATGCAAAATAGTTCTAATGAGCTAGGCCGCTACCCCCGGTGGCGTTGCTGACCACCACTCCAATAAGATTTGTCGCCGTGCAATTAGAGAGGCGAAGGCCACAACATCAGCCTTCCTCCCCTCCATCAACTCTTGCTTCTCCGAAACCCCAAGTATCGGCACCAAAGGATCCAGCTCCCCCTCCTGTCCCACTATCCTTGCTCGGGCCGCAAACACTCCCACCCAGAATCTCTCCAACCTTTCACAGCCCAGAACATGTGCGCACGATTCGCTGCTCCCCACCCACACCTCTCACACTCATCTGCCACCCCCTGGAAGAAACTACTCATTCTTGCCCAAGTCATATGTACCTTGTGCACGACCTTGAACTGTATCAAACTCATCCTTGCGCACGAGGAGGTCGCATTTACTCTTTGTAGTGCCTCACTCCATACTCTCCAATTTATCTCCCCTCTCAGTCCCCCTTCCCATTTTTCCTTAATTCACCATTCACTCACCTCCCTGCTCTCCCAGTCACCTGTATCTGTCTCCAATTCTACCCTCCCCTTCCACATCCGGAAGCAACAGTCGCACCAGCAGGGTGTACCTTGGCAACCTGGGGAACTCCTTCCAAACCTTCCGTGCAAAGTTCCTTACCTGCAGGTACCTGAACTCTTGGGAGCTCTACCCTCTCCCTCAATTCTTTCAGACTGGCAAACTCTTCTTCCAGATACAAATCCCTCACCTTGACCAGCCCCACTTCTCTCCACCTCCTATACTTGCCATCCATCCGTCTCGGCTCAAACCCGTGATTCTCACATAACGGCCCTAACACCGACATCCCCTCCATCCTAAAGTGCCTCCTAAATTGGTTCCCGATCTTCACAGTGGAGGTCCCTGAGTACCTGCTGGGCGCCATTGGCAATGCTGCCATCACCATAGCCCTTAAGCTGGTCCTCTTACAGGATTCCTCCTCCATCCTAACCCATTCTACCCCCTCTCTTTCCCACCATCGCCTCACCTTCTCCACCTTCGCCCAATAATAATGAAGCAGGTTCGGCAACGCCAACCCTCCCTGCTGCCTCTGCCTCTGCCTCTGTAACAGGGTCCTCCTCACCCTTGGCACCTTCCGCGCCCATACAAAGCCCGAGATAATTGTGTCCATTTTCCGAAAAAAGGCCATCGGAACAAAGAGGAGGGTCTGGAAAATGAACAGGAACCTCGGCAGAATGTTCACCTTTACATCTTGTACCCTCCCCGTCAATCTCAATTGCAACGTATCCCACCTCTTGAGATCCTCCCTGGCCTCCTCCACCAGCTTCGTTAAATTCCACTTGTGAAGAATCGCCCATTCCCTCGCTACATGCTGCGTATTTGTTGAGTAGATAACTCCTTGTTTTAGATGCAGATCATGATTAATGTACTGGCGGTTACCACGGCAATGGATCAAAATCCTTGTAATTGTTAAACTTATCAAATATTTATTTCTGAAAGCATGTTTCTGAATAGTATCTTTCTTAAATCTCATTTTTACAGATGCTGTACGGAGAATTACAAATATGAACGTAGGTGCATTATATTTGATTTTGTTTTTATTTCCTCATAGGAATTAACTCCTCAGATTGCTATCATATCTCATCAGAAGTTATGTGGCAGATGGAAACTTTAAAAGTGAGGATGGATGGGCATGTTTGAGATAGGAAGGGACAAAGAAGAACTAAAATCTCAGATTTGTTGCTTATCAAACATTTGTTTGTTCACTGCCAGACTATGTAGTGTGTGAAATATGGCGAGGTATAAATCAGATTGAAGTGCTGCCTGATTCTTCATGGATCTGCATGGGAAATACAAAAGAATCAGGGGCGAAATTCTCCGTTATCGGCGGAAAGTCCGCCGATCGGCGCAAAAAACGGCGCAAATCCGATTTGCGTCACGTCGGAAAAATGGGTCGATAGTCTCCGGCCCGAAATGGGCTAGCAGCGATGTAACAGGATCCGCGCTTGCGCAGTGGTTCACGCCGTGCAGCGTCATACGTGCCGCACGGAGTGACGGCTCATAAGGCCGCGCTGCTCCCCCCCACCCGACCGGAACACCCGACCGCAACACCCGACTGGATGGCTGGCCGCCGCTCAGCCCCGAGGTTCGAGTCACGCGATGTGGAGGCGCTCCTGGACGCGGTGGAGCAGAGGAGGGACGCCCTGTATCCCGGGCACGGCCGCAGAGTTGCCCCACGCCACAGCCGGCGTCTGTGGAGGGAAGTGGCAGAGGCTGTCACCGCTGTGGCCCTGACACCACGGACAGGCACCCAGTGCCAGAAGAAGGTGAACGACCTCGTCAGAGCAGGCAGGGTGAGCCTCCCCATATCCCCCCTCCCCCATATCCCCCCTCCCCCATATCCCCCCTCCCCCATATCCCCCCTCCCCCATATCCCCCCTCCCCCATATCCCCCCTCCCCATGTCCCCCCCTCTCCCATGTCCCCCCTCCCCATGTCCCCCCTCCCCCATATCCCCCCCTCCCCCATATCCTCCCCTCCCCCATATCCCCCCCTCCCCCATATCCTCCCCTCCCCCATATCCCCCCTCCCCCATATCCCCCCTCCCCCATATCCCCCCTCCCCCATATCCCCCCCTCCCCCATATCCCCCCCTCCCCATATCCCCAAGTGAATCCAGCCCTAACCTTAACCTCTGCAATGCACGCGCAACCGATGGCGTGCATTCATATACCTGCCTAACAGTGTTGCCTTTTACACCTGCCACCCCCTCCCCCCCACAGGAGAAGCGCGCACACAACAATAGGGAGCATGTGAGGACTGGAGGAGGCCCCGCTGATGAGAGGCCACTGACCGAACACCAGGAAAGGGCCCTGGAACTGGCTGGTGGACCTGAGGACCAGGAGGTTGCTGATGCAGAGGTCGGGGGCGTAGTAGCAAGTGAGCCACCGACAGCCCGTCCCCATATCCCCCCTCCCCTATATCCCCCTCCCCCGTATCACCTGATCACTGCCTGATGTCTAACCATGCATGCTTCATTGTGTATCGCAGGACCAAACGTCCAGGCACCCATCCCCGCAGATGCAGACCGCCCGCAGGATGCCCCTCGGAGGCCACGGGAGACGGAGAGACCCGGACCCTCCGGCATGCGACGCCCGCAGGATGCCCCTCGGAGGCCACGGGAGACGGAGAGACCCGGACCCTCCGGCATGCGACGCCCGCAGGATGCCCCTCGGAGACCACGGGAGACGGAGAGACCCGCACCCTCCCCGCAGGATGCCCCTCGCACACCACGGGAGACGGAGAGACCTGGAGCAACAGGGAGACGACACCCCCGTCACGTGCGGGTGCGACCACCCAGCGATGAGGGGGGCAGCCACAGGCCCCCGTCACATCCGAGCCAGGACACCACTACCCAGGACACCACTACCCAGGACACCACTACCCAGGACACCACTACCCGGGACACCACTACCCGGGACAGCAGTACCCAGGACAGCACTACCCAGGAAGACGAAATACCGGACAGTGACTCAGAGTGGATGGGTGGAGACGAACCCCCACCCCAAAGTGCCATGGACTCAGAGTGGGACGAAGAGCACGACACAACGCCACTGCTGTCACCAACACCCTCCACCATCGCAGAAACACTCACCTCGGTTGGGCACTTTAGTGATGAGGCGTCTGGTACACTCACTGGTGCGCACAACACAGCCGTCCCGGTACAGCAGGTGGAGGTCGGAGCAGCAGAGGGGCCGGGCGGTCGGAGGGCAGCCCAGCCCAAGCGAACATCTGCCGCCCAGATGGATCCCGGGTTCCTGGAGTTACCACACCCACACATAGATCCGATGCAACCACCGACCCGGAGACGAGCGAAGAGGGTGACGGGCGGATTGCGGCGGCTGCGGTCGCAGGTGGAGGAGTCCACCCGCGTCCAGGAGCTGGGAGTGGTGCCGGTCATGCGTGCCACCCAGGCCGACACCGCACGGGTGGCATCCGCGGTGGAGGCAATGGGTGCGACGGTGCCAGACATGGGGAACGGTTTGCGAGGCCTAGGGCTTTCCGTGCAGGCGGCGTCTGTGGCCCAGGAAATGGCTGCCCTCTCACAGGAGGCCATGAGCCAGTGCCAGCGCCATATGGCAGAGGCGCTCAACGCCATAGCCCAGTCTCAGCAGGCCATGGCCCAGTCTCTGCAGGCCATGGCCCAGTCTCAGCAGGCCATGGCCCAGTCTCTGCAGGCCATCGCTGAGGGCATCGGCGCCAGTGGCCATGTGCGAGCTGGCGTCGCACTGTCACAGACAGGGTTTGCCAACCCCCTGGGCTCCATGGCTGCAAACCTGCAGACCCCTGCAGACCAGCACGGGCCTCCAGGACTGGCAGCGCCAGATGTCATGGGGGCGTCGGATGGCCAGTCCGTTCGCATCCCCCACCCATGTAGAGGCCTGGGGGCCATCAGGCACCCCGAGGGAGGAGGAGGTGGTGTGGTCCGTCCCGGCTCCCTCTGTAGGGAGGTCCCGGTACACCGCGACACCTCGGACTCCCCCCCTTCCGTCCCAGGTGCATCGGGTGGGCAACGGGCAGGACAGGCTGGCAGCTCGCCATCCCAGTCGCCCGGGCCGCAGCCTGGCCCATCTAGGCCAGGACGCCCCAGGAAACGGCCGCCAAAGGGATCCAGTGTCAGAGGGCAGGAATCACAGGAGTCCACCTCCAGTTCTGCTGTACCGTCTGGGGAACCACGTAGACGTAGTCAAAGGGCCCGTAAGGCCAAACAATTAGACACTGAGTAAGTTGGCACGGTTGCAGGGCACAGATGAGTTTTAGGGGCTAGGGCACGTGCATGAACTCCTTTGGTTATTAAAGTCAATGTTACACCTACAGAAGCTGCCTTTGTGCTCTGTGCAAAGTGTGCGGGGGTGTCATGTACGTTGAGCGCAAGTGTGTGTGTGAGGGGTGGTCTTACTTCAGCCCCAGGTGAGTCTGCCCCCTTCCCCCTGGGCCGCCATCAACATCCCCCGGGCAGAGGACGGGACCGTGCGCTGCAGTGTCACAGCCGCATGCAGGGATGGTCCGGGTGGATGGTGGTACTGTGGCCATGGGTCAGACATAGTCCAACGATGTAGAGCCAGGAGCTCATCAGAGGCGGGTTGTCATCATTCTCCATGGCCTGCGATAGACACGCGTCCACCCGCAACTGTGTGAGCCCGGCCCGTTGTGCCGCAGGTGGATCGGCAATGGGGGGGGGGTTGGTGTGCATGCGGGTGGGGTGTGTGGGGTTGGGGAGGGGGGTGAGGGTGCTGGGTGGGTGGATGGGTGGGGGGTGTGGGTGGTCGGCTGTTGTCATGGTGTGCGGTCTGTGGCCATACTACCCGATTCCCACGCCCATCTAGTCAGTGAAGCGGGCGTCTATCAGTCTGTCCCGTGCCCACTGGGCCAGCCGGTAACGGTGGACAGCCACCCGCCTGTGTCTACCCCGTCTGCCCTGACCATTACCCCCATCCCCCTCATCTGGGGAGGACTGCGCCTCTTCCTGCTGCTCCTCCACTCCGCCCTCCTCTGCCTGCGGCACATCGCCCCTCTGTTGGGCTATGTTGTGCAGGACGCAGCACACCACAATGATGCGGCCGACCCTATCTGACCGATACTGGAGGGCGCCCCCAGAGAGGTCCAGGCACCTGAAACGCATCTTCAGCACGCCAAAGCACCTCTCTATCACTCCCCTTGTCGCTACATGGGCATCATTGTAGCGGTTCTCCGCCTCATTGCGTGGCCTCCGTATAGGCGTCATCAGCCACGATCGCAATGGGTAGCCCCTGTCGCCCAGCAACCAGCCCCTCAGCCGGGGATGGTGTCCCTCGTACATGCCGGGGATGGATGACCGCGACAACACGAATGAGTCATGTACACTGCCTGGGTGATGGGCGCAGACGTGCAGGATCACCATGCGGTGGTCGCAGACCACCTGTACGTACATCGAATAGGTCCCCTTCCTATTAATGAACACGGCCCTGTTATCTGCAGGTGGCCGCACGGCGACGTGCATCCCATCGATCGCGCCCTGGACCATGGGAAACCCGGCCACGGCAGAGAAGCCCACGGCCCGGGCATCTTGGCTGGCCCGGTCCACGGGGAAGCGGATGTAGCGGTGCGCCATGGCAGATAGGGCATCTGTCACTGCCCGGATGCACCGGTGCACCAATGTCTGCGATATGAGGGACAGGTCCCCACTCGGTGCCTGGAATGACCCCGTTGCATAAAAGTTCAGGGCCACCGTAACCTTGGTGGACATGGGGAGAGGGTGTCCCCCGCCAGTGCCACGCGGTGACAGGTGTGCCAGCAGGTGGCAGATATGTGCCACGAATTCCCGGCTCATCCGGAGTCTCCTCCTGCATTCCCGGTCCGTGAGGTCCTGGTATGACTGCCTGGGCCGGTACACACGGGGCGCCCTCGGGTGCCTCCGTTGCCGTGGGGCCGTGACGTCCTCCTCCCCCTCCTCGTCCTGTCGGTCGGGTGTCCCTCCAGCCTGGGCGGCTGCCGCCTGCCCCTCTGCAGCAGCCTGCGCCGCCTCTCTGGCACGCTCCTCCTCCTCCTCCTCCTCCTCATCCAGGGCAACATAGACATGAGCGGCTGCCGCCACGGCGGCCAACATCGCTGGATGATCTGAAAACATGACGGCCTGGCGGGGGGAGGGGAACGACGACATGTCATCATTGCCCATATCCCCTCCTCCTCCCAGCCAGGTGGCATGGACCGCATGGGTCCAACTGTTGGAGGCTGGCACCTGGCCAGATGGACCAACTCACTTGCCCTCCCATCCCCCTCCCCAGCAGGGACCCCCCCCCCCCCCCGGCACGGACCCCGCCCCCCCCAACCTACACCCCGGCATGGACCCCCATCCCCCTCCCCGGCACGGACCCCCCCCCAACCTCCACCCCGGCACGGACCCCCCCCCCCCCCAACCTCCACCCTTGCACAGACCCCCCCCAACCTCCACCCCGGCACGGACCCCCCCATCCCCCCCCCCGGCACGGACCCCCCCCAAACTCCACCCCGGCATGGGCCCCCATCCCCCTCCCCGGCACGGACCGCCCCCCCAACCTCCACCCCGGCACGGACCCCCCCCACAACCTCCACCCCAACACGGACACCCCCAACCTCCACCCCGGCACGGACCCCCCCCCCAACCTCCACCCCGGCACGGACCCCCCCCAACCTCCACCCTGGCACGGACCCCCCCATCCCCCCCCCCCGGCACGGACCACCCCCCAAACTCCACCCCGGCACGGGCCCCCCCATCCCCCCTCCCCGGCACGGACCGCCCCCCCAACCTCCACCCCGGCACGGACCCCCCCCCAACCTCCACCCCGGCACGGACACTCCCAACCTCCACCCCGGCACGGACACCCCCAGCCCCCTCCCCGGCACGCACCTCCCCCCCAACCTCCACCCCGGCACGGACCCCCCCCCAACCTCCACCCCGGCACGGACCCCCCCCCCCCCCGGCACGGACCCCCCCCCAAACTCCACCCCGGCATGGGCCCCCATCCCCCTCCCCGGCACGGACCGCCCCCCCAACCTCCACCCCGGCACGGACCCCACCCACAACCTTCACCCCGGCACGGACACCCCCAACCTCCTCCCCGGCACGGACCCCCCCCCCAACCTCCACCCCGGCACGGACCCCCCCATCCCCCCCCCCGGCACGGACCACCCCCCAAACTCCACCCCGGCATGGGCCCCCATCCCCCTCCCCGGCACGGACCCCCCCCCAACCTCCACCCCGGCACGGACACTCCCAACCTCCACCCCGGCACGGACACCCCCAGCCCCCTCCCCGGCACGCACCTCCCCCCCAACCTCCACCCCGGCACGGACCCCCCCCAACCTCCACCCCAGCACGGACCCCCCCCCCCGGCACGGACCCCCCCCCAACCTCCACCCCGGCACGGACCCCCCATCCCCCTCCCCGGCACGGACCCCCCCCCAACCTCCACCCCGGCACGGACCCCCCCATCGCCCTCCCCGGCACGGACCCCCCCCCATCCCCCTCCCCGGCACGGACCCCCCCCCAATCTCCACCCCGGCACGGACCCCCCCATCGCCCTCCCCGGCACGGACCCCCCCCCCATCCCCCTCCCCGGCACGGACCCCCCCCCCCAACCTCCACCCCGGCACGGACCCCCCCCACAACCTTCACCCCGGCACGGACACCCCCAACCTCCACCCCGGCACGGACCCCCCCCCAACCTCCACCCCGGCACGGACCCCCCCCAACCTCCACCCTGGCACGGACCCCCACATCCCCCCCCCCGGCACGGACCACCCCCCAAACTCCACCCCGGCATGGGCCCCCATCCCCCTCCCCGGCACGGACCCCCCCCCCCAACCTCCACCCCGGCACGGACACTCCCAACCTCCACCCCGGCACGGACACCCCCAGCCCCCTCCCCGGCACGCACCTCCCCCCCAACCTCCACCCCGGCACGGACCCCCCCCCAACCTCCACCCCGGCACGGACCCCCCCCCCCACCCGGCACGGACCCCCCCCCCAACCTCCACCCCGGCACGGACCCCCCCATCCCCCTCCCCGGCACGGACCCCCCCCCAACCTCCACCCCGGCACGGACCCCCCCATCGCCCTCCCCGGCACGGACCCATCCCCCTCCCCGGCACGGACCCCCCCCCCAATCTCCACCCCGGCATGGACCCCCCCATCCCCCTCCCCGGCACGGACCCCCTCCCGGCACTCCCCCGGAGCCCAGCCTATTCTAACCCCCCCCCCCTCCCCCCCCGCCGCACACACACACACACAAGCCGAGACACACCTCTCCTCACGCATTCAGACTGCGGCCACGCCATCGCCTGCCCAGAGCCAACCCCCCGGCCGTCACTCACCTCCACGCTGGTCGGCGTGAACCTTGAGCACAGGGTCACGCCGATGAAAAGGAGGTTTAATTTACGTTGACGTGAATGGTCATCACGTCGACGGGACTTCGGCCCATCCGGAAGGGAGAATATCGGCTGGCCGAAAATCGGCTGCCTTGCGCAGACCCGTGACATTCTCCGCGGCAGCGGCGCCATTAACGCCCCGCCGACCTTTCTCCCTTCGGAGACTTCGGCAACCGGCGGGGGCGGGATTCACGGCGGCCAACGGCCATTCTCCGACCCTCTGGGGGGTCGGAGAATGACGCCCCAGAAAATTGATCAAAGATTTGGAATGGGAACCAGTGCTGCAAAGAAGGGAGAACAACAGGTTGCCCATGTTCTCTAAAATATGGAATGGAGTGTTGGGAATTAGCAGATAAGTACCTGGTGCCCTCCAGCAATGAGAAAACATGAGGTAGCCACCTCCATGACCTACAAATTGTTTCCAAGACAGTGGGTTAACCTCTGAGCTCCAGGACACTGGGGAACAAGTTCCCAGGTAAGGGTTTACACAGCAATTGCCTCGGAAATGCAAACTTATAACGAGCAATTGTCCTGCGTTGGGAACCATTTGAGAATGCAATGTAAATCACAAACGTCTGAGTTCTGACTGGTTAAATCAATTGTTGCCCAGAAAAGCCGAAGAATGAAAACCACTTCCAGCTTCTTGATAACTATTTCTCTGACCTATCCCAATCTCCTACGGACACTCACATACTCAACTCCCGACTCTCACCTCACCTTTGCCGCCACAGCCCTCAACGCTAGGCCCTGGGGACAGGCTACACTGCCCAGATCTCACCCAGCCTGAATTGAAAGGTCATACGAGACAGGATTGTCTGGATTTCCAGGTAAGTAATTTTGGGTGCAGCGGAGGCAATCCGATTTAATTACCACTCCATTGGAAGTTATGGCCCAGTCTGATTCAACAATTGCTCTCTCTCTCTCTCTCCCCCCTACCCCCCACCCCCCGTCCTGCCCTGGAATATTTGGCCCAGATCACCTTGTCTCCAGACACTGTAGATTGGACATAAGCCCAAGGTATGTTTTGGAAGTCAGGTCACCTCAGAAGCCCCAACACACTGACTCTATGAGAATTGCTCGGAAATTTAAATCCCTGGACCCTCTGCAAAAATCTTTGTCGGGATTCTCCTTTACCTACGCCAAAATCGCGAACTGCAATTGGGCGGAGAATAGGATCCGACGCCAAAATTGCGGCAGGTGCCGATTTGATGCCAGATCCCATTTCTCAGTCACCTCGGCAGGGGCGTCAATGCGTACCATACAGTAAACTCCGTTTGCATATCATTAGCGGGACCGACCCGGAATTCACCGGCGCCTCTGCGAGGCTCCTCCTCCGATCGGCCAAGTTCCCGACGGCACGGTTCACTTGCGTTTTTAAAAATCATGAAACCGGTGTGGTGGCTGGTGAGGGAGAGAGAGGAGGTAGGACCCGGAGAGGAGCGACTATGGGTTGCCGGGCCGTACACTGGCCGGGCTGGCTGGGGTGTGTGGAGGGGGCGTGCCCTGCCAGGACTGGGGGCGGGGTGGGGGGCGACCAAGGCACAGGCCGAGTAGCCGGGGTGACCCCCCCATGGGACTGGGGCGGTGCCAGGCACAGACCGTCATTACCGTGGCCATCTGGCTGCACAACCCACTGACCACCCACCAAGTCCCCTGGACCTGGCCATTCTGAGGCCGTAAATGCAGGTAAAGCCTACGCCGTGCGGCTGCTAGTCCCCCACTGGGCGGAGGAACTGCGCGGGGGCGGCGTCGACTTTCTGGCCTTAAGACCAGACGGATCCTGTGGACATAGCCGCAGAATGGGAGACTCCAGCCCATAGTCTCAGAAAAGGAGAATCCCGCCCTTTAAATTTGAGCTAGAATCAGAGACTTGGGACAATTCTGATTTACTTACCCGGATTGTTAACTCGGAAATGTGAGACAGAAAAATCCAATCAAATTCCTGGGTAACTATATAACTGACCCGTCAATCACTCACACTGATCTCAGATTAACATTCCCCATCCATCCCTCCTCCTCCCCCCTCCCCACCAACCTATCCTGAACCAACCTCACCACCTGACTCCCTCCAACTCTTCCAACCCCCAATATCCTTGACCGAACCAGACCACACGCCGCCATCCAGCTCCATCCCTCCAACACCCCCACCTCACCCTCAACGTGACCGTACCTCACCGCCCTAACCACCTGCCACCCTGCACTTGTACCTCCCAATCTACCTGCAACACTGCCACCTACCCACCTGTCACCCTATCCATGTCCTCACTTACATCAGCCACCCTCCCCCCTGCCCACCATCCATTCCCTCAGCTGCTGAAAACATTAACACGCTGAAAAAGCTGTTTAAATGTCTCAGATTTTCAGTGTTAGTGAACACTTACCAAAATGCGACAGCCAGTGCTGTAAAAATGGGATGCAATTTGCCTTTCCCCAATGATCCAGCGCTGCAAAGAAACAGTTGGATTAAAGGTACATTACGCATTTCAGTAAAAGCCAGGATCGGACGTCTATATGTACCCATTGATCTGTTATGCTGTTATTTTTAAAAATCTGCTCTTAAAAAATGTAATATAATGAGTGGATTCTTGTGATGAATCTGTTACCTCTCCCAATTCATACATAATAAGTTATTGCAAACTGGACTAACTATAAATTGTCAATCTTCTCCAATTTACTCTAGATTATTACAACTATAGAATTACATTTTATCCAGTGTGCTTTTGTTGCAGAATTCGGGACCGTTATGAACAATCAGTCATCCGCTATATTTTGTTTGTGCTGCTCATATGTTACTTCATAGTCATTGAGACATTCTACTAAACAAGAGAGAATGGTATGTAAATACATCATAATCAAAATTATGCCTTACACATTCGTGTTACCTAATTTTCATTTGAGGAAAGGGCAAAAATAGACTCTATAATTTCTGACAGACATGGATCATTGCCCATACACCATCCTCTTTCAATACGCTTCTTCTGTCACCGAGCTGTCTGTGATTCTGCTCTTCTGTGATTCCATCCGTACCAGACTGCATATCTCCAGTAAAGACTTCTCTTCATGTTCCTGTACGGTAATCTATGAAATTTGCCAAAGACCTATTCTTATTTCTCGGTTCTCATCAAGATGATTCCTCTCAATAACGTCAGCTAGGTGTGTGGGTCAGCTTTCTTTTCTGACATCATCCAGCTCTATTTCGGTGTCACTTACTGCAACCCTGAATCCACGTCTGTGCAATCAAACCGTCACATCCGACAGGATTATGTATGGATCACAATTTCCTCCCACTGAATTTCTGAAAAACTGGTAAACTCACTTGGCCTCCGACAATCAGCCTTAACAGGCCGTTTCATCATAGAAAGCCTACAGTGCAGAAGGAGGCCATTCGGCCCATCGGGTCTGCACTGACCCTCTGAAAGAGTACCCTACCTAGGCTCACTCGCCTGCCCTATCCTTGTAATCGCACCTAACCTACACATTTTTGGTCTGTGAGAAGAAATCGAAGCACCCGGAGGAAACCCACGCAGACCGAGTGAATGCGCAAACTCCACACAGACAGTCACCCAAAGCTGGGATCGAACTCGGGTCCCTGGCTCTGTGAGGCAGCTAACTTCTGTGCCATCGTGCCGCCCTTCGTTACTGCAATTGGTTACCAACATCTCTGACCCTAGACCCATCAGCAGTAAAATGGCTGGGAGGCCGGTAAACTGAATTTCTGTTCCCACCAGACTCAGTGACAAATTCAGTCCCCTCTCATTGAAGTAGCTTCGTGACAACTAGAACCTCTTGTCTGCTAACTGAGTACCTTTTCAACAATGTTACACCCCTCCTCCTCCCCCTCCCCCCCAGCTACTCTGAACAGATTTTGGACAATTAGCATTCCCAATAACTTACAATATCTGGAACACTCTTCCACTCTAAGCAACATGTTCTCCCTCCTTCCCTCTAAATAAGAAAAACATAAGACATATATGCAGCAGTGGGCCCTAAAATCCCATCAAACCTTCTCCACCAATCAATAAAATCATGGCTGAATTTCTACCTCCATTCCACTTTCCACTCTCTCCCCATATCCTTTAATTATATCCCCTGATTCTCTTCATGCCCAAAAAATCATTGATCTTGTTCTTGAATATACTCATTAACTGAGCATCCAGTACTCCAGGGTGGGGAATTCCAAATATACCCAACCCTTTTGAGTGAAGAAATTCCTCAGCATCTCAGTCCTAAATGACAAATTTTCTTATCTTGAAACTATGACCCTCTAGGCCTAGCTTCTCCTCACAGCATCCACCCTGTCAAGCCCCTCGAAGAATTTTATATGATTCAATGTGGCCAACTCTTGCTCTCTAACCTACAGAGAATACGGTTCAATTCAATTTAACCTCAAAAGACAACCCTCGCATCCCAGGAATCCCTCAGGAGATTTGACGTTCATTGGAACTGACCGTTCTATCAAGGAATCATTAGGAAATGAACACAATATACAAGGAACTTTGCAGATTTCACTTCCCTTCTCAGATTTTACTCTAAGAAAGCTATGGTTATTGCAGTTCCTCCTAGCGACGCTAGTGCAGTACTGTATGGACACCGGATGAATAAGGAACAGTGCTCATTATCTAATTAGAAATTGTGACACATTCAAAACCATCATAACATCACCTGCAACCATAACATTGCACACACTTCAAAAGTGCTTCATTGATTGAAATGTGTGAAGATACACAAATGAGAATCCTTCTCCCCTCCCCTCCACGGCTCCACCTCCAGGTTACTTATTCCTCGCATCATTTCCTTCTTCACCCTTTCCCTGTCGTTTCTCCATCTTGCCATCTGCCACATTCCCTCTTGCCACTCTTGCTCCAATTCAGTTATTCCTGCCTGAATAGCACCCTTGAGATCCTAATTGCAAAGCCACTGGAGATGGGTTAGTTATGTATTAAAAATAGGAGAGGTCAAATGACTGTGTGCAAATTAAATAACTTGCATTCATCGGGTGCCTTTCACCACTTCAGGATATTCCCGAGCTTTTTAAGTGTGTGCAATTCCTATTATGTCTGTAGGTGATACTATAATAGTTTTTAATGGGTAGGATAGTTTAAAATGACAATAAACACCATTACATATCCATTCTGCCATTCTGCGTCCAGTCAGTGCTGCACAGACATCACTAAGAGTAATTGCAAAATAAAATGCTTTCTGTGGGTAAACGCACTGATGAGAAGTCAGATTCACAAAGTTCATTTCTAGTTCAATACTCGCAAAGTATTGCTCTCATTTCCAAATGATTTCTTGATAGAACAGTAAGTTCCAATTAAGGTCAAATCTCCAGAGGCATTCTCAATCGTTTAGCATGTTTATTTTTGCCACATAGAGTGAAATCTGAGCTTAGCAGAGCCTTACAGACAGCTCAAAGGTCACTCACCGCCACAGTGGAGAGGGGACGTGTGGGTGGTGGAGGCAGTAGATCAGATCCCCCATTAATTAGAACTCACTCCTTTATCATGGCCAATGAAAATCGCTTGGAAACTTAAGGATTCCTGAGAGAGCATCTGGTAAGGGAGAGAAAGATTCACAAAGTGAGGGAAGGAGGGTAAAACACAAAATTGGAAAGGGAGAGAGAGAACTAGATTAGGGGAGGGCTAGAGGCAAAAACATAAACTGAGGAGTAAGGGGAAGGAAGGCAAATGATAGTGAGGAAGTGTTCATGAAGGCCTGATATGTTCTAGAATATATTTTGTTCCCGTATTCGGGCAGCTTTCCTGCTTCTTTCTGATGACTGAGCCTCATAGAATCTTTACAGTGCAGAAGGAGGCCTTTCGGCCCATCAAGTCTGCACTGAGCCTCCGAAAGAGAACCCTATCTTGTTCCCACCCCCACCCCATCCACCTAACCTGTACATCGTTGGACTGTGGGAGGAAACCGGAGCTCCTGGAGGAAACCCACGCAAACATGGGGAGAAAGTGCAATCTCCGCACAGACAGTCACCCGTGGCCGGCAGCAGTGCTAACCAGTGTGCAACCGCGCCACCCCCTGAAGCTGGGTTTCAGTGGTGGGGCATGTGGGAGTGTTTTTATACCATTGCTGTGTATTGTGAAAGGTCAGAAAATTCTCGAAAAACTTTGGATGGAAGTTACTTTTATCAATTATAATTTTGTTGAATCAGTGAACTTGCTGTTTCTCATTGCAATGCCTTAAAACACCACAGTAGTAGTTTCTGTTAAACATATCCTTCCATCTTTCCCATTTTTAAAATTCTTTCTTTGATTTATAAATTGTAAATCACCTGAGGGTAGAACAAAAAGTCAAATATTTTATTTGGAGCTTGGTCATTTCAGGCTATAATCCAGTAACATCTGAATAGAATGGGCATCTGTCATGTGATTCAGCATCATGTCATATGACTGAATGCCATGTGATTAAATATATGATCAAATTTCCAGGAATACATTAAACCAGAGTTGATGCCCCGTTAGAACCTCTGCCTTCACTGAAATCAGAATTGAACTATTATCCAGAGCAAAGTCCAGACTGATCAGCAGCTACCCCAAACTGAGGACGAAAACTCTTTTTCACACTTTCTTCTCTTCCCTATCCTCCCGATCTCTGCAATTCTTGGTTTTTCTATTCTTTCTTTCTCAACTTCCCACCCTGTACCTAATATGATCCCAACTTTTGACTATGCTTGACCTATAACATGCCCTTGGACTTGACTGTTCAAATGCAATGTCATGGGCGGCACGGTAGCACAGTGGTTAGCACTGTTGCTTCTCAGCGCAAGGGTCCCAGGTTCGATTTCCGGCTTGGGTCACAGTCTGTGCGGAGTCTGCACATTCTCCCCGTGTCTGCGTGGGTTTCCTCCGGGTGCTCCGGTTTCCTCCCACAAGTCCAGAAAGATGTGCTGTTAGGTAATTTGGACATTCTGAATTCTCCCTCTGTGCACCCGAACATGCGCCTGAATGTGGCGACTAGGGGCTTTTCACAGTAACTTAATTGCAGTGTTAATGGAAGCCTACTGGTGACAATAAAGTTTAGAGAACCGGCCGCTTGAATTCAAAATCCTCAGAGTCATCTTCCATTTCTTGCAGTCCTCCCCAAACTACTTCTGTGATATCCTCCAGCTTTAATTCTGCCCCTGCAACTTTTGGCCCTCATGCTCTGACCCTCTACACTTCCCTTCATCCACCATTCATGGCAGGGCCTTTAGCTCCCTCAAACTAAACCTCCAGAGATTCCGATTTAATCACTTTCATCTCCCGGCTTCTCTCTCTACCTCTAAAGCATTTTTAAAAAACCTATCTTTTTGATTCAGCTTTTTGTTACTTTCCCTAGCTCTTAGTGCCTATTCCTTTTTCTTTCTGTTAAATAGCTTGGGATGTTTTACAACATTAAAGGTTCTCTTAAAAAGTCAAATCAAAGTTATTAACATCTAATAACTTGGTACTTGCACTGAAAATTTACTTTGGTCATTTACAAAGAGAAACTTTCTTTGTACTTTCAGTAACAGAGAAGCCAATCTTAAATCTACCTACGTGTTGGAATAATTGCTCAACTGTTAAAGTTACCCAGCTAACGTACCCATCCTGCAGTCAATGGAATCAACCTTCATTGATAATTTTCTCCAGAGAATTCCCAGAATGAGGAAAGCTATTTCTAAGTTGTTATATTTCTACATTATTGCTCTCACCGCAGTCTGTTCAACCACCCAAAGAAATCAGTACTTTGATTTAATACACAGGGAATATTAAAATGATTCTTAAATGTTCCACACATAGGGAAATAATTTGAGTAAACACATTAATAAATATAATTTATTATCAATTACATATTGATAATTGTGGATACAATTTACATAACTAATTTGCTGTTGTAATCATGAATAAATGTGATGTCTGAGTTTTCTTTTAATAAACATTTAATTGAGGTATTTTTGGTCTAGAAAAAATAGACAATATACATGAAACCATAAACATAGTGCAAAAACCGTTTACCTTTCGTACAGATCCCACCCTTATTACCCCCTACTCTAACCTAGACTACCCCCCCCCCCCACCCCCCCCGCATCTGCTGACGATTAGTTTTCCACAAAGAAATCGACGAATGGTTGCCACCTTCGGGCGAACCCTAACATTGACCCTCTCAAGCCGAACTTAATTTTCTCTAAACAAAGAAAGCTAGCCATGTCCGATAGCCAGGTGTCCGACTTTGGGGGCTTTGAGTCCCTCCATGCCAATAGTATCCGTCTCCGGGCTACCAGGGAAGCAAAGGCCAAAACATCTGCCTCTCTCTCCTCCTGAATTCCCGGATGTTCCGACACCCCAAAAATCGCCACCTCTGGACACAGGGCGACCCTTGTTTTTAAAACCTTGGACATGACGTACGCAAACCCCTGCCAAAATCCCCGAAGCTTTGGACATGTCCAAAACATGTGGATATGGTTCGCTGGTCCTCCAGCGCATTTTGTGCACCTGTCTTCCACCCCAAAGAATCTGCTCATCCGGGCCACTGTTATGTGAGCCCGGTGCACAATCTGAAGTTGTATCAGGCTGAGCCTGGCACATGTTGCGGACGTGTTGACTCTATTCAACGCGTCTGCCCATAAACCATCCTCTATCTCACCTCCGAGCTCCTCCTCCCACTTACGCTTCAGCTCCTCGGTCTGCATCATCTCCGACCCCATAAGCTCCTTATAAATGTCCGAGACACTCCCCTCCCCTACCCACCCTCTGGAAATTACCCTGTCCTCAATCTCCCTCAGCGGTAGGAGCGAGAAGGTTGCCACCTGTTTACGAACAATTGCACCTGCAGATATCTGAATATGTTTCCCCTCGCAAGCCCAAATGTTTCCGCCAACGCCCTCATACTCGAAAGGTCCCTTCTATGAACATATCCCCCATCCTATCAATCCCCGCTCTCCGCCATACCCAGAACCTCCCATCTATACTCCCCGGGGCAAACCAGTGGTTATCACAAATTGGGGCCCAGACCGATGCTCCCACTGCTCCCACATGCCGCCTCCACTGGCCCCAAACTCTCAGGGCCGCCACCACCACGGGGCTGGTGGAGTACCGTGGGGGCGGGAGCGGCAGAGGCACAGTTACCAACGCCCCCAGACTGGTGCCCTTACAAGAAGCCGCCTCCATACGCACACACGCCACCCCCTCCCCCACCACCCACTTCCTGATCATGGCTATGTTAGCCGCCCAGTAATAGTTGCTAAAATTTGGCAGCGCCAGCCTGCCCTCTCCCCGGCTCCACTCGAGCATTACCTTTCTTACCCGCGGGGTCTTGCCCGCCCAGACGAAGCCCGTGATCACCCTGTTGACCCGCTTAAAAAGGACCGCGGAATAAAAATGGGGAGACATTGAAATACAAATAGGAACGCCCAGCTTCTGTCGCAAAACAACGGACTTCTTACAGAAACTCAGCACCCATGGACCAGTTGAACCAGGAACATTCCTCGTCACAATGGACGTCTCGGCACTCTACACCAGTATCCCCCATGATGATGGCGTTGCTGCAACAGCCTCAGTACTCAACACCGACAACTGCCAATCTCCAAATGCAATTGTGCAACTCATCCAGTTCATTCTGGATCATTTTGTCTTCACCTTCGACAACTAGTTCTTCATCCAGATACACGGAACAGCCATGGGGACCAAATTCGCACCTTAATATGCCAACATCTTCATGCACAATTTTGAACAAGTCCTCCTCACCGCACAGGACCTTGAACCGACGTTATAGACATCGATGACATATTCTTTCTTTGGGCCCACGGCGAAGAATCACTGAAATGACTACACGATGACATCAATAAGTTCCATCCCAATATCAGACTCACCATGGACTACTCTCCAGAATCGGTTGCATTCTTGGACACACTCATCTCCATCAAGGACGGTCACCTCAGCATTTTGCTTTACCGCAAGTCCACGGATAACCTCACAATGCTCCACTTCTCCAGCTTCCACCCTAAACACATTAAAGAAGCCATCCCCTATGGACAAGCCCTCCGTAAACACAGGATCCGCGCAGACGAAGAGGAGCGTAACAGACATCGACAGACGCTGAAAGATGCCATCGTACGAACTGGATATGGCACTCGACTCATCGATTGACAGTTCCAACGCACCACAGCAGAAAACCGTACCGACCTCCTCAGAAGACAAACACGGGACACAACCGACAGAGTACCCTTCGTCGTCCAGTACTTCCCCGGAGCAGAGAAACTACGACATCTTCTTCGCAGCCTTCAACACATCATCGATGAAGACGAACATCTTGCCAAGGTCATCCCCACACCCCCACTACTTGCCTTCAAACAACCGGGCAACCTCAAACAAACCATTGTTTGCAGCAAACTACCCAGTCTTCAGAACAGCGACCACGACACCACACAACCCTGCCATGGCAATCTCTGCAAGACGTGCCAAATCATCGACATGGGTACCACCATTACACGTGAGAACAACACCCAGCAGGTACGCGGTACATACTCGTGCGACTCGGCCAAAGTTGTCTACCTCATACGCTGCAGGAAAGGATGCCCCGAAGCGTGGTACATTGGCGAGACCATGCAGACGCTGCGACAACGGATGAACGGACATCGCGCGACAATCGTCAGGCAGGAATGTTCCCTTCCATTCGGGGAACACTTCAGCAGTCAAGGGCATTCAGCCTCTGATCTTCGGGTAAGCGTTCTCCAAGGCAGCCTTCAGGACGCTCGACAACGCAGAATCGCCGAGCAGAAACTTATAGCCAAGTTCCGCACACATGAGTGCGGCCTCAACCGGGACCTTGGATTCATGTCACATTGCATTCACCCCCCACCATCTGGCCTGGGCTTGCGAAATCCTGCCAACTGTCCTGCCTTGAGATAATTCACACCTCTTTAACCTGGGGTTATTCCTCTCTCTGGAGCTGTAAAGACTTATTTATCTGCAAATGCTCACATTCAAAGCATCGTCTTGCATCTTTGACTTTGTCTATATATATATAGGTTTCTGGAATCTACCTCTTCATTCACCTGAGGAAGGAGCAGTGCTCCGAAAGCTAGTGATTTAAAACAAACCTGCTGTTGCAAGACTTCTTACTTGTCCTTCTAGATGGCAGTGGTCATGGGCTGCTCGGGAATAAGGGGTGAGTTCCTGCAGTGTACCTTGCTGATGGTACACACGGCTGTTACTTTGCGCTGGTAGTGGAGGGAGTTAAAATTTGAGGACGGGATGCAGATCAAGCAGACTACTTTGTCCTGATATTATACAGTTTCCTGAGATTTGTTGGCGCATCATTCATCCAGGCCGGTTTAGCTCAGTTGGCTTCGTAGCTGCTTTGTCATGCAGAACAAGGCCAACAATGTGAGTTCAATTCCTGTATTGGCTGGGGTTATCCATGAAGGCTCCATCTTTTCAACCTTGTCCCTTACCTGAGGTGTGCTGATCCTCAGGTTAAATCACCACCACTCAGTTTGTCCCTCAAAGGGTAAAGCAGCAAATGGTCACCTAGGACTATGGCGACTTTAATTTTTTACTCATCCAGACAATTGAAGAATATTTCATCACACTCGTGACTTGATAACACTATTTATTTATTTTTTAAAATATATTTATTAAAGTTTTTTAACAAAACAATTTTTTCCTCTTACAAACAATAACCCCCCCCCCGTAACAAAATAACACAAAGTCGCCCTGAGCAAGATATATACATGGTAAGATGATATATTTACATAGCTTTATACACTGGCTCTCTCCCGCACACGCCAGTTTCCCCCACCCTCCATGTTATCCCCCACTCATCCGTCCCCTCAAACAATCTCTCGTCCCCCCCCCCCCAGGGTTGCTGCTGCTGCTGACCGACCTTCCTCTAACGCTCCGCGAGGTAGTCTAGGAACGGTTGCCACCGCCTGTAGAACCCCTGCGCAGACACCCGATGCTCTTCTCCCCCGCGGACCACCCCCCTCCATTTATTAGACTCCCTCAGTGATATGGCCAAGGGTTCGATCGCCAATGCAAACAACAGGGGGGACAGAGGGCACCCCTGCCTCGTTCCTCGGTACAGCCGAAAGTACTCCGACCTCCGCCGGTTCGTCACCACACTTGCCACTGGGGCGCTGTAAAGGAGCTTAACCCAGCTAATAAACCCTCCCCCGAACCCAAACCTGCGCAACACCTCCCAGAGGTACTCCCACTCGACTCGGTCAAAGGCCTTTTCCGCGTCCATGGCTGCCACTATCTCCGCCTCTCCCTCCTCCGATGGCATCATTATCACGTTTAAGAGCCGCCGCACATTCGTATTTAATTGCCTGCCCTTTACAAATCCCGTCTGGTCCTCATGTATCACCCCCGGGACACAGTCCTCAATCCTCGTGGCCAGTCCTTTTGCCAATAGCTTAGCGTCCACATTAAGGAGCGAAATCAGCCTGTACAATCCACACTGCAGTGGGTCCTTGTCTCGCTTCAGAATCAAGGAAATTGTCGCCTCCGACATTGTCGGGGGCAGGGACCCCTCCTCTCTTGCCTCGTTAAAGGTCCTCACTAGTAACGGGGCCAACAGGTCTACATACATTCTGTAGAACTCCACCGGGAACCCGTCCGGCCCCCGGGGCCTTCCCCGCCTGCATGCTCCCCAAACCCGAACTCAGCTCCTCCAACCCGATTGGTGCCCCCAAACCAGCCACCTCTTGCTCCTCCACCCTTGGGAACCGCAGTTGGTCCAGGAATCTTCTCATCCCCTCTTCTCCCCCTGGGGGCTGGGATCTGTACAGCTCTTCATAGAAGGCCTTGAATACCTTGTTTATTTCCGTTGCACTCTGGGCCATGGCTCCCCCACCATCTTCGACTCCCCCTATTTCCCTCGCTGCCGCCCTCTTACGGAGCTGGTGTGCCAGCATCCGACTGGCCTTTTCACCATGCTCGTAGATCGCCCCCTGCGCTTTCTTCCACTGTGCCTCCGCCTTCCCCGTGGTCAACAGGTCAAACTCCGTCTGGAGCCGTCGCCTTTCCCCAAGTAATCTTTCCTCCGGGGCCTCTGCGTATCTCCTGTCCACTCGCAAAATCTCCCCCACTAACCTCTCCCTTTCCATGCCCTCTGTCTTCTCCCTATAAGCCCTGATGGAGATTAGCTCTCCCCTGATCACCGCCTTCAACGCCTCCCATACCACCCCACTCGCACCTCCCCATTGTCATTGGCCTCCAGGTACCTTTCAATACACCCCCTTACCATCCCACACACCACCTCATCTGCCAGCAGTCCCACATCCAACCGCCACAGCGGGCGTTGGTCCCTCTCCTCTCCCAGCCCCATTTCCACCAAGTGCGGGGCATGGTCCGAAACGGCTGTGGCCGAATACTCCGTCCCCTCCACCCTCGGGATGAGCGCCCTGCCCAGCACAAAGAAGTCTATCCGGGAGTATGCCTTGTGCACGTGGGAGAAGAAAGAAAATTCCCTGGCCTGCGGTCTTGCAAACCTCCATGGGTCCACTCCCCCCATCTGGTCCATAAAACCCCTGAGCACCCTGGCCGCCGCCGGCCTCTTTCCCGTCCTTGATCTGGAGCGGTCTAGTGCTGGGTCCAGCACTGTATTAAAGTCCCCTCCCATTATCAGTCCTCCTACCTCCAGGTCTGGGATGTGCCCCAACATGCGCTTCATGAGTCCAGCATCATCCCAGTTCGGGGCGTATACATTTACCAACACCACCCACGTCCCTTGCAACCTACCACTCACCATCACGTATCTCCCTCCATTGTCCGCTACGATAGTCTTGGCCTCAAATGACACATGTTTTCCCACCAGAATTGCTACCCCTCTATTTTTCAAGTCCAGTCCCGAGTGAAATACCTGTCCTACCCATCCCCTTCTTAACCTAACCTGGTCCGCCACCTTCAGGTGTGTCTCTTGGAGCATAGCCACGTCTGCCTTCAGTCCCTTCAAGTGCGCGAACACTCGAGCCCTCTTCACCGGTCCATTCAGGCCCCTCACATTCCACGTTATCAGGCGGATTGGAGGGGCTCTCAACGCCCCCCCCCCCCACCCCCCTCCCACGTTCCTACGTTCCCCCTCCCACCTTTCTTCCCGTGCTCGGGAGAAAAACCCCGTGCTTTCCAGAGCCTGTCCCGCCCCCCCTGACGCAGTTTCTGTTGCGGCCTTGCCTCTCATCCCCAGCCCATATAACATTCCCTGCGTGTGCTTGCCCCCTATATACAACCGCCATCGTACTTCAACCCTCAAATACCCCCCACCCTCACAAACCCTCAGTTAGAGTCCAACTTTTCTGTTAGCATAAAGGTCCACGCCTTTTCGGGCGTTTCGAAGTAGTGTTGTTGGCCGTTATATGTGACCCACAGTCGCTTGATAACACTATTGATTAGCCCCTCCTTCACTTCACTGATAATCATGAGTACACTGATTGGGTTGTGAAAAAGCTGGGTTGGAGTTTTCCTGTTTTTGTGTACATTCATAATACCTCCTCATTGCCTGCCATGGTGGAAGAGCATTATTGTGGGTCATATGGGTCCTTATGAGGCACGGGGGTGGGGCAGTTCAGTGCAGGACAGGTACAAAAGACACAAACTTGATAAATTATGTTTGCTCATACTAGACAATATTATAGTGACTATGTGCTGTACCCTCTCTGCTACCTGAATATCATACCATTAGGAGCTCAAAACCATGAACAGTAGTACCCTGTCACAAATATAATCTTTGCAATTTGTTGATGTTCTCAATGATCTAATCAATCAGGATTAACTGGAACGGGCAAGGTGGGTTTATTGAGTTGAAGATGGGGCATAACACACCAATTATCCAGCAAAATATATGACTAATACAGAAAATATCAGTCTTAGTTGAGCATGATAGATGTCATACATTTTTTTAAAAAGTTTTTTTATTGCACAAATTTTCAACATTTTTACAGTTTACAACAGCCCCACAAAACCCCCAACCCACTGGACCCCCCATACCCCCTCCCTCAACAGGCAATGGTAACCATCACCCCGAAATGCATGACAAACAAACCCCAACAGTTATAGAACCCATCACTCGCCCTCCCCCTCCCCCATCGAGCAAATGTCACCTTTTCCAGGGTCAAAAACTCCAGCAGGTCCCCCCCCACCACTCCGAGGCACAGGGTGGAAAAGCTGACCTTCACCCCAACAAGACCCGCCTACGAGCGATCAGTGAGGCGAAGGCTAATACATCCATCCCCGCACCCGCCTGCAACCCCGGCCAGTCCAACACTCCGAAAATGGCTTCTAGGGGACTGGGCTCCATGTCCACCTGTAAGACCCCGGGATGATGCGGAACACTGTCTTCAAAAACCTTTCCAGCTTCTGGCAGGACCAAATCTTTTTATTCTACACATTTTCATCAAACAAACAACAGAAGAAAAAGAAACAACCCCCAAAAAACAACAGCTCCCTCAATATACAGTCCGATACCTCCATTTGTGTATTTTGTGTATTCCAGGTAAATGTTAACAACAAAACAATGAAATAGTAAACCCAATATCGCAACACCCCCCGCCCAGTGCTCAACGGCAGCAAGTTCCTGAAAGTGCATAAGAAACAATCCCCATGAATTGTAGAGCCCCTACTTCAACCTCCTTAGCTCAAATTTCACCTTCTCAAGGGTCAAAAATTCAAGTAGGTCCCCCCTCCACGCCGAGGCAGAGCATGAAGAGACTGACCTCCACCACAACAGGACCTGCCTCCGGGCAATCAGTGAGGCGAAGGCTAAAACATCTGCCCCCGCACCCGCCTGTAACTCCAAAATGAGCTCTCAAGGACGCATTCCAAGTCCACATGTAGTACCCCCGAGATGATGCTAAAGATGCCTCCAATACCTGTCCAGCTTCAGACAGGACAAAAACATATGTACATGGTTTGTGGGGCCCCTCCAGCACCGTTCACAGACATCCTCCATTCCCTTGAAAAGCCAGGTCTTCCTCGCCCTCGTGAGGTACGCCCTATATATGACCTTCAGCTGTATCAGCTCCAACCTCGCACATGAGGTTGAGGCGTTCACCCTTTGTAGCACCTCACAACACAAGCCTGCTTCCATTACTTCCCCCAACTCTTCTTCCCACTTGGCCTTAATCCCTTCCATGGATACCCTGTCCTCCATCAGAATCTTCCCATAAATCACCGACACCACCCCTTTTCCAATCCTCCTGCGATCAATACCTCTCCCAACAACGACGAGGCCGGCACTATCAGAAAGCTCGGAACCTCCTTCCTTGCAAACTTTTGGTCCTGCAGATATCGAAAATCTTGCCCCCTGCCCCAGTCCATACTTCTCCCCCAACTCTTCCAACCTCACAAATCATCCCCCCAGGAACAGGTCTCTCAATACCCTGATTTTTCATTTTTCTTCCCCTTCTCCTTCCATCTCCGAAACCTCCCATCCAGCCTTCCCGACTCAAACCTGTGACTCCCTCTAATCAGCATCTCCCCTGACCTCGCCCCCAGCTTAAAGTGCCGCCTCATCTGCCTCCAAATCTTCAGTGTTGCAACCACCACCGGACTCCTGGAGTACTTGCCCAGGGCCATGGGAAGCGGTGCCGTTACCAGCGCCCTCAACCCCGATCCCCCACACAGACCCTCCTCCATCCTAACCCACGGGAACTCCCCCCCCCCCCCCCCCCCCCCCCACCCCCACCCCCACGACCCAAATCCTCATCTTTTCAGTGTTCACCGCCCAATTGTAATATAATAAATTTGGGAGACCCAGCCACCCCCCCCGTACCAGTCGGCCTCTCTGCAGGACCACCTTCGTAACCCTGGCTACCTTTCCCATCCCAGGTGAATGAGGTGACCAATTTGTCCACTTCCTGAAAAAATGTCTTCGGTGAAAAGACCGACCGGCAGGCACTTAAACAAAAACAAAGATCGCAGCAATACATTAATTTTAATCACATGCACCTGACCTGCCAATGACAGAAGGAGATTGCCCCACCTTGCTACAAAGCCCCCTCAGTCCTGCACCACCTGCACCCCCAAATACTGAAGTGGGTTGCCGCCCTGCAAAGTAGCAGTCCCTCCACTCCTGCCTCCACTCCTGGCTGGGATTCATGAAATAACCACTCTTCTCCAAATTTCGTTTATACCCTGAAAATGACCCAGATCTTTGGAGAAGTCCCATTATGTTCCCCACCGATGCACTTGGCTCTGAAATATACAACAATAAATCGTCCGCGTACAAAGATATTCTATGTTCCACACCCCTCCTTCCCCACCCCCCACCACTATCCCCGTCCACAGTCCTGAACTCCTTAGTGTGTAGCACAGTAGCATAGTGGTTATCACGATGGCTTCACAGCGCCAGGGTCCCAGGTTCGATTCCCGGTTTGGGTGACTGTCTGTGCGGAGTCTGCACGTTCTCTCTTCTCCGGGTGCTCTGGTTTCCTCCCACAAGTCCCGAAAGACGTGCTATTAGGTCATTTGGACATTCTGAATTCTCATTCTGTGTACCCGAACAAGCGCCGGATTGTGGCGACTAGGGGTTTCTCACAGTAACTTCATTGCAGTGTTAATGTAAGCCTACTTGTGACAATAATAAAGATTATTATAATTATTGTTAAAGCGATGGCCAGTGGCTCTATCAGCAATGCAAATAGCAGGGGGGACATAGGATACCCTGCCTGATACCCCGGTGCAGAGCAAAGTACCCCGCGCTCATATTATTTGTGTGGGCACTTGCCATCGGTTCCCTATACAATAGCCGTACCCATTCCGTAAACCTCGGCCCAATCCCAAATCTCTCTAAGACCGCCATCAAGTGCCCCATCTACCTGATTGAACGCCTTTTCTGCATCGAGCGCAACCATCACCTCCGTCTCCTTTCCCTTGGCCGGTGTCATAATCAAGTTTAATAACCTTAGACATTCGAGTATAACTGACTTTCTTTAACAGGCCCTCTTTGGTGTTCCCCTATCACCTTCGGGAGGTACCCCTCCAGCCTAGCCACCAGCACCTTCGCCAGTATCTTGGCATCTACATTCAGGAACGATATGGGGTTATAAGACTCACACTCCATCAGGTCCTTGTCCTTCTTTAACAACAGATCGAAGCCTGTCCCAAAGTTTGTGGCGGGACTCCCCTCCCGATAAAGTGGGCAGCACGATCAAGGCTCCTCCCATCCGCTTACTCACTTCCAACTTCTCCCATCGGGCAGGAGATACAAAAGTCTGAGAACACACACTAACAGATTCAAAAACAGCTTCTTCCCCGCTGTTACCAGACTCCTAAATGACCCTCTTATGGACTGATGGACTTATGGAATGATCTGTTCACACATCTTCTCTACTGAGTAGTACTACACGCCTGTATGCTTCACCTGATGCCTGTGTCTATGTATTTACATTGTGTATTTTATGTTTGCCCTATTATATATTTTCTTTTCATGTACGGAATGATCTGTCTGCAAAACAATACTTTTCACTGTACCTCGGTACACGTGACATGAAAGCAATCCAATCCAAACATCTCACCATCAGCGGTGCCAATTTGTCTTTGAACTTCTTATAATACTCCATTGGGAACCCTCCTCGCCCTGCCGCCTTCCCTGATTGCATCTTCCCAATTGCCTCCTTTACCTCTTGTTCCCCCACCAACCCCTCCAACCTGGCCCCATCCTCCACCCCCAGCCTCGGATACTCCAACTCTCGTTCCTCTCCCGGTGGCTCTGACCTATGCAACTTTTCATAAAACTCCTCAAACACCCTGGGTGGGATTCTCTGATAATGGGGCTAAGTGTTGAAGCTGTCGTAAACGCTGGAGCATTTTACGACGGCGTCATTTGGCCGCTAGGTGCAGCGATCCTGCGCTGCACAACGGGCCAGTACGGCACTGGAGTGCTTCATGCAGTTCCAGCTGCCGATACATGCCTCAACACGGCCGGTGCAGGTCCGCGCATGCGCGCCAAGGCCGACGCGGGTCCACACATGTGCGTGGGTGCCATCTCTGCGCTGGCCGCCGGGCAACATGGCGGAGTCCTACAGGGGCCCGATGCGGAGGAACATAGGCCCCCACGGAATTAGCCCCTGATCGTGGGCCTGGCAACCGTGTAGGCCCCCCCCCCCCCGGAGTTGGATCCCCCTCCCACCCCCACCAGGACGGCCCCCCGCAGCCAGAAGGCCGAGGTCCCGCCTGGCAGGAACACAGGCAAACGACACCGGCGGGCCACGGCCGAACTCGGCGGGCATTCGCGCCAGCGCCATTGGCGGCGATTCTTCGGCAACCGGAGAATTGACGGCCCGGTGTTGGAGCGGCATCGCGGGATTCACGCCCTCCTGCCGATTCTCCGACCTGGCACGGGATCGGAGAATCCCGCCCCCTATTAATCTGCTCCGGAGCAACAACCAATTTCCTGGTCCTATTCCACACCTGGACTATCTCCCGCGCTGCCGCCTCCCTCTGAAGTTAACCTGACAGCATGCGCCCCGCCTTCTCCCCGTATTCATAAACCACTCACCCCGTCCGCCTCAGTTGGTGCACCACCTTCCCCACAGACAATTGGTCAAAACTAGCCTGGAGCTCCTTCCTCCTGTCCAGAAGGGTCGGATCTGCATCCCCCACGTACCTCCTGTCCACCTCCAACATCTCCTCTACCAGCCTTTGACGCTTCTCCCTCTCCTCTTTATCCATCTTGGCCTTAAACAGTATCACCTCACCCCTCATTACCGCCTTCAGGGCCTCCTATACAACTGATTGCGCTCCTTCTCCTGTACAGTTAATCCTACATACTCCTCAATCACTTTCCGATGTTCCCCAGTAACCCTGCCTCCATTCTCCACCCCAGCCTCTGAGCTATCCCCTTTTTCAGGACCACATCCATCGAGTGGTCTGAAATCATTATCACCAAATACTCTGATCCTCTAATCCCAGCCAACAAGACATTCCCTACCACGAAAACGTCGATCCTCGAATATACTTTGTGAACTGGTGAGCGAACACCCGCTCACTCGGGTGCAAGAACCTCCGCTGGCCACCCCTCCCATCTCCTCAAAAGCCCGGCCAGTGCCTTTGCCCCCTCCGACTGGGCAAGCAAGAGCAGCAGCGACCTGTCCATCTTCGGCTCTTGCATCATATTCCAATCCCCTTCTACTATTAGTTTATGTGAGTCCAAGTCCGGAATGGCCCAGCACCTACCTCACAAAGGCTGCATTATCCCAGTTCGGGTCATATACACTTGCCAGTGCCACTCTCTAACACCTCTGTTACTATTACATATCTACCCTGCTGGTCAACCACCACCTTCATATGGAACCTCACTCTATTGTCCACTGACACTACTTCCCCCACTCTCACCCCACCCCCCCTCCCCCCCCTCTCCCCCCCGCCCCCGGGGCTCTACTGTCGAACCCTAGAATGAAATACTTTGATCACCCAGCTCTTCCTAAGCCTTACCTGGTCCTCCATCCTGAGGTGTGTCTCTTGTAACATGGCTACATCGGTCTTTAAGTTTTCTAGGTGCGCCAACACCCTTGATCTCTTCACTGCCCCCCCCCCCCCCCCAAAACCCCTCACGTTCTACGTCACTATTCTGACCTCCACCCGCCCCTCCTATCCGCCATCATCAAAACTCCGGCCCTGCCCACTCGGCCTGGCCGCCCAGCCCTTTGTTGCCATCAAACCCCTCCACCCCTCCCAGAATCCCCCCCATCCACTTCCTCTCGAAAACACCTCTCCCAGTATTGATCCCATCCCCCCACATTTCACACCTCCCAGACCCATGGAAACCTATTTGACCAGGCTCCAATGAACGCGTCCCCCCCTCCCACCACACTCCCAATCATTAGCCAACTTAAGCTGGCTGGTGTGGAGGCTCCTGCCGAGGCCCCCCCTCCTCCCAATCCCCTCCCCCAAGCTCAGTCCCTAAAACACACAGAAAAGCCCCAGCCTCACACACAAAGTCGAAGCATCACCTTCCGCAGCACCTCGCACCACAGCCCCTCCTCCAGCACCACCCCCAACTCTTCCTCCCACTTTGCCTTAACCCCCTCCATGGACACCCCATCCTCCTCCAGAATCCTCCTGTCAATCGCCGAGAGGACCCTCCTCTCCAATTCCCCTCTCCAATCCCCCTCTCCAACTCCCCTGCTGACAAACAGCACTATCTCCAGTAACCAGGAGGTAGGTACTATCGGAAGGTCGGAAGACCTTCCTCACAAGTACTGCACCTACACATACCTGAAACCTTTGCCCCTTGCCAGCCCAAACTTCTCACCCAGCTCCTCCAAACTTGCAAATCGCACCCCCCCCAGAAACAGATCCTTAATTTCCTTAATATCCCTCTCTTCCTATCCCAGGAACCTTGCGTCCATCCTCTCCAGCTCAAACCTATGATTCCCCCTAATTAGCATCCCTCCTGACCCAGCTCCCAACCTAAAATGCTGCCTAAACTGCCTCCAGATTTTCAACATGGCCACCACCACTGGACTCACCGAATACTTTCCTGGGCCTTCGGGAATAGCACCGTTGCCAGCGCCCGGAACCCTGATCCCCTGTAAGAGCCCATCTCCATCTTCATCCACAAAGCCCAGCACTCTCTGCTCCATCTCGGAATCCTCTCTGCATTTGCTGCCCAATAATATCAAATTTGGGAGGGGTAGCGATAGCTATCATACATGAGCAACTTTTTTCCCCAATCTCTCATCTTCTTGGTGCCTCACATCATCCCTGACACCATCCGTCTTGGGAGATGTTGTATTGCAGCTGGGATATATGTCGCTTCTGGGTTGACCTGGTCTATTTTAGCTGTGGAGGCTGATTCATGAATGGCAATGCCTTTTGCAGCTGGGATAGATGAATAACACTGGCCTCCAGGTCAATTGATGTCCTTTATCCCCCTGGGCTCTCTTTGGTTCAGCCTGGTCATTTATTTTTTCCTTTAATTTTAATGCACCCTTCACATCTTCATGATTTCCTAAACTACTGAAGAATAGCATGGATCTACTCTTCAAAAATTTTCTCCATTGCCTACTGCACAAATGAACTCAGAAATCGCTGTATTTATACCTTTTCCCAGGGATCAGAGACAATGTATTATTGACAGAGCCTGATTTTTTTCTTGGGATGTAAGTGTTGCTGGCCATCCCTAACTGTGTGCTAGACCACTTCAGACAGTATTTAAGAGTCAACTGTATCTGGACAGGGGCAGCACGGTATCACAGTGGTTAGCACAGTTGCTTCACAGCTCCAGGGTCCCAGGTTTGATTCCTGGCTGGGTCACTGACTGTGCAGAGTCTGCACGTCCTTCCCCGTGCCTGCATGGGTTTCCTCTGGGTGCTCCGGTTTCCTCCCACAGTCCAAAGATGTGCAGGTTAGGTGGATTGGTCATGCTAAATTGCCCTTAATGTCCAAAGAGGTTAGGTGGGGTTACTGGGTTACAGGGATAGGGTGCAGGTGTAGGATTAAGTGAGGTGCTATTTTCAAGGGACGGTGCAGACTCGATAGGCCGAATGGCCTCCTTCTGCACTGTAAATTCTATGATGATCTATGATTCAAATGTCGGCCAGACCAGAATGGCAGATTTCCTTCCCAAAAATAAATGAGTGAACCAGATGGCAGATGGTTTTTACAATAACTGACAACACTAAATGTTTAATTCCAGACTCTTATTGATTTTCACCATCTGCTATAGTGGGATTCAGATCCGGGTCCCCAGTGCAATACCCTACGTCTCTGGATTACTGCCCAGTGACAATAGCATTATACTATTACCTCTTCCTATTGCAACTTTTCGATTTATTTACATACAAAATGTCCAATATCTTTGTCTAAACCATTGGGTAATAATAGTGTGCCTTAATCTTAGCCTCCTCCCATTAGCTGCTTGAACTTCCAGAAATATCTTCTAGCCTTGATCAACCAGGCCTTTACATCATCTTTCCTCTGCCTGGAGGCCATCAATGTCAGATATTCAGCAATATAACCAATCAGGAATTCAGAAAAAAGATCATCAGACAAAAGTGCAAAGAGTTTGGAACCTGTTCCCACCAGGGAATGGTTGAAGCAAATAGGATTGATTCATTTAAGGGAAAACTAGACAATAGACGAGGGTGAAGTTAATAGATGGTTAGAATGGTGGGTATAGCTGTGTAAAGTTGCGAGGAAGCCCAAGTGGAGCATGAACACTGCCATGGACTGCTGGGGCGAATGACCTGTTTCTATATTGTATATTCCATGTAACTCAACATCAATAGGCTGTTTCCATTGACTGATTTTATAACTCCCTCACATCTCATTCCTGGCCTTCACTAATAGACACAATTTTATTGTGTGGGTTACCAGCTATTTATGTTGAAAGCTCTTCACTAAGGGCTGTTAATGAGCTGTTCAGAATATCTATCCTGTTGAAGTGGGCTCACTATTGGACAAAGCTAAAAACAATGACAGTGCTGTGCAGTGTGGTTATTTGCTTTCAGTGTCTATCCAGTGCTTGGACTATTATGAAGGAATTGTCCCCTTTTCCAACTAGCAATAGTTGACATCACCTAAGAATAATTATTTTGTTGGCTTGTTTCTAGAGAGATGAAACTTTAAGCTGTTTGTAATAAAACTAAACTTCCCCAAATTGATAAAACTCCAACTAGCTCATTCTTTTTACCCTCAGACATTTAACATTCAGAGATAAATCGAAGAATTTTGTCCAGTGCAATTTGGAAATCTGAACGTACCACCTTGTATCACTTTACATAATCTTCTTGACAAATGAATACCTCGAAAAAGGTTCAGGATACTGGTCAGTCAGGATATTCCTGTTGTTTATTACATTGCAACCAACACAAATCCTCCAGTTTGGTCCTTTGATAAAAACTCCATTATTTTACTTAATATTTCCCTTGATTGGAATGTGGCGGAAACTTGTGCGAATGAAATGGAAAATCTACCATATTCGAATCTTCAAATTTGCAAAACCTTGCTGTTGAATGTGTAATACTGGTTTCGCCACAGACTTTTGGCTTGAGGTCCCCTGGCATTGGCAGAGGGTGGGGTGTAGCTGACAGCTGAAATGTGCAGCCTGCACATTAACTATTCTCCTTTCATGGATATATAGAAGTCTTCTAATTTCAGCAGGAGCTCTGTATTGACAATGCTGCAGATTGGAAATGAAACAGCTGGCAATACTGCGCAGTTCAGGGCATTTCCAGTATTGTCGGTCCATTTTCAGTTTCGTTTCTTTTTCTGTAACTGCTCAGTTTTTAATTCGCCCACTTGGGTCACAATGTATGTAAAGTAAATAATTAATTCACATATGTATTTGATTTCTGGAGCTCTAAACTAATTGAGAAAACTGGACTCACTCAGCTATGTTTATATGTGCAGTAATTTATGTCATAAAACGAATCATAAATCCAACAATTAACCGTCCCGCCCCGTACTTAACTCTTCAAGTTATTGGGATTTCCAAGTGTCTATTTTGTTAGAAACGCACTAATAGTTGCCCATTTCCGCAGTGAAATGTTGTATCGGTTCTGGTTTACAGCCGGGTGGCCTGTCACTCATATTTAAGGGGAGGTCCAACAGATTTGCAACCTGTAAAATCTCCGTCTGCCTCGACACAAGTGACGAGCTCTAAAGCTGCTCTTCCATAGGTGTTTGCATTCAATTCTGGGCACTCAGCTCCACTTTTGTGTCGCTGTTTGAGCAGAGTTGGAGGTTTCATTGTTCCGCATTAATATCGAACAGGATTGAGCGGCAATGTATGTTTTTATTCAATGTTTCTTGTAGATGCGTATATTTATAACAAACTGAATATATATGTGATCCGTGTTTATCCATCAGTCAGACTATTTGATTGCGAGTTAATAGATGGTTAGAATGGTGGGTATAGCTGTGTAAAGTTGCGAGGAAGCCCAAGTGGAGCATGGACACTGCCACGGACTGCTGGGGCGAATGACCTGTTTCTATATTGTATATTCCATGTAACTCAACACCAATAGGCTGTTTCCATTGACTGATTTTATAACTCCCTCACATCTCATTCCTGGCCTTCACTAATAGACACAATTTTATTGTGTGGGTTACCAGCTATTTATGTTGAAAGCTCTTCACTAAGGGCTGTTAATGAGCTGTTCAGAATATCTATCCTGTTGAAGTGGGCTCACTATTGGACAAAGCTAAAAACAATGACAGTGCTGTGCAGTGTGGTTATTTGCTTTCAGTGTCTATCCAGTGCTTGGACTATTATGAAGGAATTGTCCCCTTTTCCAACTAGCAATAGTTGACATCACCTAAGAATAATTATTTTGTTGGCTTGTTTCTAGAGAGATGAAACTTTAAGCTGTTTGTAATAAAACTAAACTTCCCCAAATTGATAAAACTCCAACTAGCTCATTCTTTTTACCCTCAGACATTTAACCTTCAGAGATAAATAGAAGAATTTTGTCCAGTGCAATTTGGAAATCTGAACGTACCACCTTGTATTACTTTACATAATCTTCTTGACAAATGAATACCTCGAAAAAGGTTCAGGATACTGGTCAGTCAGGATATTCCTGTTGTTTATTACATTGCAACCAACACAAATCCTCCAGTTTGGTCCTTTGATAAAAACTCCATTATTTTACTTAATATTTCCCTTGATTGGAATGTGGCGGAAACTTGTGCGAATGAAATGGAAAATCTACCATATTCGAATCTTCAAATTTGCAAAACCTTGCTGTTGAATGTGTAATACTGGTTTCGCCACAGACTTTTGGCTTGAGGTCCCCTGGCATTGGCAGAGGGTGGGGTGTAGCTGACAGCTGAAATGTGCAGCCTGCACATTAACTATTCTCCTTTCATGGATATATAGAAGTCTTCTAATTTCAGCAGGAGCTCTGTATTGACAATGCTGCAGATTGGAAATGAAACAGCTAACAACAATACTGCGCAGTTCAGGGCATTTCCAGTATTGTCGGTCCATTTTCAGTTTCGTTTCTTTTTCTGTAACTGCTCAGTTTTTAATTCGCCCACTTGGGTCACAATGTATGTAAAGTAAATAATTAATTCACATATGTATTTGATTTCTGGAGCTCTAAACTAATTGAGAAAACTGGACTCACTCAGCTATGTTTATATGTGCAGTAATTTATGTCATAAAACGAATCATAAATCCAACAATTAACCGTCCCGCCCCATACTTAACTCTTCAAGTTATTGTGATTTCCAAGTGTCTATTTTGTTAGAAACGCACTAATAGTTGCCCATTTCCGCAGTGAAATGTATCGGTTCTGGTTTACAGCCGGGTGGCCTGTCACTCATATTTAAGGGGAGGTCCAACAGATTTGCAACCTGTAAAATCTCCGTCTGCCTCGACACAAGTGATGAGCTAGTCTAAAGCTGCTCTTCCATAGGTGTTTGCATTCAATTCTGGGCACTCAGCTCCATTTTTGTGTCGCTGTTTGAGCAGAGTTGGAGGTTTCATTGTTCCGCATTAATATCGAACAGGATTGAGCGGCAATGTATGTTTTTATTCAATGTTTCTTGTAGATGTATATATTTATAACAAACTGAATATATATGTGATCCGTGTTTATCCATCAGTCAGACTATTTGATTGCGAGTGGTAACGTTATATGTAGATGTGGAACAATCGATATAGAAAATGCTCCTGAATATATTTATTAAGAAAGTATTTAACTGTGAATGTAACAATCGCTTTATAATAACCCCCCCCGGAGAAAGTTTCACGGCAGTGGAAAGAACAATGATAGAGATTACAACATGGAAACAGGCCATTCGGCCCCACCTGTGGGTGTTGGAGGGAGGTTCGGGACGGGGTGGATGGGTGGCCTGTTTATGCTCCACAGGTGGTGGCCTTTGTAATAATAATCTTTATTATTGTCACAAGTAGGCTTATATTAACACTGCAATGAAGTTACTGTGAAAAGCCCCTAGCCACCACACGCCTGTTTGGGTACACAGGGAGAATTCAGAATGTCAAATTCACCTAACAAGCATGTCTTTCGGCACTTGTGGAAGAAACCGAAGCACCGGGGAAACCCAGGCAGACACAGGGACAACGTGCAGACTCCGCACAGACAGTGGCCCAAGCCAGGAATCGAACCCGGGTCCCTGGTGCTGTGAAGCAACAGTGCTAACCACCGTACTACCAAGCCACCTAATCTGTTTTCAGCGACCCTCAGTGAGATTAAGCAGCTGTATCAAACCCCAGTGTAATAAAAGCTTTTGTTTCTTGCATTATAATAGTGGCAACATTTAAATGGCTATGCGCCCTGGGAAGGCCTGTGGTTGTGAAAGGCACAATTTAAGTGCAAGTCATTCTTTATGAAGAGCTCTCTCAGGTCACCACCCCTCAATCTTCGTTCTATAGAAATGCATCCTATACAAAGGGGGCAGCATGCTAGCACAGTGGTTAGCACTGTTGCTTCACAGCGTCAGAGACCAGGGTTCGATTCCTGGCTTGGGGTCACTGTCTGTGCGGAGTCTGCACATTCGCCCCATGTCTGCATAGGTTTCCTCCACAGAAATGTACCAAAAGACATGCTTGGTGGGTGAATTGGACATTCTGAATTCTCCCTCATTGTACCCGAACAGGCATTGTAGTGTGGCGACTAGGGGATTTTCACAGGAACTTCATTGCAGTGTTAATATAAGCCTACTTGTGAGACTAATAAAGATTATTATTATAAAATCTGTATGTTAGCGGTGGGAATAGACAGCATGGTGAGAGTGGTATGTGGGGCCCTTATGTGGGGTCGGTCAGTGCAGGACAGAGTTAGAAGGACACAGGATTTGGTAATGGTGTTATGGAATTGGGGAAGCTGCGAAATTTTACCATTTCGTTTTAAAAAAAATATTTTTATTGACGTTTTCATTTCATACATTGCACAATGAACAAAGGTATGTGGATCAGATAGAATGTACAAGAGCTCAACCTTGGTATTGGCTCCCCGTAAACCCAACCACTTTACCAAACCCGCCTCCTTTTTGTTATTTTAAGATATTTTATTGTAATATTACCCCCTCCCATCTCTGTCCGATGTAATGTAGAGCGTGGTTGGAGATTACAATCGCGGAGTACTCCGCTCTGACTATCTCTGGAAGCACCGATTTCCCCACTACAAAGAAGTTGATGCAGGTGCAGATCCTGTGTACTGGCGAAAAAAATGTGAATTCCCTCTCACCTACTGCATGAACCTCCATGAGTCCACTGCCCCGATCTGTTCCATAGATGTCCTCAGTTCTCTAACCATGCCTGCCGTTTTTCCCATTTTCGGTTTCCATCCATCCGTCACTGGGTCCTGTACACTGTTAAAGTCTCCATACGTGATCAGTCAGTGCATACCTCAATTGGAGATTTCCGCTATGGTCTTTTTTACAAACTCTGTGTCATCCCAGTTGGGCGGCTACATGTTCACCTGGACACTGGTGCCATGTCTAGAATACCGCTGACCATGGCTTTCCCTTTGTTAGGGGGCCATCCAAAATGGCCATGGTCACCGATCTCACCATGAGGCTGGGCCCTTGCGCTCTGAGGTTTCCCTTTGTCCAGGGATCACCCAACATGGCCACCAACTGTATGTACGCATTTTCTAAATAATTCATAGAATTTACAGTGCAGAAGGAGGCCATTCGGCCCATCGAGTCTGCACCGGCTCTTGGAAAGAGCACCCTACCCAAGCCCACACCGCCACCCTATCCCCATAACCCAGTAACCCCATCTAACACTAAGGGCAATTTGGACACAAAGGGCAATTTAGCATGGCCAATCCACCTAACCTGCACATCTTTGGACTGTGGGAGGAAACCGGAGCACCCGGAGGAAACCCACGCACACACGGGGAGGATGTGCAGACTCCGCACAGTCAGTGACCCAAGCCGGGAATCAAACCTGGGACCCTGGAGCTGTGAAGCATTTGTGCTAACCACTATGCTACCGTGCTGCCCTCACATGTGGGTGAGCCTCGGGGTTTCCCTTTGTCCAGGGATCACCCAACATGGCCACCAACTGTATGTACGCATGTGGGTGAGCCCCGGGGTTTCCCTTGATCAGCGACTCTCCAAAGCGGCTGCTTGTGGTGCCATCTTGTTTCACGTTTCCAAGAGTGACCTGTTGAAGCCAGTCTAGAGCCCTTCCCCCACCTCCCTGCCATTTTGTTTCCCCTGCGGATTTGTTTTCCCCTCCTTGTGCTGCCCCCTCCAGTCCCCCCATTGCCCCCCATCTTTTCCCCCCTGTTTGCCCCTCTGCTTTTCGCCCCACTTGGTGGTGTGCCCCTCCCCTCTTGCCAGTTGCTGTCCTTATTGCCCCCCCCCCTCGTTCATACCTCCTGGCATTAGCTTTCCCGTTAGTGTGGTGGCCCCCCTCTAGTGGGTCCTAACCCCCTTCAGTGACCCGCTATGTCGGTTTCTCCTCTGTCTTCTTCTCACTCTCACCTGCGCTCTGCTGTAATTGCCCCCTCTCTGCGGGCTGGTTCCCTTGTTCATAACAAGGTGATACAGTCCCGTGCAAATGGTTCATTGGTTTTCTCTGCCTCCTCTGTGTCCACTGTCTCCCTTGTCATCCAGTCTGCTCTTTTGGTCAAGGTCTGCAGGGCAATGAAATAATTCTCTCTGTTCTGGTATGTTACCCAGAGCCTGGCTGGGTACAACGTCCCAAATTTGATATTGTTGCTGGACAGGGCGAACTTTGCCCTGTTAAATCCTGCCTGGTACTTTGCCAGATCTGCCCCAATGTCCTGATAGACTGATCTTCTGCCCCTCCCAGCTGCATGCCTTCATTTGTCTGGCCCAGTGAAGGATCTTTTGCCGACACTGGTACCTTTGCAACTTGGCGAAGACCACTCTCGGCTGCTCCCTTACCTTGGCTTTTCGCCGTGGTGACCTGTGGGCCCTTAAAGTCTCCGGCGGCTAGGGGGAGCTGTCTCTCCCCATGAGGTTTTTTAACATTTAGAGTACCCAATTATTTTTTTCCAATTAAGGAGCAATTTAACGTGGCCAATCCACCTAAGCTGCACATCTTTGGGTTGTGAGGGTGAAACCCACGCAGACATGGGGAGAATGTGCAAACTACACATTGGCAGTGACCCAGGGTCAGGATTCGAACCCGGGTCCTCAGTGCCACAGTCCCAGTGCTAACCACTATGCTGCATGCCTCCCCCTCTCCCAATTAGTTGACCCAACATCTGGGCCACGTAGTTGGTCAGGTCCCTGGCCTTGAGATTTTCATGTCCTCCACCTTCCTTTTGGCCTTAAACGGCATCACCTCCCCCCTCATTACTGCCTTCAGGGCCTCCTATACAACTGATTGCGCTCCTTCCCCTGTACAGTTAAATCCTACATACTCCTCAATCACTTTCCGATCTTCCCCAGTAACCCTGCCTCCATTCTCCACCCCAGCCTCTGAGCTACCCCCTTTTTCAGGACCACATCCATCGAGTGGTCTGAAATCATTATCGCCGAATACTCTGATCCTCTAATCCCAGCCAACAAGGCATTCCCTACCACGAAAACGTCTATCCTCGAATATACTTTGTGAACTGGTGAGCGAACACCCGCTCACACGGGTGCAAGAACCTCCGTGGGCCACCCCTCCCATCTCCTCATAAGCCCGGCCAGTGCCTTTGCCCCCTCCGACTGGGCAAGCAAGAGCAGCAGCGACCTGTCCATCTTCGGCTCTTGCATCATATTCCAATCCCCTCCTACTATTAGTTTATGTGAGTCCAAGTCCGGAATGGAATGGCCCCAGCACCTACCTCACAAACGCTGTATTATCCCAGTTCGGGTCATATACACTTGCCAGTGCCACTCTTTAACACCCCTGTTACTATTACATATCTACTACGCTGGTCCACCACCACCTTCATATGGAACCTCACTCTATTGTCCACTGACACCACTTCCCCCACTCTCACCCCCCCCCCCCCGAGCTCTATTGTCGAACCCTGAATGAAATACTTGGATCACCCAGCCCTTCCTGAGCCTCACCTGGTCCATCGCCCTGAGGTGGGTCTCTTGTAACATGGTTACATCGGTCTTTACGTTTTCTAGGTGCGCCAGCCCCCTTGATCTGTTCAGTGGCCTCCCCCTAACCCCTCACGTTCTACGTAACTATTCTGACCGGGCGGCTTTCACCTCCACTCGCCCCTCCTATCCGCCATCATCATAACTCCGGGCCCTGCCCACTCGGCCTGGCCGCCCAGCCCTTTGCTGCCAACAAACCCCTCCACCCCTCCCAGAATCCCCCCCCCCCATCCACTTCCTCTCGAAAACACCTCTCCCAGTATTGGTCCCATCCCCCCAAATTTCACACCTCACAGACCCATGGAAACCTGTTTGACCAGGCTCCAATGACCGCGTCCCCCCCTCCCACCACACTCCCAATCATTAGTCAACTTAAGTTGGCTGGTGTGGAAGCTCCTGCCAGGCCCCCCCCTCCTCCCAATCCCCTCCCCCAAGCTCAGTCCCTAAAACACAAAGAAATTCCCACCAGATAAACAAACCCAAACCAGATAACACAAACCCCCGAAAACAGCCACGCGAAAAATCCCAACTACTACCCTTCCAAACAGGCACCTTGGGCAGGACCAAAACATATCAACATGGTTTGCAAGGCCCCTCCCACATCGGTCACAGACATCCTCCGCTCCCTCAAACAGCTGGATCATCCTAGGCTTTGTGAAGTGCGCCCTGTACACCACCTTCAGCTGCATCAGCCCCAGCCTCACACACAAAGTCGAAGCATCACCTCCTCCAGCACCACCCCCAACTCTTCCTCCCACTTTGCCTTAGCCCCCTCCATGGACATCCCATCCTCCTCGAAAATCCTCCTGTCAATCGCCGAGAGGACCCTCCTCTCCAATTCCCCTCTCCAATCCTCCTCTCCAACTCACCTGCTGACAAACAGCACTGCCTCCAGTAACCAGGAGGTAGGTACTATCGGGAAGGTCGGGAAGACCTTCCTCACAAGTACTGCACCTATACATACCTGAAACCTTTGCCCCTTGCCAGCCCAAACCTCTCACCCAGCTCCTCCAAACTTGCAAATCGCCCCCCCCCAGAAACAGATCCTTAATTTCCTTAATACCCCTCTCTTCCTATCACTGGAAGCTTGCGTCCATCCTCCCTGGCTCGAACCTATGATTCCCCCTAATTGGCATCCCTCCTGACCCAGCTCCCAACCTAAAATGCTGCCTAAACTGCCTCCAGATTTTCAACATGGCCACCACCACTGGACTCACCGAATACTTACCTGGGCAATCAGGAATGGCACCGTTGCCAGCGCCCGCAACCCTGATCCCCTGTAAGAGCCCATCTCCATCTTCATCCACAAAGCCCAGCACTCTCTGCTCCATCTCGGAATCCTCTCTGCATTCGCTGCCCAATAATACCAAATTTGGGAGGGGTAGCCATAGCTATCAGGCATGAGCAGCTTTTTTCCCCAATCTCTCATCTTCTTGGTGCCTCACATCTTCCTAGACACCATCTGTCTTGGGAGATGCTATATTGCACCTGGGATATATGTCGCTTCTGGGTTGACCTGGTCTATTTTAGCTGTGGAGGCTGACTCATGAATGGCAATGCCTTTTGCAGCTGGGATAGATGAATAACACTGGCCTCCAGGTCAATTGCTGTCCTTTATTCCACTGGGCTCTCTTTGGTCTCAGCCTGGTCATTTATTTTTTCCTTTAATTTTAATGCACCCTTCACATCTTCATGATTTCCAAAACTACTGAAGAATAGCATGGATCTATTCTTCAAAATTTTTCTCCACTGTCTACTGCGCCATGAACTCAGAAATCGCTGTATTTATACCTTTTCCCAGGGATCAGAGACAATATTATTGACAGAGCATGATTTTTTTTCTTGGGATGTAAGTGTTGCTGGCCATCCCTAACTGTTTGCTAGACCAGTTCAGAGAGTATTTAAGAGTCAACTGCATCTGGACAGGGGCAGCACGTTATCACAGTGGTTAGCACAGTTGCTTCACAGCTCCAGGGTCCCAGGTTCGATTCCCGGCTGGGTTACTGTCTGTGCAGTCTGCACGTCCTTCCCCGTGCCTGCATGGGTTTCCTCTGGGTGCTCCGGTTTCCTCCCACAGTCCAAAGATGCGCAGGTTAGGTGGATTGGTCATGCTAAATTGCCCTTAGTGTCCAAAGAGGTTAGGTGAGGTTACTGGGTTACAGGGATAGGGTGCAGGTGTGGGCTTAAGTGGGGTGCTACTTTCAAGGGCCGGTGCAGACTCGATGGGCCGAATGGCCTCCTTCTGCACTGTAAATTCTATGATGATCTATGATTCAAATGTCGGCCAGACCAGAATGGCAGATTTCCTTCCCAAAAATAAATGAGTGACCCAGATGGCAGATGGTTTTTACAATAACTGACAACACTAAATGTTTAATTCCAGACTCATATTGATTTTCACCATCTGCTATAGTGAGATTCAGATCCGGGTCCCCAGTGCAATACCCTACGTCTCTGGATTACTGTCAAGTGACAATAGGATTGTACTATTACCTCTCCCTATTGCAACTTTTAGATATATTTACATACAAAATGTCCAATATCTTTGTCTAAACCATTGGGTAATAATAGTGTGCCTTAATCTTAGCCTCCTCCCATTAGCGGCTTGAACTTCCAGAAATATCTTCTAGCCTTGATCAACCAGGCCTTTACATCATCTTTCCTCTGCCTGGAGGCCATCAATGTCAGATATTCAGCAATATAACCAATCAGGAATTCAGAAAAATGATTATCGGGCAAAAGTGTGAAGAGATTGGAACCTGCTCCCACCAGCGAATGGTTGAAGCGAATAGGATTGATTCATTTAAGGCAAAACTAGACAGTAGACGAGGGTGAAGTTAATAGATGGTTAGAATGGTGGGTGTAGCTGTGTAAAGTTGCGAGGAAGCCCAAGTGGAGCATGGACACTGCCACGGACTGCTGGGGCGAATGACCTGTTTCTATATTGTATATTCCATGTAACTCAACACCAATAGGCTGTTTCCATTGACTGATTTTATAACTCCCTCACATCTCATTCCTGGCCTTCACTAATAGACACAATTTTATTGTGTGGCTTATCAGCTATGTATGTTGAAAGCTCTTCACTAAGGGCTGTTAATGAGCTGTTCAGAATATCTATCCTGTTGAAGTGGGCTCACTCTCTATTGGACAAAGCTAAAAACAATGACAGTGCTGTGCAGTGTGGTTATTTGCTTTCAGTGTCTATCCAGTGCTTGGACTATTATGAAGGAATTGTCCCCTTTTCCAACTAGCAATAGTTGACATCACCTAAGAATAATTATTTTGTTGGCTTGTTTCTAGAGAAATGAAACTTTAAGCTGTTTGTAATAAAACTAAACTTCCCCAAATTGATAAAACTCCAACTAGCTCATTCTTTTTACCCTCAGCCATTTAACCTTCAGAGATAAATAGAAGAATTTTGTCCAGTGCCATTTGGAAATCTGAACGTACCACCTTGTATCACTTTACATAATCTTCTTGACAAATGAGTACCTCGAAAAAGGTTCAGGATACTGGACAGTCAGGATATTCCTGTTGTTTATTACATTGCAACCAACACAAATCCTCCAGTTTGTTCCTTTGAAAAAAACTCCATTATTTTACTTAATATTTCCCTTGATTGGAATGTGGCGGAAACTTGTGCGAATGAAATATTAGAATCTTCAAATTTGCAAAACCTTGCTGTTGAATGTGTAACACTGGTTTCGGCACAGACTTTTGGCTTGATGTCCCCTGGCATTGGCAGAGGGTGGGGTGTAGCTGACAGCTGAAATGTGCAGCCTGCACATTAACTATTCTCCTTTCATGGATATATAGAAGTCTTCTAATTTCAGCAGGAGCTCTGTATTGACAATGCTGCAGATTGGAAATGAAACAGCTAACAACAATACTGCGCAGTTCAGGGCATTTCCAGTATTGTCGGTCCATTTTCAGTTTCGTTTCTTTTTCTGTAACTGCTCAGTTTTTAATTCGCCCACTTGGGTCACAATGTATGTAAAGTAAATAATTAATTCACATATGTATTTGATTTCTGGAGCTCTAAACTCATTGAGTAAACTGGACTCACTCAGCTATGTTTATATGTGCAGTAATTTATGTCATAAAACGAATCATAAATCCAACAATTAACCGTCCCGTCCCGTCCTTAACTCTTCAAGTTAAGTTATTGTGATTTCCAAGTGTCTATTTTGTTAGAAACGCACCATTTCCGCAGTGAAATGTTGTATCGGTTCTGGTTTACAGCCGGGTGGCCTGTCACTCATATTTAAGGGGAGGTCCAACAGATTTGCAACCTGTAAAATCTCCGTCTGCCTCGACACAAGTGACGAGCTCTAAAGCTGCTCTTCCATAGGTGTTTGCATTCAATTCTGGGCACTCAGCTCCACTTTTGTGTCGCTGTTTGAGCAGAGTTGGAGGTTTCATTGTTCCGCATTAATATCGAACAGGATTGAGCGGCAATGTATGTTTTTATTCAATGTTTCTTGTAGATGCGTATATTTATAACAAACTGAATATATATCAGATCCGTGTTTATCCATCAGTCAGACTATTTGATTGCGAGTGGTAACGTTATATGTAGATGTGGAACAATCGACATAGAAAATGCTCCTGAATATATTTATTAAGAAAGTATTTAACTGTGAATGTAACAATCGTTTTATAATAACCCCCCCCCCCGAGAAAGTTTCACGGCAGTGGAAAGAACAATGATAGAGATTACAACATGGAAACAGGCCATTCGGCCCCACCTGTGGGTGTTGGAGGGAGGTTCGGGACGGGGTGGATGGGTGGACTGTTTATGCTCTACAGGCGGTGGCCTTTGTAATAATAATCTTTATTATTGTCACAAGTAGGCTTATATTAACACTGCAATTAAGTTACTGTGAAAAGCCCCTAGTCACCACACGCCTGTTTGGGTACACAGAGGGAGAATTCAGAATGTCCAATTCACCTAACAAGAACGTCTTTCGGCACTTGTGGAAGAAACCGGACCCAGCACCCTGGGGAAACCCAGGCAGACACAGGGACAACGTGCAGACTCCGCACAGACAGTGGCCCAAGCCAGGAATCGAACCCGGGTCCCTGGTGCTGTGAAGCAACAGTGCTAACCACCGTACTACCAAGCCGCTCAATCTGTTTTCAGCGACCCTCAGTGAGATTAAGCAGCTGTATCAAACCCCAGTGTAATAAAAGCTTTTGTTTCCTGCATTATAATAGTGGCAACATTTAAATGGCTATGCGCCCTGGGAAGGCCTGTGGTTGTGAAAGGCACAATTTAAGTGCAAGTCATTCTTTATGAAGAGCTCTCTCAGGTCACCACCCCTCAATCTTCGTTCTATAGAAATGCATCCTATACAAAGGGGGCAGCATGCTAGCACAGTGGTTAGCACTGTTGCTTCACAGCGTCAGAGACCAGGGTTCGATTCCTGGCTTGGGGTCACTGTCTGTGCGGAGTCTGCACATTCGCCCCATGTCTGCATAAGTTTCCTCCACAGAAATGTACCAAAAGACATGCTTGGTGGGTGAATTGGACATTCTGAATTCTCCCTCATTGTACCCGAACAGGCATTGTAGTGTGGCGACTAGGGGATTTTCACAGGAACTTCATTGCAGTGTTAATATAAGCCTACTTGTGAGACTAATAAAGATTATTATTATAAAATCTGTATGTTAGCGGTGGGAATAGACAGCATGGTGAGAGTGGTATGTGGGGCCCTTATGTGGGGTTGGTCAGTGCAGGACAGATTTAGAAGGACACAGGATTTGGTAATGGTGTTAAGGAATGGGGGAAGCTGCGAAATTTTACCATTTCGTTTTTTGAAAAATATTTTTATTGACGTTTTCATTTCATGCATTGCACAATGAACAAAGGTATGTGGATCAGATAGAATGTACAAGAGCTCAACCTTGGTATTGGCTACCCGTAAACCCAACCACTTTACCAAACCCGCCTCCTCTTTTTGTTATTTTAAGATATTTTATTGTAATATAACCCCCTCCCATCTCTGTCCGATGTAATGTAGAGCGTGGTTGGAGATTACAATCGCGGAGTACTCCGCTCTGACTATCTCTGGAAGCACCGATTTCCCCACTACAAAGAAGTTGATGCAGGTGCAGATCCTGTGTACTGGCGAAAAAAATGTGAATTCCCTCTCACCTGGCTGCATGAACCTCCATGAGTCCACTGCCCCGATCTGCTCCATAAATGTCCTCAGTTCTCTAACCATGCCTGCCGTTTTTCCCATGTTAGGTTTCCATCCGTCCGTCACTGGGTCCTGTACACTGTTAAAGTCTCCATACGTGATCAGTCAGTGCAAACCTCAATTGGAGATTTCCGCTATGGTCTTTTTTACAAACTCTGTGTCATCCCAGTTGGGCGGCTACATGTTCACCTGGACACTGGAGCCATGTCTAGAACACCGCTGACCATGGCTTTCCCTTTGTTAGGAGGACATCCAAAATGGCCATGGTCATTGATCTCATCATGAGGCTGGGCCCTTGCGCTCTGAGGTTTCCCTTTGTCCAGGGATCACCCAACATGGCCACCAACTGTATGTACGCATCTGGGTGAGCCTCGGGGTTTCCCTTTGTCCAGGGATCACCCAACTTAGCCACCAACTGTATGTACGCATGTGGGTGAGCCCCGAGGCTTCCCTTGATCAGCGACTCTCCAAAGCGACTGCTTGTGGTGTCATCCTGTTTCACGTTTCCAAGAGTGACCTGTTGAAGCCAGTCTAAGAGCCCTTCCCCGACCTCCCTGCCATTTTGTTTCCCCTGCGGATTTGTTTTCCCCTCCTTGTGCTGCCCCCTCCAGTCCCCCCATTGCCCCCCCCATCTTTTTCCCCCTGTTTGCCCCTCTGCTTTTCGCCCCACTTGGTGGTGTGCCCCTCCCCTCTTGCCAGTTGCTGTCCTTGTTGGGAGATGCGGCGTGCCCCCCCCCCCCCTCGCTCATACCTCCTGGCATTAGCTTTCCCGTTAGTGTGGCGGCCCCCCTCTAGTGGGTCCTAACCCCCTTCAGTGACCCGCTATGTCGGTTTCCCCTCTGTCTTCTTCTGACTCCTGCGCTTTGCTGTCTTTGCCCCCTCTCTGCGGGCTGGTTCCCTTGTTCATAACAAGGTGATACAGTCCCGTGCAAATTATTCATTGGTTTTCTCTGCCTCCTCTGTGTCCACCATATTACTGTCTCCCTTGTCACCCAGTCTGTTCTTTTGGTCAAGGTCTGCAGGGCAATGAAATAATTCTCTCTGTTCTGGTATGTTACCCAGAGCCTGGCTGGGTACAGCGCCCGAATTTGATATTGTTGCTGTGGAGGGCGAACTTTGCCCTGTTAAATCCTGCCTGGTACTTTGCCAGATCTGCCCCAATGTCCTGATAGACTGATCTTCTGCCCTTCCCAGCTGCATGCCTTCATTTGTCTGGCCCAGTGAAGGATCTTTTCCCGACACTGGTACCGTTGCAACTTGGCGAAGACCACTCTCGGCTGCTCCCTTACCTTGGATTTTGGCCGGAGTGACCTGTGAGCCCTGTCGGTCTCCGGCGGCTAGGGGGAGCTGTCTCTCCCCATGAGGTTTTTAAACATTTTGAGTACCCAATTATTTTTTTCCAATTAAGGAGCGATTTAACATGGCCAATCCACCTAAGCTGCACATCTTTGGGTTGTGAGGGTGAAACCCACGCAGACATGGGGAGAATGTGCAAACTACACATTGACAGTGACCCAGGGTCAGGATTCGAACCCGGGTCCTCAGCGCCACAGTCCCAGTGCTAACCACTATGCCGCATGCCGCCCCCTCTCCCCATTAGTTGACCCAACATCTGGGCCACGTAGTTGGCCAGGTCCCTGGCCTTGAGATTTTCATGTCCTCCACCTTCCTTTCAGATTCCTCGGGGTCACCACCAACCTCTATTTCGGCCTCCAGGGCGACGATTCGGTCGCTCTGGTCCATTGAGGCATTCTTTAGTTCCTTTATTGTGTTCCCCGGGGCTTCCAATCTCTTTCCCCGCATGGTGCCCAGCGCCTCTGACACTGCCACGTTGACTGGCGTCTTTATTTCTGCCTTAATGTCCTCCTTCATCTCTTTCAGTTCCCTGGTAGGACTGTCATCCATCCATCCACTGGCGGGGGTGGGGGGGTTGGGGGGGGTGGAGATAGTTTTTCGGGTCGCTGGTCTCCCTCTCGGGAGTGGCATGGAGGTCTCTCACCTCGCGGGTCCGCTGAGCCGCTTGCTCGCCACTCCTGTCTCTTGCCGCCGTTTTTGTTGTCTCTGCGGCCCCTTGAACTGCTGCATCCTGGTATCTTTGTTGTTCTTAGTGTTGGTGAGGTTGAGGGGATGTTTTAGTCCGGTTTTTACGGGCTAAATTCGTCTATAAGCACCTATTATCTTGTCTTTCGTTGAAGTGCCACCTGATGTGCGACTGCTCAGCACATCCCTGTAACTGGAAGTCAAATGTCACTGCAAAGGTGCCCAGCTGGTACTGACAGGCTGGCAGGAGTACTGCCAAGGTGCCAGGATGGAAGTGCCAGGGTGCACGCGGCGGCGGCCCCGCGCAACATGGCGGACCCACACAGCGGACCAGTCCCCAAGATATCGCGCATGCCTGCCGATCGGTGTCCCCCGATTGCGAGCCTGGAGGCGCCCCGGTGACGGACCCCCCCCCCCCCCCCAGCTGCCATCCCGAGTGCCCGCCGGGTGGAACCATGTTAGAACCACGCCGGTGGGAAGTCGGCTAGTTGGTGGCAGAGAATCGCCTCGGGGGCCTCTATCAATGGCCCCCGACCGGCGCCATGTTAACTGGAGAATCGGGGGAATGACATTGCACCGAATTCCGGCGTGAACACCCATTCTCCGCCCCAGTGCCAAGCGCGATTGCGGTGCGGAGGCTCGGAGAATCCTGCCCAGTTTCTTAAATGTGGCCTCACTAGCACCTTGTACAGTTGCAGCTTTTAACTTTTATATTCCAGCCCATTTAAAATAAAAGCCAGCATTCCATTTATCCTTCCATGTTACTTTCTGGTTTTCTGGGTTTCATGAACAAAAACTCATAAATCCCCCTGTGCTGCAGCTTTCTGCAGTCTCTCTCCATTTGAATAATAATCTAGCTTCTCATTAGTTCTTCCAAAATGAACAATCTCACATTTTCCCGCTTTGAATTCCATTTGCCAATTTTCTGCCTACTTACTTAACCTGTCAATATCTTACTGTAAACTATTCCTATTTTCCTAAACTATTCCTGACAACCTGCTTTCCCTCCACCTTTGTATCACCTGCAGATTTCGCCACAGTACACACTGCTCCTTTCCCCAAATCATTAATCTCGACTGTGAAGCGCTGTCCTCCCAGCACTGATCTCTATGGCACTGCACTGGGTACTGCCCTCCAACATGAGGAAGAACCCCTTATCGCTACTTGCTACTTCCCATTAGTAAGTCATTCCTCTACCATGATAGAAACACCATGAGTTTCTATCTTAGTAGCCTTTTATGTGGCACCTTATCAAAAATGGACCGACTGATTCTTCTCCGTTTACTCCGGCTGATACCGCCTCAAACAACTCCAGTAAATTTGTAATATTTTTCCAAGAACTGAAGTTAGGCTAACTGGCCTGCAGTTTTCTCCATTGTGTCTCCTTCCCTTTTTGAACAAGGGGACCACATTGGCAGTTTTCCAATCCTTTTGCACAGTTCCTGAATCCAAGGATTTTTGGAAAATGACTACCAACGGAATGCATCCACAATCTCTCTAGCTACCTCCTTTAAGATCCTGGGATGCAGGGATCTGGTCAGCCTTTAACCCCATTAGTTTGCCTAAAGCTAATTATTTGGTGATGGTGACTGTATGACACTATTTCATTCCTCCCCATATATGTTTCTATTTCTGGGATGCTTGTAGTCTCCTCTACAGTAAAGACTGATGCAAAAATATCAATTTAACTTCTCTGCCATCTTTGTTCCATGAAATTACTTCCACAGTTTCATTCTCTAAGGGGCCAATGCTTTCTTTTACTTTTCTCTTCCATTAAATGTACTTTAAAAAGCTCGTTGTTTGTTTTTATGTTTCTTGCTAGATTGTTCTTATAGTTTATTTTCTCCTTTCTGATTATTTTTTAGCCCAACTTTGCTGCATTCTGAATCTATCCCGCGGCATTCTGAATCTATCCCGCGGAATTCTGAATCTATCCCGCGGCATTCTGAATCTATCCCGCGGCATTCTGAATCTATCCCGCGGCATTCTAAATCTACCCTACGGCATTCTGAATCTATCCCGCAGCATTCTGAATCTATCCCGCGGCATTCTGAATCTATCCCGCCGCATTCTGAATCTATCCCGCGGCATTCTAAATCTATCCTGCGGCATTCTGAATCTATCCCACGGCATTCTGAATCTACCCCGCTGCATTCTGAATCTATCTCGCTGCATTCTGAATGTATCCCGCAGCATTCTGAATCTATCCCGCGGCATTCTGAATCTATCCCGCGGCATTCTGAATCTATCCCGCGGCATTCTGAATCTATCCCGCGGCATTCTGAATCTATCCCGCGGCATTCTGAATCTATCCCGTGGCATTCTGAATCGATCCCTTTGCATTCTGAATCGATCCCGCTGCGTTCTGAATCTATCCCGCTGCGTTGTGAATCTATCACGCTGCGTTCTGAATCTATCACGGTGCGTTCTGAATCTATCCTGCTGCGTTCTGAATCTATCCCACAGCATTCTGAATCTTTATCTCTCTACATTCTGAATCTATCCCGCCGCATTCTGAATCTATCCCGCGGCATTCTGAATCTATCCCGTGGCATTCTGAATCGATCCCTTTGCATTCTGAATCGATCCCGCTACATTCTGAAACGATCCCGCTGCGTTTTGAATCTATCACGCTGCGTTCTGAATCTATCACGCTGCATTCTGAATCTATCACGGTGCGTTCTGAATCTATCCCGCTGCATTCTGAACCTATCCCGCTGCATTCTGAATCTATCCCGCTGCATTCTGAATCTATCCCGCTGCATTCTGAATCTATCCCTCTGCATTCTGAATCTATCCCTCTGCATTCTGAATCTATCCCTCTGCATTCTGAATCTATCCCTCTGCATTCTGAATCTATCCCTCTGCATTCTGAATCTATCCCTCTATATTCTGAATCTATCCAGCTGCATTCTGAATCTATCCCTCTGCATTCTGAATCTATCCCTCGGCATTCTGAATCTATCCCGCCGCATTCTGAATCTATCCCGCCGCATTCTGAATCTATCCCGCCGCATTCTGAATCTATCCCGCCGCATTCTGAATCTATCCCTCTGCATTCTGAATCTATCCCTCTGCATTCTGAATCTCTCCCTCTGCATTCTGAATCTATCCCACTGCATTCTGAATCTCTCCCTCTGCATTCTGAATCTATCCCTCTGCATTCTGAATCTCTCCCTCTGCATTCTGAATCTATCCCACTGCATTCTGAATCTCTCCCTCTGCATTCTGGAACTATCCCTCTGCATTCTGGAGCTATCCCTCTGCATTCTGAATCTGTCCATCTGCATTCTGAATCTATCCCACTGCATTCTGAATCTCTCCTGCTCCAACATAACATCCCAAATGTACTCTACAAATTAATTTCCTTGGCTGCTATTTCCAATTTAATTAGCCCGATCAATATGAAGATTAAAGTCGCCCATGATCAATGCAGTGCTGTTTTTACATGCATTTGTTAATTCTTGATTTCCTAGTGACTACTTTTCAGCGGCCTATACAATACTCCTACCATTCTATTCCTTTCCACCCAAATCAACTCCACATTCTGAGCCTAGATCATCCCCAGAAATGTACTTCTTTCCTCTCAGTTACCCCACCACCTGTTCCTGCTTTTCATTCCTCAGAGTGACATAACACTGAATATTGACTTTCTCCTTACAACCCCATGTAATGGCGAACAAATCATTTTATTTGTGGTGCAGGTAATTTATGTTACTTTTTATGCAACGTGCATTACGATACTGAACTCGTAATTTTGTTTTTCTACCACGTTTCCTTACACTAAGCCCATCTCTAGGGACAATAGAGTCATTCTTAGTTTTTTGCCTTTGATTCCAATGACTTCCTCTTTTGCTTTGACTTTTCTGCCATTTGTTTCTAACCCAGTTTTCATCTCCCCTTACTCCCTGCCCAGGTACCTACCCCCTACCAAACTAGTTTAAAGCCTCACCAATAGCACTAGCAAAAACCCCTGCAACGATATTGGTCCCGGTCCTGTTGGCGTTTAACCCATCCAGTCTGTACATGCCCCATCATCACCAGAACCTGTCCTAATTCCTCAGGCATCTGAAACCCATCCTCCTACACCACCCCTCAAGCCACACATTCATTTTACCCGTCCTCCTATGTACACTCTCGCCAGCAAGTGGCACGAGGAGTAATCCTGAGATTCCTACCTCGGAGGTTTCTGCTTCTGAAGTAAAAAACTCACCACTATTCTTAGAATTCCCCCTATACCAAAAAGAGCCAATAAGACATTCTCAATGGTGAACAGGGATTCTCACTCCCTGCCTCCTATGCAAAGGGTGCTATTCGGGTCAATCTATATTTTCAAGTTATCCCCCGATATAATCCATATCTTCATAGAAGAATTTTATGTACTTACCACTTAGTAGCATCGATCCTGGCTCCCACGTTGCTAAGTAAAGTAGACTTTGTAATAACCACTGTTTCAGGTTAAAACTTTAAAGTTATTTTGTTATTATATTTTTTCTTTTAAAAGATGCAATCACTGTCTTTACAGAAAAGCAAAAAGATCTTGCTTCTGGATTCGCCTGGTTGGTTGAAAAGACCTTCAGGTCCACCTTGACAATCTCTCTTCTTTAGCTTTTGTTCTTCCTCAGATGGATTCGCTGTTCTGCTCGGTTTCTGTGCTCTATCCTTCCCATGACCAAGGGCAGCTATGAGAACTGACTCTGCTGGCTGTCCCCGATTTAGGGTTTATATTCCCCTTCTAGCAGTTATTAAGTTTATATGATATTATCGTAAAGTAACTTTATTTTACTCTTGATTGTACAAGGTACCTTTAATCTGAATTATTTCTAACCCGACTATGTATTCATATTGAGCATGACTTCAGCTCATCGAACTCTGATTACATTGTTTCCCTTGTGATGTTCAAAGTGCTTTGATCCCAGAGGGGCGTTACATCTGGTTTCTGTCACTTCTGAAGTTGCTTTATTACCAAATAGTGCCCTGAGCTTGTCAGAACCCTGGGCGGGATTCTCCACGCCCACGTCGAAGTGGCCGCGCCGTCGTGAACGCTGTCGAGGTTCACGACGGCGCGGAACGGCCCCGGTCCCGACCAATTCAGGCCCTGACAATGGGCCAGGATTGGGGCCGCGTCATCTACACGCGCCAGGCCTTGTCGCCCGCGTAAAAGCGGCGCCGCATAGATGACGCGGCCGGCAACGCATAACGGGCGTTATCCGCGCATGCGCGGGTTGGCCGGCGCCAACCCGCGCATGCGTGGTTGTCGTCCTCTCTAAATCCACCCCGCAAGAAGATGGAGGACGGATCTTGCGGGGCCGCGGAAGGAAGGAGGTCCTCCTTCAGAGAGGACGGCCCAACGATCAGTGGGCACTGATCGCAGGCCACCCCACATACCAGGTGAAGCCCGGTGCAGGATCCCCCCTCGCCCCCCCACAGGCCACCCCCCCCCCCCCCCCCCAGCGTTCACGCACCGCCCACAACTGCAGCGACCAGGTGTGGACGGCGCCGGGGGGAACCCGCCGTTTTGACCTGGCCGCTCGGCCCATCTGGGCCTCAGAATAGCGGGGGTGCCGGAGAATTGCCATTTTGGGTGTCTCCGGCGATTCTCCGGCCTGCGGCCCGCGAAATTCGACCGGGACATTCCCGCCGCTTGGGAGAATCGCGGGAGGGTATCGGACCGGCGTCCCCGGAAATTTTGGCGGCCCAGGCGATTCTCCCAACCGGCGTGGGAGTGGAGAATCGCGCCCCCTGACTCCCATTTGGGGCTAACGTGAGTTCCTGTGGACACGTTGTCTTCAGCTTCCCATATTCACCTGGTGTCAGCAGAATTTCATACCTAAACATTTGTCACCCAATTCAACTGAAGATCCTAGCAATTCTTTTTTAGCTGCTTACTAAAATAATTAACTTCAAAGAAGGTGCGAAATATTGCTTTTTTCCATATAACTAAAAGTTCAATCTGGTGTGTCTTAAAAGACATGCATCAGTTTTACAGCTTGAATAGTCACAAGCTGTTTTCGTAACGCCTGTTTGACAAAGGCTATCTGCATTTCAAAACCTTCTTTTGCAGCTGCTGTTAACCCTTCGTGGGAATTTTCCCTACATTTTCTCATGTACTCTTAGGTCAGGTTTGTCAGACTTCCATGTTTCAAATTACATATTTTCCCATTTTTACTTTTACACTTCTTTTTTTTTATATAAATGTTTTATTGAAAATGTTTTCCCAAACAACAATTTTTCCCCTCTTACAAAGCAAACGCAACAATAACAATACAGAAATTTTAAACAATACACAAGTAACAAAACCCCTTTATCTTTGACCTAAACTAAACCCCCCCCCCCCTCCCCCCCACCCCTCCCCCTGGGTTGCTGCTGCTGGTCACCTGTCTTCCCTCTAACGTTCCCCTAGGTAGTCGAGAAATGGCTGCCACCGCCTGGTGAACCCTTGAGCCGATCCTCTCAGGGCAAACTTTATCTGCTCCAGTTTAATGAACCCCGCCATATCATTTACCCAGGCCTCCAGTCCGGGGGGTTTCGCCTCCTTCCACATGAGTAGGATCCTGCGCCGGGCTACTAGGGACGCAAAGGCCACAACGTCGGCCTCTTTCGCCTCCTGCACTCCCGGCTCTTCCGCAACTCCAAATAGAGCTAACCCTCAGCCTGGTTTGACCCGGGCCTTCACCACCCGCAAAATCACTCCCGTCACTCCCTTCCAATACCCTTCCAGTGCCGGGCATGCCCAAAACATATACTTTTACACTTCTTAACTTACCACCTAACCCCTGTATTCCACTTTCAGGATCTCATCCCTATTTTACCTATGTCATTTGTATCAATGTGTACCAAGAACGCTAGCTCTTCGCTCTCCCTCCCGTAAAATGTTCTGCAGCCACTCAGTGACATCCTGGATCCTAGCACCTGGGAGGTAACATACCATCCTGGAAATAATTTTATGGCCACAGAAACAGCAATATGTTCCATTTTCAATTGAATCCTCTATCACTATAGCTCTACCCCTCTTTTCCTCTCTGTCTGCACCGTTGAGCCACCCCTGACGTCATGGACTTGGCTTTTACTGCATTCCCCTGAGAAGTAATGACCACTTCTCTAAATGAGCTATCCACAAAGATATCAACTTCATGGCTGCTTCAGAGTTATTCTAGCCACCATCCAGCTCCGATGCAAGGATTTCCAGTAGCTGCAGCTGGAGACACTTCTGGCACACATGTTCATCCTGGACCCTGGGAGTGTCCTTGGTTTCCCACATAGCACATGAGGAGCATTCCATGTCGCCAAGCTGTCCTGCCATGGCTTGCATTGAGATCACTTCCCTTACTACTTCCAAGATCAAGAATATTAATAACACTAAGGACTTTCTTCTACTCCAGATGCTGACTCTCTAACATCAGATGTACCCATATTCTTACTGTACTATCAAATGGTAGAATAGATACTCACCAGTTCCTACTTCTAATCAGCGTATTTCCAGACTGCTCACTGTGACGCTGGCTGTCATCCAGTTCTTATTGCTTGTGTTTCTTTCTTAAATGTATGTAGACCCTCTTTAAAAAAAATGTGTTTTTCTAATTCTCAGCAGTTTGATAACCCGCCCGACAGCAGCGACTCACCAACCAATTCACTTACATTTCTCCTGTGACGTGATGTTAAGCACTAGGTGATGCTGACTCTTTTCTAGACAGATATATGAACGGGCGGGGAACAGAGGGAAGTAGATCCTTGGAAAATACGCGACAGGTTTAGATAAAGGATCTGGATCAGCATAAGCTGGGAGGGCCGAAAGGCCTGTTCCTGTGATGTAATTTTCTTTGTTCTATGTTCTTTGTTCTTTTCCCAGCGTCCTCTTCTCGCACTCTCCTCTGGGTGCTGCTCACTGCCAGTCTGAGCATAATCCTCCCGCAGTCTCCCCTAGCCACGTCCCCACTTCACTCCAAACACCTGGTCCTCTTCACTCCATCTCTCAACCTCTCTTACACCCCATTCCCCTCCTCTTCACCCCATCTCTCTCCTGTTGCACCCCACCTCCCTCCTCTTCACCTCCCCCCTCCCCCACTTCACCCTATATACATCCCCCCTCTTCACACCATCCCCCCTTCACCCCATCCCCCCCTTCACCCCATCCCCCCTTCACCCTATCCCCCCCTTCACCCCATCCCCCCCTTCACACCATCCCCCTCTTCACACTACCCCCCTCTTCATACCATCCCCCTCTTCAAACCACCCCCCTCTTCACACCATCCCCCTCTTCACACCATCACCCCTCTTCACACCATCCCCCTCTTCACACCATCTCTCTCCTGTTTCACCCCACCTCCCTCCTCTTCTTCACCTCCCCCTCCCCCACTTCACCCTATACTCATCCCCCCTCTTCACACCATCCCCCCTCTTCACACCACCCCCCCTCTTCACACCATCCCCCCTCTTCACACCATCCCCCCTCTTCAAACCATCACCCCACTTCACACCATCATCCCTCTTCACACCATCACCCCTCTTCACACCATCACCCCTCTTCACACCATCACCCCTCTTCACACCATCACCCCTCTTCACACCATCACCCCTCTTCACAACATCACCCCCCTTCACACCATCCCCCCTTCACACCATCCTCCCTTCACAACATCCCCCTTCCTCACACCATCCCCCTCTTCACACCATCCTCCCTCCTCACACCATCACCCCTCTTCACACCACCCCCCCTCTTCACACCATCCCCCTCTTCACACCATCACCCCTCTTCACACCATCCCCCTCTTCACACCATCTCTCTCCTGTTTCACCCCACCTCCCTCCTCTTCTTCACCTCCCCCTCCCCCACTTCACCCTATACTCATCCCCCTCTTCACGCCATCCCCCCTTCACACCATCCCCCCGTCTTCACGCCATCGCCCCCCCTTCACACTATCCCCCCCCTTCACACTATCCCCCCTCTTCACACCATCCCCCCTCTTCACGCCATCCCCCCTCTTCACACCATCCCCCCCTTCACACCATCCCCCCCTTCACACCATCCCCCCCTTCACACCATCCCCCCCTTCACACCATCCCCCCCTCTTCACACCATCCCCCCTCTTCACACCATCCCCCCTCTTCACACCATCCCCCCTCTTCACACCATCCCCCCTCTTCACACCATCCCACCCCCTCTTCACCCCATCCCCTCTCCTTCACCCTATCCTCCATCCTTTTCGTCACCCCATCCCCCCTCTTCACACCATCCCCTCTTCTTCACCCCATCCTCCATCCTTCTCTTCATCACCCCTTTTCATACCATCCCCTCTTCACACCATCCCAAGCTTCTATTCTCCACATTCTCATCCTCTGCTTCGCCCCCTCCTCCTCTTCCCAGATACTGCTTCTCTTTGCCCCCTACTCCTCTCTTCCCCCTACTCCTCCTCTTCGCCCCCACCCATCCTCTTCGCCCCCTACCCCTCCTCTTTGCCCCCTACTCCTCCTCTTTACCCCATACTCCTCCTATTCGCCCCTTACTCCTCCTCTTTACCCCCTACTCCTCCTCTTTACCCCCTACTCCTCCTCTTTACCCCCTACTCCTCCTCTTCACCCCCTACGCCTCCTCTTTACCCCCTACTCCTCCTCTTTGCCCCCTACACCTCCTCTTTGCCCCCTACTCCTCTTTACCCCCTACTCCTCCTCTTTGCCCCCTACTCCTCTTCGCCCCCTACTCCTCTTTACCCCCTACTCCTCCTCTTCGCCCCCTACTCCTCCTCTTTGCCCCCTACACCTCCTCTTCGCCCCCTACTCCTCCTCTTTGCCCCCTACTCCTCTTTACCCCCTACTCCTCCTCTTCGCCCCCTACTCCTCTTCGCCCCCTACGCCTCCTTTTTACCCCCTACTCCACCTCTTCGCCCCCTACTCCTCCTCTTCGCCCCCTACTCCTCCTCTTTGCCCCCTACTCCTCCTCTTCGCCCCCTACTCCTCTTTACCCCTGTAGAGGGTTCCATCTCTGCTACTCCACTACTGGGCCGATATCTGGGATTTGAGTATCTGTGTGTGTCTCTCTCCAGCTGGCACTGAAACTTCAGAGGCCAGGGGATGCCGCACTGGGACACCTCCGCGGGAGAGAGCACTGAATCAAGCCTGCCGTTTATCCCTAAACGGAAGCCTGAGGCTTATATCACACAGATATCCAGACCCCCACCAATGCCCAGGTGATTCTCTCTTGCCGGTGGTGCAACACCCACCCGGTTCCTACTTCGCTGGAGTAGCTTTCCCAAGAGAGAGAATAGGACACTGCTGTTTATTACCTAACCAGCAGCCTGTCCTGAGTGAACGGGTTCGAATCGTTCAAGATGACCCTAGATTCTCGACCCCGGAATTAAGGTGAGGAATATCTTAACAATGACTTGGTCAGAGATCGCTGGTGAGAGATTGAAGAATTTAAACGACTCCAATTATCAGCAAATCGAGGTTTATTGCAAAACCCAGGTCAAAATCATCAAACAGAAGAAATTATAATAAAATCTTAAACTCTAACACAAACTAAGTCTATTCAGAAAGTACTATAACGGACACAACGTAAAATCTTATTGTTACACAATTTTAGCAAGGGCACAAAACACAAATCAAGCCCCCTTCCCCAAAGCCTCAACCACTATCAAAGTCAAGGGAGTTTTGCACGCTGCTGCAGGGTACTTACGGTCACAGTCTGCGAGAGGTCAAGTCGAAGGTGGAGAGGTCAAGCCAAGAGACCCTCAATCGCAACCACAGCCCCTTTTACATCCGTTTTACCTGGCTTTTTCCTGTTTTCGGCCAGCCCCTTTTGCATTGAATTGGTAAGGTTTAAAGTTCCCACTGGCCTCACCCCCTTTGAGCCGGTCAGACCTGTCGACTTCCGGGTTTTCCTCCCCTTTGCGTTGTATCGGATCAAGTTTAAAGTTCCCGCTGGTCCCGCCCCCTTTGAGCCGGTCAGACCTGTTAACTTCCGGGTTCTCCTCGCAGGTCCGCTCCTTCCAGCCAGGCAGACCTGCCGCGATTTGAATTTGGCGCCGACTCCGCCCCCTCCACCCAGTGAGTTCCTGCCGGTGGCTTCTGTCAGGATTGGAGTACCTCCCCCAGGTCCGCCTCCAACTTGTTTTTTTTCTACCGTTTATCTTCAAGGGGCTTTTCCAGCGCAATATACTGAGCCCAGACTCTCTGCTTTTTGGGATAACAAGGTTAAGCTCTCTTGTGAAGATTTTCAAAGTCTTCCATCTGCTCCGGAGATCGCTGCTATTCTCACCTTGCTATGTTGATGGGGTGTTGATTGGATTCTGCTCTGGTGGAGGCCAAGTCATTTACATCTGCATGGGGCTATGACCATCCCATTGTCCTGCTTGCAGGCAGCCCCCCTGTGTATTCCCGTGCCCCTTTGTCTGTGTTTTAATCTTATCTAGTTGTCTGGCTCCTTCTTCCTTGTAGCTCCTGGGGGGGGGGGGGGGGGGGGGGGGGGGGTTGTAAATACCTATGCCCCTACTTGGCTCAGCGGACCAAGCCTGCTGGGAAATCTGGTTACGTTCTTTTGGCTGACAAGTGTCCAGTTTACAGTCTCTGGGTTTTATTCCTGGGCAGTCCAAAAAGGGCCGGATTGCCCGAAAACCTTACACCCCCTACTCCTCCTCTTCGCCCCTACTCCTCTTTACCCCCTACTCCTCCTCTTCACCCCCTACTCCTCCTCTTTACCCCTACTCCTCCTCTTTGCCCCCTACTCCTCCGCTTTGCCCCTACTCCTCCTTTGCCCCTACTCCTCTTTACCCCCTACACCTCCTCTTTGCCCCCTACTCCTCCTCTTTGCCCCCTACTCCTCCTCTTTGCCCTCTACTCCTCCTCTTCGCCCCCTACTCCTCCTCTTCGCCCCCTACTCCTCCTCTTCGCCCCCTACTCCTCCTCTTCGCCCCCTACTCCTCCTCTTTGCCCCCTACTCCTCTTCGCCCCCTACTCCTCCTCTTCGCCCCCTACTCCTCCTCTTTGCCCCCTACTCCTCCTCTTTGCCCCCTACTCCTCTTTACCCCCTACACCTCCTCTTTGCCCCCTACTCCTCCTCTTTGCCCCCTACTCCTCCTCTTTGCCCTCTACTCCTCCTCTTCACCCCCTACTCCTCCTCTTTACCCCCTACTCCTCCTCTTTGCCCCCTACTCCTCCGCTTTGCCCCTACTCCTCCTTTGCCCCTACTCCTCTTTACCCCCTACACCTCCTCTTTGCCCCCTACTCCTCCTCTTTGCCCCCTACTCCTCCTCTTTGCCCTCTACTCCTCCTCTTCGCCCCCTACTCCTCCTCTTCGCCCCCTACTCCTCCTCTTCGCCCCCTACTCCTCCTCTTTGCCCCCTACTCCTCTTCGCCCCCTACTCCTCCTCTTCGCCCCCTACTCCTCCTCTTTGCCCCCTACTCCTCCTCTTTGCCCCCTACTCCTCTTTGCCCCCTACTACTCCTCTTTGCCCCCTACTCCTCCTCTTTGCCCCCTACTCCTCCTCTTTGCCCACTACTCCTCCTCTTTGCCCCTACTCCTCCTCTTTGCCCCCTACTCCTCCTCTTTGCCCCCTACTCCTCCTCTTTGCCCCCTACTCCTCCTCTTTGCCCCTACTCCTCCTCTTTGCCCCTACTCCTCCTCTTTGCCCCCTACTCCTCCTCTTTGCCCCCTACTCCTCCTCTTTGCCCCCTACTACTCCTTTTCGCCCCCTACTCCTCCTCTTCGCCCCCTACTCCTCCTCTTCGCCCCCTACTCCTCCTCTTCGCCCCCTACTCCTCCTCTTTGCCCACTACTCCTCCTCTTTGCCCACTACTCCTCCTCTTTGCCCCCTACTCCTCCTCTTTGCCCCCTACTCCTCCTCTTTGCCCCTACTCCTCCTCTTTGCCCCCTACTCCTCCTCTTTGCCCCCTACTCCTCTTTGCCCCCTACTCCTCCTCTTTGCCCCCTACTCCTCCTCTTTGCCCCCTACTCCTCCTCTTTGCCCCCTACTCCTCCTCTTTGCCCCTACTCCTCCTCTTTGCCCCCTACTCCTCCTCTTTGCCCCCTACTCCTCCTCTTTGCCCCCTACTCCTCCTCTTTGCCCCCTACTCCTCCTCTTTGCCCCCTACTCCTCCTCTTTGCCCCCTACTACTCTTTTCGCCCCCTACTCCTCCTCTTTGCCCCCTACTCCTCTTTGCCCACTACTCCTCCTCTTTGCCCACTACTCCTCCTCTTTGCCCCCTACTCCTCCTCTTTGCCCCCTACTCCTCCTCTTTGCCCCATCTCCTCCTCTTTGCCCCCTACTCCTCCTCTTTGCCCCCTACTCCTCCTCTTTGCCCCCTACTCCTCCTCTTTGCCCCCTACTCCTCCTCTTTGCCCCCTACTCCTCCTCTTTGCCCCCTACTACTCCTTTTCGCCCCCTACTCCTCCTCTTCGCCCCCTACTCCTCCTCTTCGCCCCCTACTCCTCCTCTTCGCCCACTACTCCTCTTCCACTTTAACTCTGACCCTTCCTCCTCTTCACCCCATCCTCATATTCTTCCCCACCCTCCATCCTTCTCTTCACACCAACCTCCCTCCTCTACATCCCATAACCTCTCCTCCACTTCACACCATCTTCCCTCCCCCTCTGCAGCCCATACCCTCTCCTCCGCTTCACACCATCTTCCCTCCTCCTCGCCCCATTCCCCTCCAACCCATCTCCCCTCCTTTTCAGCCCATCGCACCTCTTCTTCACACTATCCTTCCTCTTCACCCCATTGCACCTCCTCTTCTTTGCCCCATCCCCCTCCATTTCACCCCACCCCTTCTCCTCCTTGCCATCCCCCTCCTCCTCCTTGCCCATCCCCTTCCTCCTCCATCCCATCCCCCTCCTCCTCCACCCATCCCCTCCTCTTCCACCCCATCCCCTCCTCTTCCACCCCATCCCCCTCCTCTTCCACCCCATCCCCCTCCTCTTCCACCCCATCCCCCTCCTCTTCCACCCCTTCCCCTCTCCTCCTCCCCATCCCCCCCTCCTCCTCCCCATCCCCCTCCTCCTCCCCATCCCCTCCTCCTCCACCCCATCCCCTCCTCCTCTTCACCCCATTCCCTCCTTCCCTTCACCCGATCTCCCTCCCCCTCTTCGTCCCAACTCCCTCCTCCTCTTCAGCCCACCCCCTTCTCCTCTTTGCTCATTCCTCTCTCCTCTTTGCCATTCCACTCATCCTCTTCAGCTCATCCCCCTTCTCCTCTTCTCCCCATCCCCAACTCCTCTTCATTCCATCTCTCATTCTTTTTCTGCCCATCCCATTCCTCCTCTTTACCTCATCCACCACCTCCTCTTTACTCCATCCCTCTTTCTCTTCATGCTACCCCACTCCTTTTCACGCTATCCCACTCTTCACACTACACCCTCTTCATGTTACCTCTCATCTTCTCCCCACTTCACATCATTCCACCCTCTTCTTCACACCATCTCCCTCCTATTCTTCATCTCCATTGTGGTCCTCATCAACCTCAACACATGCCCCTCCTCATCACCGTCGCTCTCATTACCCTCCTCATCACCCTCTCTGCCTTAACATTCCTTATCACATTCACCCTCATAACTTCCTCCTCACTCTTATCCACATCTCCCACCTTACTCACCTCACGCCATCCTCACCTTCATTCACCTTACCCTAATCCCCTTCCTCATCACTCTCACCCATCCTATCCTCATCCTCACCCCATCCTCATTCATTCACCTCACCCCATCCCCCTCCTCATCACCCTCACCTCTCCCCCTCCTCATCACTGCCATCCAACCCCTATCACCCTCACTCCAACACCTCTTCATACCCTCACCTCATCGCCTTCTCATCACTCCCTTCCCATCCCCCTCCTCATCAGGCCCATTCCCACCTCCTCCTCCTTACCCAATTCTGACTGCAGCATCATTTGGAAAACCATCCAGTGACAATCAGCTTCTATCAGGAATGAAAGGATGTTGCCTAAAATGTAGCCGTGACGATATGAGCAGCGCCATCTTTGCTCCTGGCTGTTGCTGACTCTTTATCACTCTTCTGACCATGGATCCTTTTCCAACAGCCAATAATATCCCCAAGAGTCATTATTTCCTTGCTTTATTTCCAAATAAATGAAACCTTATGTTTATTTGAGTAAAACTTAATTTACAGCTCAAACTCTTTTACCTATTTCAGGCTTACTGTAAAATATATTCGAAGCATATTTCCATTCTGTTGTACACAATTGTTGTCTTTTCAAGGTTTTGTATAGATTCACGATTGAACTTGATCTCTCTATGTCTGCAACTAGTGACAGAAAGCCCAGTAACCATTAACCATTCTGTGGCCACATTCACTTGAGGAAAGCAGATGCTTTTGATATCTTGCAAACCTGAACAGTAAAACCACATCAACCAGACCATCTCATTTCATCTTATATTATTATTTTTCATTTTGAACATGTATCCCTTCACATTTGGTGACACAGAATTCCAAGTACTTTTTTGCCCATATTCTTTTCAATATATAAGACCATTAGACGAAGAAGCAGAAGGAGGCCATTCAGCCCACCCTGTCTTCCCTACCATTCAATGAGATCATGACTGAACTGAATTGGATGTTCCTCAACTCCACTTTCCCGCCTTATCCCCAGGACCCTTGTTTCTCTTACTGATTAAAAACCTGTCTATCTCAGCCTTGAACATACTTAATTAGGCAACCTCTGCAGCCCTCTGTGGTAAAACATTCCACAGGTTCACTACCCTTTGAGAGAATAAATTCCTCCTCTTTGTCTTAATAAGATTATGCTCTCTGGTCCTAGACTTTCCCACAAAGTGAACCAACCTCTCAGCATCTATCTTGTCAAGTCCCCTGAGAATTCTATATGTCTCAATAAGATTGCCTTTCATTCTTTTAAACTCTAATGCGTACAGGCTCAACCTACTCAACCTCTCATGAGAAAATCCCTCCATATCTGGAATCAACCCAGTGAACCATCACTGCACTGCCTCCAATGGGAGCATACCTTTCTTTAGATAAAGGGACCAAAACTGTATTAGAGTTGTGGTCTAACTAGTGCCTTGTAGGGGCTGGTTTAGCACACTGGGCTAAATCGCTGGCTTTTAAATGCAGACAAAGGCAGGCCAGCAACACCAGTTCAATTCCCGTACCAGCTTACCCGGACAGGTGCCGGAATGTGGCGACTAGGGGCTTTTCACAGTAACTTCATTTGAAGCCTACTTGTGACAATAAGCAATTTTCATTGTATAATTTTAGCAAGACTTCCCTACTTTTATACCCAATTCCTATGAAATAAAGATTCTGTTGTGAGATCCTGCCCAGTAGGTACACTGCCAATTTGAATCTCTGGCTATTTCTTACCTTTAAGAAAACAATCCATCTTTACAGTCGTCTTGCCAGCAGCTGGAAGGTGGAAGCAACTCTGCTCCGTGATTTGGTGCGAGGGTGCGACCCATCAGGTCCATGGGACATATTGGCCCGTGGATGCATATTTTTTGTAGCTCCCTCTAGTCTTCAGAAATACTTGTGTCTCCTACGTTAATATTTCCTGGAAATGTAGACACAACTCTCTCTAGTTTTATTCAATTAGTTGATGTGCACAAATTAACTGAAGTAGTTACAGAGCTGTACCCTGAGGGATAACATTACCACAGCATATCCACTTAGAAACAGCCCTTAATTCTTATTGTCACGTTCCACCCTTCTAACCAGTCAATAATTATTTTTCAGGATGCTGTCACTGTGCCCTCTACTGCTTTGTTTGCTGTTCAGTCACATTGGTAAGTTTTTTTTTCTTTTTTTGAAAGGACATGAATAAACCTACATAAAGATGCAAATCTGAATGCGGCATTTATTAGATATATCTGGCAAATCGTGTTAAACTAATTTGATTGTTTTTTTTGGTGAAGCAACTGAGGATTGATGAGGGGAATGTAGTTGATGTGGTGTATGTGAACATCCAAAGGGTCTTTGGTTAAGTATCACATCAGGCTTGTCAGCAAAGTTTAAGATAATGGATTAAAAGTGATATTGGTGGCATGGAAGCGAAGTTGACTTATTGACAGGAAACAGAGGGTCAAATCTTCTAGTCTTTGGATTGTTGGCGACTGGACATACAGCTAAAGATGCGTGGCAGGACTCTACAGAAAACCTGACACATGAATCTATGTGGGAATTGTCCAGGAAGTTTAAATTTCCCTGAGATCCTCTGCAAATCCGACTCTGAACTAGTTCCTGATACTTGCCTGACTAGCAATGTAGGAAGTGTTAGACAGGTTAAACCTCGTCTAACAGCTGACTACACAACTGACCCTCCCCTCCGCAACTATGCCACCTGACCCTCTGACCTGACTGCCCCTCAACCCTGCAACACGACTAACCCCCAACTTTACACAACCACTCCCTGACCCTACCTGACTATGCCCAACCACTGTGCTAACCCCCTAACCTGGCTACCCACTACTGCCTCCACCTTGCCCCTTCACCCAGCTCATCCACTTATCAGCCTACCCATTTACCCACCTCATCTATCCACTTATCGACCATACCCACCTCATCCTCTTACCTGCATATCCACCCTACCCATTCACTCATGAATCCACGTAACCATTCATCCTTTCACCCATTCATTAACATTCAAAGATTGCCCCTTTATTTTTTTTTGCAAATGTATTTTATTACAAACATGGATCAAAACAGTTTACAGTGAATAAACACCCCGGAAAACATGCTTCCCAACAATCAACTATTCAGGATGTACATATTTTTCCCCCTTTTCACCCCCCCCCTCCCCCACGATGAACAGCCCCTCAAACACAGTCACAAACATCCCCCACCTTTCCTCAAACCTCTTGAAGAGCCCCTTAATTCATACTTTATCTTCTCTGATCGCAGGAAATCGTACAGATCACCCAACCAAGCCACTACCCCCGGTGGAAGATTGCCCCTTAAAACTTAAACGGCTGCTCTTGCCATAAAAAGGGGACATGTTTTCTGTGCTGACCCTCTTCACAGGCCCATGTGCTGAATACGTTCTTCAGGAATCTACAACGGGGGCGAAATTCTCCGTTATCGGTGGAAAGTCCGCCGATCGGCGCAAAAAACGGCGCAAATCCGACTTGCGTCACGTCGGAAAAGTGGGTCGAAAGTCTCCGGCCCGAAATGGGCTAGCAGCGACGTAACGGGATCCGCTCTTGCGCAGTGGTTCACGCCGTGCAGCGTCATACGCGCCGCATGGCGTGACGGCTCATAAGGCCGCACTGCTCCCCCCCACCCGACCGGAACACCCGACCGGAACACCCGACTGGATGGCTGGCCGCCGCTCAGCCCCGAGGTTCGAGTCACGGGATGTGGAGGCGCTCCTGGACGCGGTGGAGCAGAGGAAGGACGCCCTGTATCCCGGGCACGGCCGCAGAGTTGCCCCACGCCACAGCCGGCGTCTGTGGAGGGAAGTGACAGAGGCCGTCACCGCTGCGGCCCTGACACCACGGACAGGCACCCAGTGCCACAAGAAGGTGAACGACCTCGTCAGAGCAGGCAGGGTGAGCCTCCCCATATCCCCCCCTCCCCCATATCCCCCCCTCCCCCATATCCCCCCATCCCCCATATCCCCCCTCCCCATATCCCCCCTCCCCCATATCCCCCCATCCCCCATATCCGCCATATCCCCCCTCCCCCATATCCCCCCTCCCCATATCCCCCTCCCCATATCCCCCTCCCCATATCCCCCTCCCCATATCCCCCCTCCCCCAAATCCCCCTCCCCCATATCCCCCCTCCACATATCCCCCCTCCCCATATCCCCCCTCCCCCATATCCCCCCTCCCCCATATCCCCCTCCCCCATATCCCCCCTCCCCCATATCCCCCTCCCCCATATCCCTCCTCCCCCATATCCCTCCTCCCCATATCCCCCCTCCCCCATATCCCCCCTCCCCCATATCCCCCATATACCCCCCTCCCCCATATCCCTCCTCCCCATATCCCTCCTCCCCCATATCCCCCCTCCCCCATATCCCCCCTCCCCCATATCCCCCCTCCCCCATATCCCCCCTCCACCATATCCCCCATATCCCTCCTCCCCCATATCCCCCCTCCCCCATATCCCCCTCCCCATATCCCCCCTCCCCATATCCCCCCTCCCCTATGTCCCCCATATCCCCCCTTCCCCCATATCCCCCCTCCCCATATCCCCCATATCCCCCCCGCCCCCATATCCCCCCTCCCCATATCCCCCCTCCCCCATATCCCCCCTTCCCCCATATCCCCTACCCCATATCCCCCTCCCCCATATCCCCCTCCCCCATATCCCCCTTCCCCCATATCCCCCCTCCCCCATATCCCCTTCCCCCATTTCCCCCCTCCCCCATATCCCCCCTTCCCCCCTATCCCCCTCCCCCATATCCCCCCTCCCCCATATCCCCCCTCCCCATATCCCCCCTCCCCCATATCCCCCCTTCCCCCATATCCCCCCTCCCCCATATCCCCCCTTCCCCCCCTCCCCCATATCCCCCCTCCCCCATATCCCCCCTCCCCCATATCCCCAAGTGAATCCAGCCCTAACCTTAACCTCTGCAAAGCACGCGCAACCGATGGCGTGCATTCATATACCTGCCTAACAGTGTTGCCTTTTACCCCTGCCCCCCCCCCCCAACAGGATAAGCGCGCACACAACAATAGGGAGCATGTGAGGACTGGAGGAGGCCCCGCTGATGAGAGGCCACTGACCGAACACGAGGAAAGGGCCCTGGAACTGGCTGGCGGACCTGACGACCGGGAGGTTGCTGATGCAGAGGTCGGGGGCGTAGTAGCAAGTGAGCCACTGACAGCCCGTCCCCATATCCCCCCTCCCCTATATCCCCCTCCCCCATATCACCTGATCACTGCCTGATGTCTAACCATGCATGCTTCATTGTGTATCGCAGGACCAAACGTCCAGGCACCCATCCCCGCAGATGCATACCGCCCGCAGGATGCCCCTCGGAGGCCACGGGAGACGGAGACACACGAACCCTCCAGCATGCGACGCCCGCAGGATGCCCCTCGGAGGCCACGGGAGACGGAGAGACCTGAACCCTCCAGCATGCGACGCCCGCAGGATGCCCCTCGGAGGCCACGGGAGACGGAGAGACCCGGACCCTCCAGCATGCGACGCCCGCAGGATGCCCCTCGCACACCACGGGAGACGGAGAGACCCGCAACCTCCAGCATGCGACGCCCGCAGGATGCCCCTCGCACGCCACGGGAGACGGAGAGACCCGCACCCTCCAGCATGCGACGCCCGCAGGATGCCCCTCGCACACCACGGGAGACGGAGAGACCCGCACCCTCCAGCATGCGACGCCCGCAGGATGCCCCTCGCACACCACGGGAGACGGAGAGACCTGGAGCAACAGGGAGACGACACCCCCGTCACGTGCGGGAGCGACCACCCAGCGACGAGGGGGGCAGCCACAGGCCCCCGTCACATCCGAGCCAGGACACCACTACCCAGGACACCACTACCCAGGACACCACTACCCAGGACACCACTACCCAGGACACCACTACCCGGGACACCACTACCCGGGACACCACTACCCGGGACACCACTACCCGGGACAGCACTACCCAGGAAGACAAAATAGTGGATGGGTGGAGACGAACCCCCACCCCAAAGTGCCATGGACTCCTCAGAGTGGGACGAAGAGCACGACACAACGCCACTGCTGTCACCAACACCCTCCACCATCGCAGAAACACTCACCTCGGTTGGGCACTTCAGTGATGAGGCGTCTGGCACACTCACTGGTGAGCACAACACAGCCGTCCCGGTACAGCAGGTGGAGGTAGGAGCAGCAGAGGGGCCGGGCGGTCGGAGGGCAGCCCAGCCCAAGCGAACATCTGCCGCCCAGATGGATCCCGGGTTCCTGGAGTTACCACACCCACACATAGATCCGATGCAACCACCGACCCGGAGACAAGCGAAGAGGGTGACGGGCGGCTTGCGGTGGCTGCAGTCGCAGGTGGAGGAGTCCACCCGCGTCCAGGAGCTGGGAGTGGTGCCGGTCATGCGTGCCACCCAAGCCGACACCGCACGGGTGGCGTCCGCGGTGGAGGCAATGGGTGCGACGGTGTCAGACATGGGGAACGGTTTGCGAGGCCTGGGGCTTTCCGTGCAGGCGGCGTCTGTGGCCCAGGAAATGGCTGCCCTCTCACAGGAGGCCATGAGCCCGTGCCAGCGCCAGATGGCAGAGGCGCTCAACGCCATAGCCCAGTCTCTGCAGGCCATGGCCCAGTCTCAGCAGGCCATGGCCCAGTCTCAGCAGGCCATGGCCCAGTCTCTGCAGGCCATCGCTGAGGGCATCGGCGCCAGTGGCCATGTGCGAGCCGGCGTCGCACTGTCACAGACAGGGTTTGCCAACACCCTGGGCTCCATGGTTGCAAACCTGCAGACCCCTGTCGATACCAGCACGGGCCTCCAGGACTGGCAGCGCCAGATGTCGGGGGGGGGGGGGCGTCGGATGGCCAGTCCGTTCGCATCCCCCACCCATGTAGAGGCCTGGGGGCCATCGGGCACCCCGAGGGAGGAGGAGGTGGTGTTGTCCGTCCCGGCTCCCCCTGTAGGGGAGGTCCCGGTACACCGTGACACCTCGGACTCCCCCCCTTCCGTCCCAGGTGCATTGGGTGGGCAACGGGCAGGACAGGCTGGCAGCTCGCCATCCCAGTCACCCGGGCCGCAGCCTGGCCCATCTAGGCCAGGACGCCCCAGGAAACGGCCGCCAAAGGGATCCAGTGTCAGAGGGCAGGAATCACAGGAGTCCACCTCCAGTTCTGCTGTACCGTCTGGGGAACCACGTAGACGTAGTCAAAGGGCCCGTAAGGCCAAACAATTAGACACTGAGTAAGTTGGCACGGGTGCAGAGCACAGATGAGTTTTCGGGGCTAGGGCACGTGCATGAACTCCTTTGGTTATTAAAGTCAATGTTACATCTACAGAAGCTGCCTTTGTGCTCTGTCCAAAGCGTGCGGGGGTGTCATGTACGTTGAGCGCAAGTGTGTGTGTGAGGGGTGGTCTTACCTCAGCCCCAGGTGAGTCTGCCCCGTTCCCCCTGGGCCGCCATCAACATCCCCCCGGGCAGAGGACCGGACCGTGCGCTGCAGTGTCACAGCCGCATGCAGGGATGGTCCGGGTGGATGGTGGTACTGTGGCCATGGGTCAGACATAGTCCAACGATGTGGAGCCAGGAGCTCACCGCAGGGCGGGTTGTCATCATCCTCCATGGCCTGCAATAGACACGCGTCCACCCGCAACTGTGTGAGCCCGGCCCGTTGTGCCGCAGGTGGGTCGGCAATGGGGGGGTGGTGTGCATGCGGGTGGGGTGGGTGGGGTTGGGGAGGGGGGTGAGGGTGCTGGGTGGGTGGATGGGTGGGGGGTGTGGGTGGTCGGCTGTTGCCATGGTGTGCGGTCTGAGGCCATCCTACCCGATTCCCACGCCCATCAATCAGTGAAGCGGGCGTCTATCAGTCTGTCCCGTGCCCGCTGGGCCAGCCGGTAACGGTGGACAGCCACCCGCCTGTGTCTACCCCGTCTGCCCTGACCATTACCCCCATCCCCCTCATCTGGGGAGGACTGGGCCTCTTCCTGCTGCTCCTCCACTCCGCCCTCCTCTGCCTGCGGCACATCGCCCCTCTGCTGGGCTATGTTGTGCAGGACGCAGCACACCACAATGATGCGGCCGACCCTATCTGACCGATACTGGAGGGCGCCCCCAGAGAGGTCCAGGCACCTGAAACGCATCTTCAGCACGCCAAAGCACCTCTCTATCACTCCCCTTGTCGCTACATGGGCATAATTGTAGCGGTTCTCCGCCTCATTGCGTGGCCTCCGTATAGGCTTCATCAGCCACGATCGCAATGGGTAGCCCCTGTCGCCCAGCAACCAGCCTCTCAGCCGGGGATGGCGTCCCTCGTACATGCCGGGGATGGATGACCGCGACAACACGTATGAGTCGTGTACACTGCCTGGGTAACGGGCGCAGACGTGCAGGATCATCATGCGGTGGTCGCAGACCACCTGTATGTTCATCGAATAGGTCCCCTTCCCATTGGTGAACACGGCCCTGTCATCTGCAGGTGGCCGCACGGCGACGTGCATCCCATCAATCGCGCCCTGGACCATGGGGAACCCGGCCACGGCAGAGAAGCCCACGGCCCGGGCATCTTGGCTGGCCCGGTCCACGGGGAAGCGGATGTAGCGGTGCGCCATGGCATATAGGGCATCTGTCACTGCCCGGATGCACCGATGCACCGATGTCTGCGATATGCCGGACAGGTCCCCACTCGGTGCCTGGAATGACCCCGTTGCATGAAAGTTCAGGGCCACCGTAACATTGACGGACACGGGGAGAGGGTGTCCCCCGCCAGTGCCACGCGGTGACAGGTGTGCCAGCAGGTGGCAGATGTGTGCCACGGTTTCCCACCTCATCCGGAGTCTCCGCCTGCATCCCCGGTCCGTGAGATCCTGGTATGACTGCCGGAGCCGATACACACGGGGCGCCCTCGGGTGCCTCCGTTGCCGTGGGGCTGCGACGTCCTCCTCCCCCTCCTCGTCCTGTCGGTCAGGTGTCCCTCCAGTCTGGGCGGCTGCCTCCTGTCCCTCTGCGGCAGCCTGCGCCACCTCTCTGGCACGCTCCTCCTCCTCCTCCTCCTCATCCAGGGCAACATAGACATGAGAGGCTGCCGCCATGGCGGCCAACATCGCTGGATGATCGGAAAATGTGACGGCCTGGTGGGGGGAGGGGAACGACGACATGTCATCATTGCCCAGATCCCCATCTCCCCCCAGCCAGGTGGCATGGACCGCATGGGTCCAACTGTTGGAGGCTGGCACCTGGCCAGGTGGACCAACTCACTTCCCCTCGCATCCCCCTCCCCGGCACGGACCCCCCCCACCTTCACCCCGGCACGGACCCCCCCCCCAACCTCCACCCTGGCACGGACCCCCCCCCCAACCTCCACCCGGGCACGGCCCCCCCCCCCCAACCTCCACCCCGGCACGGACCCCCCATCCCCCTCCCCGGCACGGACCCGCCCCCCAACCTCCAGCCGGCACAGACCCCCCCCCCCCACCTCCACCCCGGCACGGACCCCCCCCCAACCTCCACCCCGGCATGGACCCCCCCCCCAACCTCCACCCCGGCACGGACCCCCCATCCCCCTCCGCGGCACGGACCCCCCCCCCAACTTCCACCCCGGCACGGACCCCCCCCCAACCTCCACCCCGGCACGGACCCCCCCCCAACCTCCACCCCGGCACGGACCCCCCCCAACCTCCACCCCGGCACGGACCTCCCCATCCCCCTCCCCGGCACGGACCCCCCCCAACCTCCACCCCGGCACGGACCCCCCATCCCCCTGCCCGGCACGGACCCCCTCCCGGCACTCCCCCGGAGCCCAGCCTACTCTAACCACCACCCCTCCCCCCGCCGCACACACACACACACAACCCGAGACACACCTCTCCTCACGCATTCAGACTGCGGCCACGCCATCGCCTGCCCAGAGCCAACCCCCCAGGCCGTCACTCACCTCCATGCTGGTCGGCGTGAACCTGGAGCACAGGGTCACGCCGATGAAAAGGAGGTTTAATTTACGTCGACGTGAACGGTCATCACGTCGACGGGACTTCGGCCCATCTGGAAGGGAGAATATCGGCAGGCCGAAAATCGGCTGCCTTGCGCAGGCCCGTGACATTCTCCGCGGCAGCGGTGACATTAACGCCCCGCCGACTTTTCTCCCTTCGGAGACTTCGGCAACCGGCGGGGGCGGGATTCACGACGGCCAACGGCCATTCTCCGACCCTCTGGGGGGTCGGAGAATGACGCCCCTGAAGTCAGACTATGCAGCAGATCTGAAACAGATCAGACGATTTCAGCCAGGGTGGACTGTTGAACAGTTGGTTTTCGGTATATCATGGGTTCCCTGACGGTGACTATCAGGACCATTGTTTTTCTTGATATATAGTAATGACCGATACTTTGGTGCCCAGGGCACAATTTAAACTTGTGAACTGTGAGGAGAATATAGATAGATATCAAGAGGACATAGGTTGTATGACAGACACGTGGCAGTCAGATTTAATGTCGAGCAATGTGAAGTGATTCATTTTGTTATGAAGAATGTGGAAAGACAATATAAATGAAAGGATATATTTTTACAGGGGATAAGGGAGCAGAGAAGCTTGGGGATTTTTTGTACAGAACACTGAGCATAACTATGCATATGGGGTCCTAGGCTTTATAAATAGAGGCACAGAGTACAAAGAAAGCAAGTTATGGGGAACCTTTACAAAACACTGTTTCAGCCTTAATTGGAGTATTGTGTCCAACTCTGGGGCTCACAATTTAGGAAGGATCTGAAGGTTTTGGAGAGGATGCAGAAAAATTTATGAGAACGGCTTCGGGGATGAGGCACTATGGTTATGTGATTAGACTGTCAAATCTGGGGCTGGGACTACTGCGAGAAGCTTCAGCGGAGATTTGCAAGTGGTCAGCAAAATAATGAAGTGTCTTGACAGAGGGGAGGAAGTGGTGTAGTGGTACTAATAATCCAGCGACTCAGACATTCTCTAGGGACCCAGGTTCAAATCCCGACATGCAGATGGTGAAAGATGAATTCAATTAAAAATATCTGGAATTAAAAGCCTAAAGATGACCATGAAACCATCTGGTTCACTAATGTCCTTTAGGGAAGGAAATCTGCTGTCCTTACTTGGTCTGGCCTACATGTGACTCCAGACGCACAGCAGTTGATTCTTAGTGAGCAAAAATGCTGGCATTGACACTGATGCTTACATTCCATGTATTCCCATGAATGAATACAAAAAAGGGTAAATTATTCGCTCCTATAGGCGGAAGGATCAAGAACCAGACAACATTGATTTAAGGTTAGATAGGAGGTTTCGGAGGTGGCAGGGAGCAGGTATTGAGAAACTGGGAGTTCTGTTTATTGATGGAAGCTTTCCTTGTTTGGAGGATTTGGAAGAGGAGTTTGAATTGCCGGGAGGGAATGGGTTTCGTTATCTGCAGGTGAGGGATTTTGTGCGAAGGCAGGTTTTGACCTTTCCGCTCCTACCACCACAGCGGATACAGGATAAGGTAGTTTCTAGAACAGAGCTAGGGGAGGGGTAGGTATCGGAAACCTATAAAGAACTTATGGAATGGGAGGGAATGCAGATAGGGGAGTTAAAGCGTAAATGGGAGGATGAGTTGGAAAAGGAGTTAGAGGCGGGTCTGTGGGAGGATGCCCTAAGCAGAGTCATCACGTCTTCATCAGGCTCAGCCTGATACAATTCAAGGTGGTTCACCGGGCATACATGACGGTGGTCTGGATGAGCAGGTTTTTTTGGGTAGAAGACAGGTGTGTGAGGTGTGCAGGAGGCCTGCAAATCATGTCACATGTTTTGGACATGTCCGAAGCTTAAGGGATTCTGGCAAGGATTTGCGGATGTCATGTCCACAGTGCTAAAATCGAGGGTGGCACTGAGTCCAGAGGTACGATTTTTGGAGTGTTGGGAATCCAGGGGGCGAGAGAGGCTGACGTTTTAGCATTTGCCTCCTTGGTAGCCCGGAGAGGGATCTTATTGGCATGGAGGGACTCGGAGCCCCAAAATCGGCGGCATGGGTGAGCGACATGGCTGGGTTTCTCAGGCTTGAGAAAATCAAGTGCGGCCTAACGGGATCAGTTTTAGGGTTCATACGGAGGTGGCAGCCGTTACCGACTTCTTCGGGGAAAACTAAACTGTTAGCAGGTACAATAAAGTGGGGGGCGTTAGGGAATAAGGGGGGTAGGGGGAGTTAGTTTAGTTTAGGCGGGAACAGCGAGAAGAGATAGAAGGACTTGGGGAGTGTGTGTATAGGCCAGGTTGGCGGGGTATGGTTGTTGGTTGGGGGGGTGTTACACACTGAATTATGTTTACATTTGTATTTATATCTTTCGTTGTTATAAAACCATAAATGCCTTAATCAAATGTTTGTTTAAAAAAAGCATTGATTTAAGGTGATGTGTAAAGTGGCGTGAAGAATTTATCTTTACGCAGTAAGTGGTGAGGATCTGGATTGCACCACCTGACCGTGTGGTGGGCTCAACCATTTAAAAAAAAATTTAGAGTACCCAATTCATTTTTTCCAATTAAGGGTCAATTTAGCGTGGCCAATCCACCTACCCTGCACATCTTTGGGTTGTGGGGGCGAAACCCACAAAAATACAGGGAGAATGTGCAAACTCCACACGGACAGTGACCCAGAACCGGGATCGCCGCCGTAAGGCAGCAGTGCTAACCACTGCGCCACCATGCTGCCCTGCGATGGGCTCAATCATGGATTTTAAAGGAGAATTGGATAATTATCTGCAGATGAGAAATTTTCAGGGCTGCAGGGAAAAGGAAGGAGAGTGGGATTAGCTAAAGCAGGAGAGTGGGATTAGCTAAAGCAGGAGAGTGGGATTAGCTAAGTAACTCAGGTTGTGAAATCATGTTAATGATTATCTGTTTGTTTTGGATTGAAAATGTGTGGTAGTATGTATTAGGGGTCATGTGGGACTGGAAGCCCTAATGTCATTGGCTGACAGATCCCGGGTCCTGGTTGGCCGTTGACCTCTAGCTCCGCCCTGAAGGCGTAGTATAAGAAGCCGGAGTCCTCCCCCGCAGGCCATTCTACTATCGAGCTGCGGGGGAACAGACACGCTTAATAAAGCCTCATCGACTTCACTCTATTCGTCTCACGGAGTCTTTGTGCGCTACAATTTATTAAGCGTGCCTAAAAAGGACTATGGAGCTCAGGATCATCCCGGAATGCCTGAGGATCAGCCCCCACGCAGTGAACGCGGCAGCAGCCTTCAAGCACTGGCAGACTTGTTTCGAGGCCTACCTCAGAACGGCCACCGGCCGGGTCACAGAAGACCAAAAACTACAGGTCCTGCACTCGAGGGTGAGCACGGAGATTTTCTCCCTCATCGAAGACGCGGAGGATTTCCAGACGGCGTTCGCAGCACTGAAAAGTCTCTATGTCCACCCAGTTAACCAAATCTACGCTCGCTACCAGCTCGCGACGAGACGGCAAGGTCCCGGAGAATCGATGGACGAATTCTACGCCGCGCTGCTGATTTTGGGACGAGCCTGCAGCTGCCCTTCGGTGAACGCAAATGAACACACGGACATGTTAATGCGCGATGCTTTTGTGGCAGGTATGAATTCCTCCCAAATCCGCCAAAGACTTCTAGAAAGAGAGTCGCTAGGACTCTCAGAGGCCCGGGCCCTAGCAGCCTCCCTAGACGTGGCCGCGCGTAATACCTGCGCCTACCGCCCCGACCGCGCGGCAGCCCATTGGGCTCCGTACGTACCCGTCGCGACAAACCCCCCCCCCCCCCCCGGACACCCCACAGGCTTGCGCGGTCCAAACGCCAAGTCGCACCGGGGGCGCCCGCACGCCACTTACGCTCCCCAACCCCCCCCCCCCCCCCCGCGCCCCATGTATGACCCGCCGGCGCTACCACTTTGGGTCCCGACCACCGCTCTCCCCGGAGAAGAGGGAGGTCTGCGCGTCTCTAACGCCCCCCAAGCCCCCCCCCCGCGCCCCACGTCTGACCCGCCGGCGCTACCAACTTGGGTCCCGACCACCGTTGTCCCCAGAGATGAGGGAGCCCCACGCGGTCCTAACGCTCCCCAACCCCCCCAGCACCCCATGTGCGACCCGCAGACGCCGCCATTTTGGGTCCCGGCCACCACGAGGGGAGGAAGGGCGCCGCCATCTTGGACCACCCCATACCTGTACGACGCGTGGGGGCGGCCATTTTGTCCACCCCCGCCGCCATCTTGTGACCCCCCAGCCATGTGCGATGTATGGGGACAGCCATTTTGTTCATCCCCGACGCCATCTTGGACGGCAACAACGGACCCCACTCCACTACTACAACCACGTCTCGCTTCAATTACGCTCGATCAAGCTCGGCCCCGGACACTCCAGACGACGACGACAACGGTGCTAATAAACGGCCACGAGACACCCTGCCTAGTCGACTCCGGGAGCACGGAGAGCTTTATCCACCCCGACACGGTAAGACGCTGTTCCTTGACCACCTATCCCAGCGCACAAAAGATTTCCCTAGCTGCAGGATCCCACTCCGTACAGATCCAAGGTTTCTGCATAGTTACCCTAACGGTGCAGGGGAGGGAGTTCAAAAACTACAAACTACACGTCCTTCTGGGGCAGCACGGTAGCATTGTGGATAGCACAATTGCTTCACAGCTCCAGGGTCCCAGGTTCGATTCCGGCTTGGGTCACTGTCTGTGCGGAGTCTGCACATCCTCCCCGTGTGTGCGTGGGTTTCCTCCGGGTGCTCCGGTTTCCTCCCACAGTCCAAAGATGTGCAGTTTAGGTGGATTGGCCATGCTAAATTGCCCTTCGTGTTGGGTGGGGTTACTGGGTTATGGGGATAGGGTGGAGGTGTTGACCTTGGGTAGGGTGCTCTTTCCAAGAGCCGGTGCAGACTCGATGGGCCGAATGGCCTCCTTCTGCACTGTAAATTCTATGAATTCCCCAACTCTGCGCCCCCACTTTACTGGGATTAGATTTCCAGTGCAATCTACAGAGCCTTACGTTCAAATTCGGCGGCCCAATACCCCCACTCACTATCTGCGGCCTCGCAACCCTCAAGGTGCAACCCCCGTCCTTGTTTGCGAACCTCACCCCGGATTGCAAACCCGTCGCCACTAGGAGCAGACGGTACAGCGCCCAGGACCGGACCTTCATTCGGTCCGAAGTCCTGCGGCTACTAAAGGAAGGCATAATCCAGGCCAGCAATAATCCCTGGAGAGCACAGGTGGTAGTAGTGAAGACAGGGGAGAAACAAAGGATGGTCATAGACTATAGCCAGACCATCAACAGGTACACACAACTAGACGCGTACCCTCTCCCCCGCATATCCGACATGTTCAATCGGATTGCCCAATATAAAGTCTTCTCCACCGTGGACCTCAAGTCCGCCTACCATCAGCTCCCCATCCGCCCAAGTGACCGCAAGTACACAGCCTTCGAGGCAGACGGGCGATTATACCATTTCCTAAGGGTCCCATTTGGCGTCACAAATGGGGTCTCGGTCTTCCAACGGGAGATGGACCGAATGGTTGATCAACATGGGTTGCGGGCCACGTTCCCGTATCTCGACAATGTAACCATCTGCGGCCACGACCAGCAGGACCACGACGCCAACCTCCAAAAATTCCTCCAGACCGCCAAAGCCTTGAACCTCACGTACAACGAGGACAAGTGCGTTTTTAGCACCAACCGGCTAGCCATTCTGGGCTACGTAGTGCGCAATGGGATAATAGGCCCCGACCCCGAACGTATGCGCGCCCCCATGGAATTTCCCCTCCCGCACTGCTCAAAAGCCCTGAAACGCTGCCTGGGTTTTTTTTCATACTACGCCCAGTGGGTCCCCCAGTACGCAGACAAGGCCCGCCCCCTAATACAGACCACGACCTTCCCTCTGTCGACAGAGGCTTGCCAGGCCTTCAGCCGCATCAAAGCGGATATCGCAAAGGCCACGATGCGCGCCATCGACGAGTCCCTCCCCTTCCAGGTCGAGAGCGACGCCTCCGACGTAGCTCTAGCGGCCACCCTTAACCAAGCGGGCAATCCCGTGGCCTTTTTCTCCCGAACCCTCCACGCTTCAGAAATCCGCCACTCCTCAGTGGAAAAGGAAGCCCAAGCCATAGTGGAAACTGTGCGACATTGGAGGCATTACCTGGCCGGCAGGAGATTCACTCTCCTCACGGACCAACGGTCGGTAGCCTTCACGTTCGATAATGCACAGCGGGGCAAAATTAAAAACGACAAGATCTTAAGGTGGAGGATCGAGCTCTCCACCTTCAACTACGAGATTTTGTATCGTCCCGGAAAGCTGAATGAGCCGTCCGATGCCCTATCCCGCGGCACATGTGCCAACGCACAAATTAACCGCCTCCAAACCCTCCACGAGGACCTCTGCCACCCGGGGGTCACTCGGTTTTTCCACTTTATCAAGTCCCGTAATCTCCCATACTCTTTAGAGGAGGTCCGTACAGTCACAAGGGACTGCCACATCTGCGCGGAATGCAAGCCGCATTTTTTCAGGCCGGATGGTGCGCACCTGATTAAGGCTTCCCGCCCCTTTGAACGCCTTAGTCTCGATTTCAAAGGGCCCCTCCCCTCCACCGACCGCAACACATACTTTCTTAATGTGGTGATGAATACTCCCGCTTCCCATTCGCCATTCCCTGCTCTGACATGACTGCGGCCACAGTCATTAAAGCCCTGAACACCATCTTCACACTGTTCGGTTGCCCCGCATACGTCCACAGCGACAGGGGGTCCTCTTTCATGAGTGACGAGCTGCGCCAGTTCCTGCTCAGCAAGGGCATAGCCTCAAGCAGGACGACCAGCTACAACCCCCGGGGGAACGGGCAAGTAGAGAGGGAGAACGGCACGGTCTGGAAGGCCGTCCTACTGGCCCTACGGTCCAGGGACCTCCCAGTTTCACGGTGGCAGGAGGTCCTCCCGGACGCTCTCCATTCCATCCGGTCGCTATTATGTACGAGCACTAATCAAACGCCACATGAGCGTCTCATTGTCTTCCCTAGGAGGTCCTCCTCTGGAACGTCGCTGCCGACCTGGCTGGCGGTCCCAGGACCCATCTTGCTCCGAAAGCATGTGCGGGCACACAAGGCGGACTCGTTGGTCGAAAGGGTTCACCTCCTCCACGTGAACCCGCAGTACGCTTACGTGGAGTACCCCGACGGTCGACAGGACACGGTCTCCCTGTGGGATCTGGCGCCCGCCGGCAACACACACACCCCCCCCCCCCCGACACCATTCACCCAACCCCCCCCTTCCTGCCACCGCCGCACCCCGTGACCGCCCCCTACCCAGGAGGATCGGTTCCCCTCCCCTCAGGCCCGACCAAGAATAAAGCCCAAGCTGAAACCGTAAGGCTCCCGGAGACGACAACACCGGTACAAGCACCACCACCACCACCGGGGCCGAGGCGATCGACACGGACGACCAGACCGCCCGACCGACTCGTGGCGTCGATCTAAATCAATATATGGACTTTTCACAAGAACATTTTGCTTTTCTCCCGATACCTTCTGTAAATAGTTGAAACAGGACAAAATTGTACATACTGTATTGCCATGTGAATGTTTTCCTCCCAGGACCAGCCCTGTAAACCCTTTCCACCATGCGAAGCATCACCCCGCCGGGTTCATTTTTGACAAGGGGTGAATATGGTAGTATGTATTAGGGGTCATGTGGCACTGGAAGCCCCAATGTCATTGGCTGACAGATCCCGGGTCCTGGTTGGCCGTTGACCTCTAGCTCCGCCCTGAAGGCGGAGTATAAGAAGCCGGAGTCCTCCCCCGCAGGCCATTCTACTATCGAGCTGCGGGGGAACAGACACGCTTAATAAAGCCTCATCGACTTCACTCTATTCGTCTCACGGAGTCTTTGTGCGCTACAAAATGTATGGACGATTTTCATTTTATGTACCAGGAGCCTGCAATCTGAACATCTATAACCTGAGCAGGCACATTTCCAGTCACCCTCACCAATAATACTTTGGCTAGGGTAACTAATGAATAAGGAAAATCTTTGAAACAGAATAGTGAAAAATTTCTGTCTGACTGAACTATATTTCTGTTATAATTAATCAAAAAAAGGTCTAAAGTCAGTGAAATCCTCTGATTTAAATACTTTGGCTATTAGTATGGCACTTGACAGAATAAATCTTAGATAGTTGCTAACCGTCTGTTATTGTTTTAAGCCTTGGTTTAGGCTCAGGCCTTTACTGTCACACAGGAGTGTTCATGCTGTACTCTAGAATGTAGAACACACATTCTAGCTGCCACTTAATTGGAGAAGGGGCCTTATCCACTCTGTTCTCACATTCTCACCACTATCGTTGTAAATGATGAGTGGCAAGGATTGCCTCTCCAAGCAGCGGCTTCTTTCTAAACAGGAAAATTGGATATGATGATAATGCCAGGGCTGAAAGCTGCTATATTTTATCTGAAGCCTGAAGGACGGCAGTGGTGTTTTTCCCACCTGGTGAAATCTGTCATGAGTAGAGACACAGGCTAGACAAGACATGTGCTGTGAATTGTCTTTCACGTGGACTGTTGTGCCTGGATGTAAATCTCTCGGGTGTAAGTTCAAGTGAAACACTGGTGTCATAGAGACATTAGAGAAGGAGGTCAATCAATCCTTCAAGCACATTATAGCTCTGGAAAACAACAGTTAGACATGGTCATGTCAGACCTTTATATTTGTATGAATAATTATTGAAAGCTTTGTTTGTAACTATTCTTTTCATCCAAAAGGGACAGAGGCATTCATTGTTTCCACTGATCAGCTCACTGATGCAGAGGTTGGCAAACAGGTCGTTCTCAGGTGTGTGTTTGACACCAATGGTGACAGTAATCCTACAGTGGTCTGGGAGAAGGTAGGTGTAGAGCAAACTGTGCACACATACAGGAAAAATTTGAATGATCTACAGGAACAACACAAAAACTACACCAAGAGAACTGGACTTCATGCAATCTCGGCCAACAAAGGAGACGCATCTCTTACACTGAAGAATGTTAATATCTGGGATGAAGGAACGTACAGGTGCAGTGTCAATAATGGCTATGGTTTTGGCACAGCATCAGTGGATCTGGCTGTTTGGGGTATGTCAGCTTTGCTGTTCTCTGTCTGAAATCAGAATCACTCTGTTGTGTTTCATTGCTTTAATTATTACATTTGTCTCCAATGATGCCACAGGAAAAGACAGGTTTCATTTCATTCAGTTATCAAGAAACTTTGTTACAGAATGACAGTAATAGTTTCTAACATAGATTTCTAGGCAAAACAATAATGAAAATATACCAGATTCTCCTGATCTCTCAGGTAGGGTCAGTGCTCATTGAAGTTTTTCGATGAATGAGAGGTGATCGTATTGAAACATATACGATTCTGAAGGGGCTTGACAAGGTAGATGCTATGAGGATATTTCCCCTGAAGGGGGAATCTAGAACTATGGGCCACAGTTTAAAAATAAGAGGTCTCCCATTTGAGATGGAGATGAGGAGGAATTTATTCTGAGTGCCATTAGTCTTGTGAATTTTCATCGACAAGAGAACAATGGAGGTTGAGTCATTGAATGTAATCAAGGATGATTTTTGATCAAGGGAGTCAAGAATTATGGGAGACATGCAGGAAAATGGAGTTAAGGGCACAGTCAGATCAACCATGATCTTATAAATGGTGGCGCAGTCGCAATGGGCCACATAGACAATTCTTGCTCCTATTTTTCTTGTCTTATCATCCTGTTTCATCAATATCAGTGATTATGTCATTTTTCTAGGGTATCCACCGATGCTGCAGTGGGAGATCAGGAGACCTTGGTCAAAATGTTGCCACATTGTGATTGGATGATGCAATTATCAAACTTTATCCTTCTTTGTCCTTCAGACATGGGTTCGAACAAAATTACAAATCTGGGGTGTCATTCTCCGACCCCCCGCTGGGTCAGAGAATGGCCGTTGGCCGCCGTGAATCCCGCCCCCGCCGAAGTCTCCGGTACCGGAGATTGGGCGGGGGCGGGAATCGGGCCGCGCCGGTTGGCAGGCCCCCCCGCTCAATTCTCCGGCCCGGATGGGCCGAAGTCCCGCCAAGAAATTGCCTGTCCCGCCGGCGTAAATTAAAGTAGGTATTTACCGGCAGGACAAGGCGACGTGGGCGGGCTCCGGGGTCCTGGGGGGGGGAGCGGGGCAATCTGACCCCGGGGGGTGCCCCCACAGTGGCCTGGCCCGCGATCGGGGCCCACCGATCCGCGGGCGGGCCTGTGCCATGGGGGCACTCTTTCCCTTCCGCCTCCGCCACGGCCTCCACCATGGCGGAGGCGGAAGTGACTCTCCCCACTGCGCATGGGCGGGAAACTGTCAGCGGCCGCTGACGCTCCCGCGCATGCGCCGCCCCGAATGTCATTTCCACGCCAGCTGGCGGGGCAACAAACGCCATTTCCGCCAGCTGGCGGGGCGGAAATCCCTCCGGCGTCGGCCTAGCCCCTCAATGTTGGGGCTCGGCCCCCAAAGATGCGGAGCATTCCGCACCTTTGGGGCGGCGCGATGCCCGTCTCATTGGCGCCGTTTTGGGAGAATTTCTGGGACATCGCGCCGTTGGGGGAGAATTTCGCCCTTGAAATCCCAATTAATTTGTATCCATGATTCTATTTCCAGCAGTATTGTAAATAAAGGCTAATAATTTTCATTAATAAGCAAGAGGGCTGATAACATATAAAAGATCATTATAGGCAGGCAATAGGTCAAAAACTATTGATGCAACGAGATTACTTGGCTAGCTCAGGCACCCATAGAGGAAAATGAGAAAGTGGAAGAGATGGGCAAATTAAAAAGCCAGCAGGTCAGACCTGAAGTGAAAACAAAAGTGCCGTCAAAATATTATGGGTGTTGATTTATAATTTCCACCCAGCGGATGTTCGAATTTTTTGAATAAAATGAATCTAAAAACATTACTGGGCCTTTTCTGGAGTGGCCTTCAGCAATCCCTTGAAGGTCAGTTAGTTAGACAATTCACTGTCTGGTACTGAATGTGTACAGGATCTATTTATGAAAATTGTAAACAGAGTCCTACTAACGCTGCAAGGACCTGATCTCCAGATTGTAAAATGGCCACCTCCTGTGTAGGTAGCCATGCTGTGTTCCTATTTGTGGGTTAGCTTGTAAACTAAATCAGGTGGGTCTTGGATGTTCAATATGAGGTCGAAGTCCAATACCCCACATTCTAAATTTTCAACTAGGTTGACCTTCTTTTGGAGGAAAACCAATAAGTGGAAGTTGAAAATCAATTTGTCGAACTCCACTTTATTGAGCTAGAGAATAGAAAGCAGAGTATATATAGTTCAGTTGTTGAGCACTTGTCATTTTAAACTGATACCAGTCTGCTGGTATTAATTGGTGAAGATCATCCTATTTCTCTGCCGAACTGTATTGGATCATCTCGTACTTCATGGAGAGGAAGGTGGAGTGGTGAGGATCACCAATCTGTCAAGGCACTTATCCAACTTTCAGTCCATTTTCTTTTCCACACTGTGGCCTGGGGGCTGATAAGTGCTCAAGTTCTGATACAGTTCATCTTAGGGTCTTAAAAGAAGTGGGAAGTGAGTTACAATAATAGAATCTGCAGTGCAGAAGGAGGCCATTTGGCCCATCGAGTCTGCACCGGCCCTTGGAAAGAACACCCTACTTAAGCCCACACCTCCACTGTATCCCCGTAACCCATTATCCCCACCTAACCTTTTTGGACACGAAGGGCAATGTAGCATGGCCAATCCACCTATCCTGCACATCTTTGGACTGTGGGAAGAAAACGGAGCACCCAGAGGAAACCTTTTTAAAAAAATATATATATTTATTAAAGTTTTTAACACAGTTTTTCTCCCTGACAAACAATAAACCCCCCCCCCCCCACCGGGTAACAAAAAAAAAAGAAACGAGAAATCGCGCGGAGCAAGATATATACCTGGCAAAATAGTATATTTACATAGCTTTGTACACTGGCTCTCTCCCGTACGTGCCAGTTTCCCCGACTCTTCATGTTACCTCTTGCTCAGCCACCCCCCCAGGCAGCTGAATATTGCTAGCCCCCAGCTTGGCTTGACCCGGACTTTCACCACCTGAGATATTGCTCCCGCCACTCCTCTCCAGAACCCCTCCAGTGCCGGGCATGACCAAAACATATGGACATGGTTCACCGGGCTCCCTGAGCACCTTCCACATCTGTCCTCTACCCCAAAGAACCTGCTCAACCTCGCCCCCGTCAAGTGAGCTCTGTGGATCACCTTAAATTGTATCAGGCTGAGCCTGGCACACGAGGAGGAGGAATTAACCCTACCCAGGGCATCAGCCCACAGACCTTCCTCGATCTCCTCCCCCAGCTCCTCCTCCCATTTACCCTCCAACTCTTCTACCAGCACTTCCCCCTCTTTCATCTCCTGGTGTATTGCCGACACCTTGCCCTCCCCGACCCATGCACCCGAGATCACCCTGTCTTGAATTTCTTGTGCCGGGAGCAACGGGAATTCCCTCACCTGTCTCGTCACAAAAGCCCTCACCTGCATATATCTAAAGGCATTTCCCGGGGGTAACTCGAACTTCTCCTCCAGTGCCCCTAAGCTCGCAAACTTCCCGTCAATGAACAGGTCCCCCATTCTTCTAATCCCCGCCCGATGCCAGCTCTGGAACCCCCCGTCCATCTTCCCCGGAACAAATCGGTGGTTACCTATGATCGGGGACCATACCGATGCTCCCATTGCGCCGTCTCCAATGGCCCCAGATCCTTAAAGTTGCCGCCACCACCGGGCTCGTGGTATACTTTGTCGGCGAGAGCGGCAGTGGTGGCGTCACCAACGCCCCCAGGCTCGTTCCTTTGCAGGACACCATCTCCATCCTCTTCCATGCCGCCCCCTCTCCCTCCATAACCCACTTGCGGATCGTCGCCACATTTGCTGCCCAGTAGTAGCTCCCTAGGTTTGGCAGCGCCAGCCCTCCTCGGTCCCTACTGCGTTCCAGGAACCCTCTCCTTACTCTCGGGGTCTTATTCGCCCACACAAACCCCATAATACTCCTACCTACTCTCTTAAAAAAGGCCTTGGTGATCACGATGGGGAGGCACTGAAACACAAACAGAAACCTTGGAAGGACCACCATTTTGACCGATTGCACTCTACCCACCAGCGAGAGCGGTAACATGTCCCATCTTTTGAAGCCCCCCTCCATTTGGTCCATCAATCTCGTCAGGTTCAGTTTATGTAGGGCCCCCCAACTCCTGGCTATCTGGATCCCCAGGTACCAAAAGCCCCCCTCCGCCCTCCTCAGCGGTAGGTCCCCTATCCCTCTTTCCTGGTCCCTTGCCTGTAATACGAAGAGCTCACTCTTCCCTATACTGAGCTTATAGCCCAAAAACTCCCCAAACTCCCTCAGAGTCTGCATGACCTCCACCATCCCCTTCATTGGGTCCGCCACGTACAGCAACAGGTCATCCGCATATAGCGACACCCGATGCACTTCTCCCTCTCGGACCATCCCCCTCCATTTATTAGACTCCCTCAATGACATGGCCAATGGTTCGATCGCCAATGCGAACAGCAGGGGGGACAGGGGGCACCCCTGCCTCGTCCCTCGGTACAGTCGAAAGTACTCCGACCTCCGCCGGTTCGTCACTACACTCGCCACCGGGGCTGGGGCTCTGTAAAGGAGCTTAACCCAACTAATAAACCCTCCCACGAACCCAAACCTACGCAGCGCCTCCCAGAGGCCTTCTCCACGTCCATAGCTGCCACTATCTCCGCCTCTCCCTCCTCCGATGGCACCATCATCACGTTTAAAAGCCGCCGCACGTTTGTGTTTAATTGCCTGCCCTTTACAAATCCCGTCTGGTCTTCATGGATCACCCCCGGGACACAGTCCTTGATCCTCGTGGCCAGCACTTTTGCCAGCAACTTTGCATCCACATTGAGGAGCGAGATCGACCTGTACGATCCACATTGCAGTGGGTCCTTGTCCCGCTTTAAGATCAACAAAATTGTCGCTTCCGACATTGTCGGGGGCAGGGTCCCCTCCTCTCTTGCCTCGTTAAAGGTCCTCACTAGTAACGGGGCCAACAGGTCTACATACTTCCTGTAGAACTCCACCGGGAACCCGTCCGGTCCCGGGGCCTTCCCCGCCTGCATACTCCCAAACCCTTGCTCAGCTCCTCCAACCTAATTGGTGCCCCGAAGCCAGCCACCTCCTGCTGTTCCACCTTCGGGAATCTCAGTTGGTCTAGGAATCGTCTCATCCCCTCTTCCCCCGCTGGGGGCTGGGATCTGTACAGCTCTTCATAGAAGGCCTTAAATACCTAGTTTATTTTCATCGCACTCCGAAGCGTGGCTCCCCTTCCATCCTTGACTCCCCCTATTTCCCTCGCTGCCATCCTCTTACGGAGCTGGTGTGCCAGCATCCGACTAGCCTTTTCCCCATGCTCGTAGATCGCCCGCTGCGCTTTCCTCCACTGTGCCTCCGCCTTCCCTGTGGTCAACAGGCCAAACTCCATCTGGAGCCGTCGTCTTTCCCCAAGTAATCTTTCCTCCGGGGCCTCTGCGTATCTCCTGTCCACTCGCAAAATCTCCCCCACTAACCGCTCCCTTTCCATGCCCTCTGTCTTCTCCCTATGAGCCCAAATGGAGATTAGTTCTCCCCTGATCACTGCCTTCAACGCCTCCCATACCACCCCCACTCGCACCTCCCCGTTGTCATTGGCCTCCAAGTACCTTTCGATACACCCCCTCACCTTCCCACACACCACCTCGTCCGCCAGCAGTCCCACATCCAGCCGCCACAGCGGGCGTTGGTCCCTCTCCTCTCCCAGCGCCAGTTCCACCCAGTGCGGGGCATGGCCCGAAACGGCTATGGCCGAATACTCCGTCCCCTCCACCCTCGGGATGAGCGCCCTGCCCAGAACAAAAAAATCTATCCGGGAGTAGGCTTTGTGTACATGGGAGAAGAAAGAAAATTCCTTGGCCTGCGGCCTTGCAAACCGCCATGGGTCCACTCCCCCCATCTGATCCATAAACCCCCTGAGCACCTTGGCCGCCGCCGGCCTCTTTCCAGTCCTTGATTTGGAGAGGTCCAGTGCTGGATCCAACACTGGATCCGACATGAAGTCCCCTCCCATTATCAGGCCTCCTATCTCCAGGTCCGGAATGCGCCCCAACGCGCTTCATGAATCCTGTATCATACCAGTTCGGGGCGTATACGTTTACCAACACCACCCGCGTCCCTTGCAACCTACCACTCACCATCACATATCGCCCTCCATTGTCCACTACAATAGTCTTGGCCTCAAATAACACCCGTTTTCCCACCAATATTGCCACCCCTCTATTCTTCGCGTCCAGTCCCGAGTGGAATATCTGTCCTACCCATCCCTTTCTTAACCTGACCTGGTCCGCCACCTTCAGGTGTGTCTCTTGGAGCATGACCACGTCTCCCTTCAGTCCCTTTAAGTGCGCGAACACTCGAGCCCTCATCACCGGCCCATTCAGGCCCCTCACGTTCCACGTTATCAGCAGGATTGGAGGGGCACTCACCCCCCCCCCCCCCCCCCTCTGCCGACTAGCCATCTCCTTTTCTGGGCCAGTCCTGTGTCCACGCCTCCCTCACCCTCCAGTCCCCCAGACGGGGGACCCCCGCCCCGACCACCTCTTCTATGTCCCATTCCCTTTCGGCCAGTGCAGCAGCAACCCTCCCCCACCCCCACCCCCTCCCCCTTTCCCTCCCCCCGCTAGATCCCTGTCTAGCTTTTTTGCTCCCCCCCATGTCACTCCCGTAAGTCAGCTGACACCTGCTGACCCCGGCTACCCCCACTATCGCATTGACCTCCCCGTGTGGGAGTTCCCCCTCCCACCTTTCTTCCCGCGCGTGGGAAAAACAAGACACCCCACGCTTTCGAAAGCCCGCTCCGCCCCCTCTGGCACAGCTCCTGTCGTGGCCTTGTCTCTCTCCCCCAGCCCATGTAACATTTCCTGCACGTGATTGTGATTGACCCCCTATATACAACAACCCTCACACACCAAACCTCAAATACCCCCCCACCCTCACAAACCCTCAGTTCGAGTCCAACTTTTCGGTTTGTATAAATGTCCACGCCTCTTCAGACGTTTCAAAGTAGTAGTGTTGGCCCTTGTATGTGACCCACAGTCGCGCTGGCTTCAGCATTCCGAATTTCACTTCTTTCCGGTGCAACACCGCTTTGGCCCGGTTGAAACCCGCTCTCCGCTTTGCAACCTCCGTGCTCCAGTCCGGGTATATTTGGATCTTTGCATTGTCCCACTTACTGCTCCGCTCCTTCTTGGCCCATTTCAGGACCCACTCTCTGTCCGTGAACCGGTGGAACCTCACCACCATCACCCTTGGCGGCTCATTTGCCCGGGGCCTCCTCGCCAGCACCCGGTGTGCCCCGTCCAACTCCAGCGGCCTCGAAGGGGCCTCCTTGCCCATCATCGCCCCGGCATCGGCCCCCTCCACTCCTTCAGGGAGACCCAGGATCCGCAGATTCTTTCTCCTCGACCTGTTCTCCAGGTCTTCGAGTCTTCCCGCCCACCTCCTGTGTAGCGCCTCGTTCTGCTCCACTCTCGCCACCAGGCCCGAGATCCCGTCCTCGTTCTGACCAACTCTTTTTTTGTACCTCCTGGATCTGAACCTCGTGGGCCTTCTGGGTGATCCCTAGTCCTTCGATTGCCGAAAGCATAGGCGCCAGCATTTCCTTACGCATCTCCTCGCGCTGCTCCTCGAAGCAGTGCTTGATAAACTCCTGCAGCTCCACTTTGTCTCTGGCCGCTGCCATTTTGTCTTTTTTCCCCGATTTTTCCCGTTGCTCCAATGCCACTTTTGTTACGGGAATTGAACCTGCGCTGTTGGCCTCTCTCTGCATCATGAACCAACTGTCCAGACAATTGAGCTAAACCAGCTCTCAGATGACTGGATGAAGGGGTGGTTGCCAAATGTGCTGATGACACAATTACAGGCAGGGAAGTAAGGTGTGAAGGGGACATAAGAAAACTATTAAAGATATAGATAGGTTAAGTGAGTGGGAAAAGATCTAGAAAATTGAGTATAATGTGGCAAAATATGAAATTATCCATTTGACTGGAAGAATAAAAGAGAAAGACAACATCTAATTGTGTGAGAGACGGCAGAGTTTTGAGATGCAGAGAGATCTGGATGTCTTAGTGCATGAATCACAAAACTTAGTATGCAGTTACATCAAGTAATTAGGAAAGGGAATAGAATATTATCAATTATTGCGATGGGAACTGAAGACAAAAGTAGTGAGGAATACTGCATACAGTATAGGTCATCTTTCCAACGTGAGTGCCCAAGCAGCTTTTACACCTGCAGGATTCCCCATTGTCATTTACTGCCACCCACCAATATTGTAATGGGACTCCTGCCATGAAATGTCGGGAACCCCATTACCATACGTTTCAATATCATTAGCGATCTTCCCTGCTGTATTATTCTGCCACATAAGGAATTCTCCCCCTGCCAACAAAATGTTGGCGGCGTTTTTACAGCAGGTCTGGACAAATAGGGACCTGGCGAATGGTCCCTGCTGGAGGCGCACAGGTAAGTATGACCCCCAGGGAGAGAGAGTCTGCTGGCGGCTTCTATTGGGAAGGATCGGGGTGGGGCAGGTTTCCTGCGGAAGGTGGGGGGTTGGATCGCGGTGGGGGGGGGGTTTGTGTGTCGGTGGGTGAGGGATCCCATTGAGGGCGGTGCCTGGAGAAGGGAGGCCCTGAGTCTGTGGGGGGAGTCTGTGGGGTAAATGTGTTTCTTTTTATTGTTTTCAAAAGGTCCCCTGATCTCTCAGGGATTGTGTTCCTGGCAATGAGTCCATCCCGCCAGCGTGACATTGTGGGACCTGCCTCCAGGATGTTTTTGACAATGTCTCAGTATAGACTAGATAGGGAGAGTGGAAAATCAGAGATGGTGGACATGTTGTTGCTGATGATATAGAAAGAATGAAGGATGAGGTCTAGCATCAAGAATTCATGGTGCTAGGCAGCAGATTAAAAAACAGGACTTCAAAGGTTGTACTCTTTGGATTACTCCTGATACCACGTACTAGCGAGTACAGAGAGGGCAGATGAATGTGTGGCTCATGAGTTGGTGCTGGAGGGAGGGTTTTCAATTCCTGGATCACTGTGACCGTTACTGTACAAACGGGATGGAGTGCATCTGAATCCGAATGGGACCAACATCCTTGAGGTTGGGTTTGCAAGTGCTGTTGGGTGGAGTTTAAATTGGTCCTGCAGTGGAAAGGGACACCGAGTGTTCGTACAATAGGGACACCACATACTGTAGTAAAGAAACATAGAGGGAGTTCAACCATGTTGAGTTCCAAGAGAGTAAAGTGAAGCTGGATTGCTTCTACTTTAATGCTGGGAGCATTGGAAGTAAGACGGATGAGTTATGGGCATAGATACATAGTTACATAGAAGATAGGAGCAGGAGGAGGCCTTTTGGCCCTTCGAGCCTGCTCCGCCATTCGTCACAATCATGGCTGATCATCCAACTCAATAGCCTAATCCTGCTTTCTCCCTATAGCCTTTGATCCCATTCTCCCCAAGTGCTATATCTAGCCGCCTCTTTAATATATTCAATGTTTTAGCATCAACTATTTCCTGTGGTAATGAATTCCACAGGCTCACCACTCTTTGGGTGAAGAAATGTCTCCTCATCTCTGGTTTACCCTGAATCCTCAGACTGTGACCCCTGGTTCTGAATACACCCATCATTGGGAACATCTTCCCTGCATCTACCCTGTCTAGTCCTGTTAGAATTTTATAAGTCTCTATGAGATCCCCCTCATTCTTCTGAACTCCAGTGAGAACAATCCTAACTCGGTCAATCTCTCCTCATTTGACAGTCCTTGGAATCAGTCAGGTAAACCTTCGCTGCACTCCCTCGAGAGCGAGAACATCCTTCCTCAGAAAGGGAGACCAAAACTGCACACAATATTTTAGGTGTGGCCTCACCAAGGCTCTGTATAATTGCAGCAACACATCCCTGCTTCTGTACTTGAACATGGAATAACATGTGGAATTGTAATATTGTTGCCATCACTGAGGTGGTTGAGGGAGGTCAGAACTGGCAACTCAACATTCCGGGGTATAGGATCTTCATATGAAATGGGTGTCATGGATTTGCCTGGTAACAGCAGTAACACAAATTTAACAAGACGATTAGGATACAATCGGCCCAGTAATAGGTAGAAATCTGCCTAATGACCAGGGTAGCTGGTATTCAAAAGGCCGGATGAAATGTGTCTTTCCCGGTAACGAGATTAGCAGGCATTTAGATAGAATCAGGTGTGAATCACATATTAGTAGAAACAGCTAACCTAGATGATTGGGGGATCAATGTAAGATACACATGCTAATTTCCAGAGTTAAGGAATTTGATAGAGGCTGACAGCCAAATTCACAGAATGCAGGATCAAAGTAGAGAAATGGTATAATTGCCAGCACTCTCAGAATCAGGGAGGTCAGTTTACATCTAGTCGCCTGGTGGGCAGTTTTGCAACGAACAGCCGAGAGGGCCAGTTTTATATCGAACATCCTCTTAAGTCTTAGAGCCAAGGCAGTGCAGAAGACCTTTGTAACGGCAGTTTACATAGCTTCGCTGGATCAGGACACGACATTTCCCAGACTTGATTATCCTCTCTGTATTGTGTGATAACTATAAGTTGGTTTTGACTCGTAGATCTATTTAATTTGGATGTTGTTTGGGGAAATGGGAAGTCTTAAGGAATTCAAGAATCGTAGATATATTTTGGAAGAAGGGGTACATTTTACATAAACTCTGTGTTTAATAATTCAAAAACGTAATTGTCTTAGCGTAGCATAGTCCTGTTCATGTCTATATATATTTTCTTTAATTTAATAAATAGTATTTAATAATTGTTACATGATGGCTGGGCTGCTTATTCTCACTGAGGCTTCACTTCACTCCCCACACCATTCCAAAAGCAAAACGAACTGGTGTCCCAAGTTGGGATACCCTCGCAGATAATATCAGCATGGTTCGTGACACAGGGGAAGGTGTAAAAGAGGAGATAGTGTTGCATTATTAATTAACAAGCCAATTACTCCAGTAAGAAGGGATGATATCTTGGAAGGGTTTTCAAATGAGCCTTTGTGGGTAGAGCTGAGGAATAACAAATGGGTAGTCCCATTCTTGGGAGTGTACTATCGATTCGTAAACAGTCAGCGGGCAATAGAGGAGCAGATATGTAGACAATTCACAGAGGTGTGTAAAAGTAATAATAGGATAATAAAAAGGAGATTTCAACTTCCCTAACTTTAATTGGGATGGGGCGGCATGCTGGCACAGTTGTCAGCACTGTTGGTTCACAGTCGCCAGGGTCCTAGGTTCGATTCCCGGCTTGGGTCACTGTCTGTGCGGAGTCTGCACGTTCTCCCTGTGACTGCGTGGGTTTCTTCCGGGTGCTCCGGTTTCCCCTCTCAAGTCCCGAAAGACATGCTTATTAGGTGAATTGGACATTCTGAATTCTGAATATGGCGACTAGGGACTTTTCACAGTAACTTCATTGCAGTGTTAATGTAAGCCTACTTGTGACAATAAAGATTATTATTATTTATAGTCATAGTGTAAAGGGTTTAAAGGCGGATTTCTTGAAATGTATTCGGGAGAGCTTTTTATGTCAACGCGTATAAGGGATGACGAAGTACTGGATTTACTTCTGGTGAATGGAGAGGTGGCAGAGGGGGAACATTTCAGTAATAGTGACCACAGTAAGTTTATTACTGAAAAGGAGACAGATGGGCTGTAAAAATACTTTGGATTGGGGGAATGGAGATGTTACTAAAATAAGGCAGAATCTTCCCAAAATAGGCAGGGAACAGTTTCTTGTGGGAAGATCTACAGCCGAGTAGTGGGGGGTGTGGGGGGGGGGGGCGCGTTCAAAAAGGAAATGGGGAGATTACCGCCCAACATATTCCCTTTTGGGTGAAATGTGGGAACAACAAGCCTGAGAACCCTGGATATTGTGGAATATTCAGGACTGGATCCGAATGAAAAGAGAGGTTTTTAGCAGGTACAAAGGAAGCAAATTAATGGAGGTATTAGTAGAGTACAGAATGTGCAAGGGGGGAGCTTAAGAAAGCAATGATGAGAACAAAGAGGAGGCATGAATAAGCACTGCTGGGTAGGATTAGGGAGAATCCCAAGATATTCTATAAGTATATTAAGGGGAAGAGTTTAACCAGGGAAAGAGTAGGGTCCATTCGGGACCAAGGGGCAATCTGTGCGTGGAACCAGAGGACATTGGTAGGGTGTTAAATGAGTACTTCACATCTGTCTTCACTTGGGAGAAGGGGAATGTAGGTACAGAATTCGGGGAGCGGGTCTGTGAGGTTCTTGATCAGTTTGATGTAGCGAGTGAGGACGTTTTGGCGGGCTTAAAAGTAAACAAATCCCTAGGTGCGAATTAGTTATATCCAAGGCTGCTATGGGGGACGAGGGAGGAAATTGCAGGTGCTCTGACCCAAATTCTTAGTTCCTCTCTGGCCATAGGGGAGGTACCAGATGATTGATAGGCAGCTAATGTGGTTCTACTTTTTAAGAAGGGTGGTAGAGATAAACCAGGCGATTACAGACCAGTGAGTTTCATATCAGTGGTAGGGAAACTAGAGAAAATTCTGAAGGAGAAATTGTATCTCCACTTGGAGAGGCAAGGTGTGACCAGGAATAGACAGTGTGCCTTTGATAGAGGGAGGCCATACCTAACAAATTTGATTCAATTTTTTGAGGAGATGATTGGCTGTGTAGATGAGGGTAGTGCAGTTGATGTAGTTTATATGGATTTCAGCATAGCCTTTGACAAGGTTCCACATCGCAGACCGATAAAGAAGATGAAAGTACATGGGATCCAGGGTAACTTGGCAAGTTGGATCTAAAACCTGCCTCTTGGGAAGAGACACAGGGTGGTGGTAGAAGAAGCTGTTTGTGACTGGAGCCTGGTGTTCAGTGGCGCTCCACATGGATCAATGCGAGGACCCTTATTGTTCATGATACATTTAAACCATATACATAGAAACATACATAGAAAATCGAAACAGGAGGAAATCATTTGACCCTTCAGGCCTGCTCCACCATTCATTATGATTATGGCTGACATTCAAGTTCAATACCCTGATCCCGCCTTCCTCCCATATATCTTAATCCCTTTAATCCCAAGAGTTATATCTGATTCCTTCTTGAAATTACACAACATTTTGGCCTCAACTACGTTCTGTGTAGTGAATTCCACAGATTCACCACTCTCTGGGTGAAGAAATTTCTCCTCACAGTGCTAAAATGTTTACCCCTTATCCTCAAACTATGACCCCTAGTCCTGGACTCCTGCACTATCGAGAGCATTCTTTCTGAATCTACCATGGTTAATCAAGTTTTTATGGGATCCTGTCTCACTCTTCTCAACTCCAATTTATATAATCCTAACCGACTTAGTCTCTCCTCATATGACAGTCCCACCAATCCAACAATCAGCCTGGTAAACCTTCGCTGCATTCCCCCCTTGGCAAGAACATCCTCCCTCAGGTAGACACCAGAACTGCACACAATACTCCAGGTGTGGCCTCACCAATGCCCTATACAATTGCAGTCAAACATCTTTACTCCTATACTCAAATCCTTTCGCTATGAAGGCCAACATACCATTTGCTGCCTTTATTGCCTGTTGTGCGTGCACGCTTTCAGCGACTGATGCACGAGGTCAACAAGGTCTCGCTGTGTATCCAACTCTCTCAATTTACACCATTGAAATAATAATCTGCCTTCCTATTTGTGCTTGTCCAAATCCTGCTGAAGCATCTCTGCATCCTCCTCACAGCTCACCCTCCCACCCAACTTTGGCTCATTTGCAGATTTGGAGATAATACATTTAGTTTCCTTGTCCAAATCATTCATATATAATGTAAACAGTTGGGGTCCTAGCACAGACCCCAACGGTACCCCACTAGTCACTGCTTGCCAATCGAAAATGACTAATTTATTCCAACTTTTTGCTTCCTGTCAGCTAACCAGCTTTCTATCCATCTCAGGACACTACCACATCCCATGTGCTTTAACTTTAGGTAGTATTCTGCTATGTGAGACCTTATTGAAATCCTTCTGAAAGTCTAAATAAACCACATCCACTGGTTCTCCCTGGTCAACTCTACTGGTTACATTTATGAATCATGTCATATATTTTTAAAGCATGGAGGTTATATTGGAGCTTTGGTTAGGTGCGGCTGGAGTACTGTGTTCAGTTCTGTTCGACTCTTTATAGGAAGGATGTGATTGTGGAGGATGCAGAGGAGCTAACCAGCATGTTGCCTGGGATGGGCTATTTGAGCTTTGAAGAGAGGCTGGTTAGGCTCTGCTTGTTTTCTTCAGAGCAGAAAAGGCTGAGAGGGGACCTGATTGAGGTGCATAAGAGGTGTATGGACAGGGTGGACAGGACGCAGCTGTTCCCCTGAGTTGAAGGGTCAATAACGAATGTCAATAATTTTAATGTGAGGGCAGGAGGTTTAGAAAGGATTTGAGAAAAAAAGATTTTCACCCAGAGGGTGGTGGGAGCCTGGAGTGCACAGCCTTCGAGGGTAGTAGAACGGGAAAACTCACAACCTTTTAAAAGTACTTGAGTCAGCACTTAAATATAACATTCAAGGCCAGGGTCAAGTGCTGGAAAATGGGATTAGTGTAGATTTAGTGTAGTTTTGTCGGTGCAGACTCGATGGGCCGGTGGGTCGCTTCTGTACTGTATGACTCTGACTCGATAAGTTGCAGTCCATTCCCATTAAAATTTTTACAAATGGCTTAACATTGGGGATAGGAAACAGCATTATAAAGTTTAAAGATGGCTTGAAATTTGTCAGTAGATAGTTCAGCTATCAGGATGATATAGAAAGGTTGGTAAAATAGGCAGAAACATGGCAGATAAAGTTCACTGTGGTAAAGTGGGGCAAGTTGTGGGGGACCAATGTAGAAAAACCACATGCAATAAATGACATGAATTTGAAAAATGCAGATGAGCATAAAAACAAGTCATTAAAGGTAGCACAGTAAGTCGATAAGGTGGTTACAAAAAGCATATAGTTGCTTGGGTTTTAAATAGAGGAATATGATATAAAAGGAGGCAGATGATGTTGGAAAATTATCAATTGCTGATTAGGTCTCACTGGAATATTGTGGTCAATTCTTGGCCTTGTAAAGACCTTACAAGGGATAGAGAGTACAGTGGAGGTTTATCAGATATTACCAGGGATGAGGGATTTTAATGATAAGGAGAGATTGGAAAAGTTAGCACTATTCTCTTTGGAACAGGGAAGATAAAGAGCTGACTTAATCGAGGTTTTCATAGGGTAGTCAGAAAAACTGGCTCCTTCAGAGAGGGTGTCAATAACGTAGAACATTCAGTGCAGAAGGAGGTCATTCAGCCCATCGAGTCTGCACCGACCCACTTAAGCCCTCACTTCCACCCTCTCCCCATAACCCAATAACCCCTCCTAACCGTTTTTGGACACTTAAGGGCAATTTAGCATGTCCAATCCACCTAACCTGCACGTCTTTGGACTGTGGGAGGAAAGCGGAGCACCCGGAGGAAACCCACGCAGACACGAGGAGAACGTGCAGACTCCGCACAGACAGTGACCCACTGGCGAATTGAACCTGGGACCCTGGCACTGTGAAGCCACAGTGCTAGCCACTTGTGCTACCGTGCTGCCCACAAACCTGAAATTATAGATTTAAAATCATTGGCAATGTATGTGAAGGTGAGCTGATGATTTTCTTTTCACTCGGTTGCTGCGATCTGGAATGCTGGTGGTTGTTGATTCCATAAGTAATGTTCAAAGGGAGTTGGACAGGTTGTTGAGGATGGTGAACCTACAGGATTATATGGGACTGAGCATGATGATTCTTCCAAACATCCAGCACAAGGGTAATTAGCTGAGTGGCCCCATTCTGTTCTGTAATTTTCTATGATACTTTATTTAACCCTGGGCCCCTAAGAATCCCATCATAAAACATTCAAATTCCTTATAGCTCCATATTTTTTTAGCAATTGGTCTTTTGTATTTATTGCCACAGAATACGGAATCTCTTAAATACATGTTCCTAGCCGTTGTGAAAATTGTAAAGTTCTGTAAAGGGTCACAGGAACGTTCTTATCGATGTGCTTCTTTATTTAATGGGATGTTGAAGGTCAATAACCATAATTCATATTTTTTTTTCTTAGCAATAAATGCTGAAGGTATGCGTATCTTATGGAAAGTGGATGGAAGTGGCCATGAGTTTCTATCTTGCCAATCTTCAGGCTGGTACCCAAAACCCAAAGTTAGCTGGAAAGATAAATATGGTAATGATTTGAATGCTGTTTCTGAACAAAATATTACCCCAGATAACAATGGATTTTTCCATGTTGAGCATGACCTGAAACAACAGCATGACTCGAGCAATGAGTACATCTGCTCCGTGAAGCATGAGTGGATGACAGCACCTCAGCGTATTCGAGCAGTATTTACAGGTGAGTTTATTTGTGAGATTTCTGCTCATGTTAAAGATAGGGTGGCACAGTGAAAAATAAGTATATCTGTTGGGTGGAGAAGAAACACACCAATAATGTGTTTAAGGACAAAAAAAATCTGTTTCTTTTGTTATTTAAAGACACAGGAAATACGTGCCACAAAATTGTGCTGCATGAAAATCTATTGAACACTTAACACAATTATTGAAATGCCTTTGTCTGATACTTTGATAGAGGTGAAAACCTGACGAGGAGCATTCATGAAATGTGTATTTGCAGACCGAAAATTAAAAGAAACATCGATACTTTTAGAGATAAATTGGGTAAAATTGTTACCACATATTAGGAATTAATTGCTATGTTAGAATTCTTGGCATCAAAAATTGGATTACACTTGTGTTAAAATATCAATAAAAATAAAGAATAATGTTATTAATTTAAATGCATTCATCAAATGTAATAGTATGGGAACGATGCATTGAGTGATTTCACCTACATTCTAATTTTGTAAAGCTATTAGTCGCTAAATGTGAAGAATCTTTTCTTTGAATGTGACCTTTCTTAATCTGCCAGTTTCCTTGGGTTGAAAGCCTGAGTGAGAAACATACACAACATCCAATATAGATTCATATTTGTTTCAGTGAAGAACACACAGAATTCATACAGTGCAGAAGGAGGCTATTCAGCCCGTCGAGTCTCCACAGACTCTCTGAAAGAGCATCCAACTTAGGCCCACAGCCCCACCCTATCCCTGTAGCCCCATAACCCACCTAATCTGCACATCTGTAGACACTAAGGGGCAATTTAACAGGGCAAATCCACCTAACCTGCACATTGTTAGACTGTGAGAGGAAACTGGAGCACCATCCCCATCCTCATCCCACTCAGATCCCCTAACCCACCCACCCAAGTCCAAACACAACGGGCTGGCTTCTCCGTCCCTTCACGACAGTGGGATTCTCCGAACCCACTGCAATGAATGAGTGATTTAGCTGAGTGCCAAATTCTCCGTCATCGCTAGTGGCGGTAGTAAGGTAGTATCGCAGTGGAGAATCCCGGCCAACGTCCCAAACCATCCACTCTCCAACAATTTCAACCTAACTCCACCAGGCCATACATAGGCAAAAAACACACATGGTTGGAATGAATGATGATCCCACCCCCCAAAACATCCCAACTGCACCCCCCGCAGCCACGGAATCTGGACACTTTAAACCAGATTCCCTAAAAACACACTGCAACAGATATATACACCCAAACAAAGGTCCTTAAAGACACACTGCAACAGATATATACACCCAAACCCAGGTCCCTAAAAACACACTGCAACAGATATATACACCCAAACCCAGGTTCCTAAAAACACACGGCAACAGATATATACACCCAAACCCAGGTCCCTAAAAACACACTGCAACAGATATATACACCCAAACCCAGGTTCCTAAAAACACACTGCATCAGATATATACACCCAAACCCAGGTCCCTAAAAACACACTGCAACAGATATATACACCCAAACCCAGGTTCCTAAAAACACACTGCAACAGATATATACACCCAAACCCAGGTCACTAGAAACGCACTGCAACAGGTATATACACCCAAACCCAGGCCACTAGAAACGCACTGCAACAGATATATACAGCTAAACCCAGGTCCCTAAAAACAAACTGCAACAGATATATACACTCAAACCCAGGTCCCTAAAAACACACTGCAACAGATATATACCCCCAAGCCCAGGTCCCTAAAAACACACTGCAACAGTTATATACAGCCAAACCCAGGTCCCTAAAAACGCACTGCAACTGATATATACGCCCAAACCCAGATTCCCTAAAAACACACTGCAACAGATATATACACCCAGACCCAGGTCCCTAAAAACACACTGCAACAGATATATACACCCAAACCCAGGTCCCTAAAAACACACTGCAACAGATATATACCCCCAAACGCAGGTCCCTAAAAACACACTGCCACAGATATATACACCCAAACCCAGGTCCCTAAAAACACACTGCAACAGATATATACACCCAAACCCAGGTCCCTAAAAACACACTGCCACAGATATATACACCCAAACCCAGGTCCCTAAAAACACACTGCATCAGATATATACACCCAAACCCAGGTCCCTAAAAACACACTGCATCAGATATATACACCCAAACCCAGGTCCCTAAAAACACACTGCAACAGATATATACACCCAAACCCAGGTCCCTAAAAACACACTGCAACAGATATATACCCCCAAACCCAGGTCCCTAAAAACACACTGCCACAGATATATACACCCAAACCCAGGTCCCTAAAAACACACTGCATCAGATATATACACCCAAACCCAGGTCCCTAAAAACACACGGCAACAGATATATACCCCCAAACCCAGGTCACTAGAAACGCACACTGCAACAGATATATACACCCAAACCCAGGTCCCTAAAAACACACTGCAACAGATATATACACCCAAACCCAGGTCCCTAAAAACACACTGCAACAGATATATACACCCAAACCCAGGTTCCTAAAAACACACTGCAACAGATATATACACCCAAACCCAGGTCCCTAAAAACACACTGCAACAGATATAAAATCCAATATATATACCAACCTCTCATATTTAGCACAACATTTAGAACCTTGTGGGTAAATCAAAGTGTTTTCACTTTTAAAAATCTAGGGCGGGATTCTCCGACCCCCCGCCGGCTCGGAGAATCGCCGGGGGGCGGCGTGCATCCTGCCCCCGCCGGCTGCCGAATTCTCCAGCGCCGGAGAATTGACGGTGGCGGGAATTGCGCCGCGCCGGTCGGCGCCCGCTGGCAGCGCCCCCCCACCCCCGGCGATTCTCCAGCCCGCGATGGGCCGAAGTCCGGCCCGTTCTATGCAGGTCCCGCCAGCGTAAATTGGAATAGGTCGCTTACCGGCGGGACCTGGCGGCGCGGGCGGGCTCGGGGGTCCTCGGCGGGTGCGCGGGGTGATCTGGCCCCGGGGGGTGCCCCCACGGTGGCCTGGCCCGCGATCGGGGCCCACCGATCCGCGGGCGGGCCTGTGCCGTGGGAGCACTCTATTCCTCCGCGCCGGCTGTGTAAGCCTCCACGATGGCCGGCGCGAAGGTGAACCCCCCCCTCCCCCCCGCTCCTGCGTGGGGATGACGTCAGCAGCCGCTGACACTCCCGCGCATGCATGGACCTGCGCCGGCCGGCGGAGTCCCATCGGCCCCGGCTGGCGTGGCGCCAAAGACCTTCCACGCCGGCCGGCGGGGCGCAAACCACTCTGGCGCCGGCCTAGACCCTGAAGGTGCGGAGTGGTTGACGCCACTCCGTCCCGCCGGGACCCCCCGCCCTGCCGGGTACGGGAGAATCCCGCCCCTAATCTTCCATAAATATTACCATCTGTTCTGCTGAAGTAACTAACTTTTGGACTTTTATATTTGCCATAAGAAGCTTTGAAGGAGCACAGACCTTTTTCTGCTATCAACACATTCTTACCTTTATGTCACCATCGGCATCTTCTTTAGTCTTTAACACTACCATTAACCCACCCTTTGCCTTCTGTCCATGACATCTTTGTCAATCTATCCTGAACTCCCGTCTATCCCTGACATTTTGTTTTGCTCCACACTCTCCATCCCCTCTCCAAGTACATAATCCTTCACATTAAAAAGACTGAGGATGAGGGGTGACTTGATAAAGGTCTTCAAGATTATGAGGGGCATGGATAGAGTGGATTGGCAGGCACTCTTTCTCAGGGTGGATAGTCACCAGGAGGCATAGGTTTAAGATCCGTGGGCTTTAGAGGAGATGTGTGAGGCAGGTTTTTTACGCAGAGGGTGGTGAGTGCCTGGAACGCGTTGCCAGGGGAGGTTGTGGAAGCAGATACATTAACGGTGTTCAAAAGGCATCATGACAAATACATGAATAGGATGGGTATAGAGGGAATGGCACAAGGAAGTGCTGAGGGTTTTGGCTAAGGCCGGCATCATGACCAGTACAGGCTTGGAGGGCTGAAGGGTCTGTTCCTGTACTGTATCTCCAGCATCTGCAGTTTTTTTTTCTTTTATTTAAAGATTGTTATTGGCGGGCAGCACGGTAGTGCAGTGGTTAGCACTGCTGTCTCACAGTGTCGAGGACCCGGGTTCGATCCCTGCCCCGGGTCACTGTTCGTGTGGAGTTTGCACATTCTCCCCATGTCTGTCTCACCAAAGATATGCAGGATAGGTCAATTGGCCGCGTTAAATTGCCCTTAATTGGAAAAAAATTGGGTACTCTATATTTATAAAAAATGATTGTAATTGGCTGTCAAGGACTGTTAGTCATGTTTTAATATTCCTGTGAATAAAATCACATTTTGATGAAGCGTATTGTTCCAGTTAAAACTTCAGTGAAGGAAAAATGGACACTTGTTATTTGAACTGAAGATGAAATAGTCTATTGTTACATAGACAGCAGTGTTTTCAGTATTTGAAACCATTTTACGATATCTTTGAAATTGTAAACCTCTCATGTGATGGGACTGGTTTTACACATCTCGACCTCAGCACCAGCTGAAGAAATAATGCCACATCTTTCCATTTCCTTTATTTTCAGATGGGTTAAAAATGATTCGTCTGGATGATGGAAATCCTTCTCTGGATTTATAAGCCAAAAGCTGTTTTACCATTGAAGCCCTGAAATAACTTCGCTGGATAATTCTTCAATGCTCACTATGGATTGCAAAGTTTTTCCAGACAATAACCTGCACATGTTGTATCCATTAAAAAATTGTAATGTTTCTTGTGATAGATCACTGAATAATTAAGGAATACATTTGTCTTTGGAGAAACTTCACTGGGTGACTGGGGGAGAAATTCAATCTTGTTCGTCTATTTTGCACCTGAATTAGCATTGGAAAATCAGTAATTGGGGACGGGGAAGCTTATTCAATCCATTGATGTATGGATGTCAGGCTGCTTAAATGTGTAATTGGGGACTAGCTCCACATTCAGGTACAAATTCTCAGCGTTTGCACCGTTCAGTTTTCCAGGTCCTGCAGTTTTTAGAGCCCACTAACAGTAATGGCAATATCACCATCTCATCAGGAGACTAACTTTATTAAAAGTCATGAGATTTGGTAATAGTGTTATTATTCAGTTGCTGGTTTTCCAAACTTAAGCCAATATAGATTGCCAGCTGGATTATGAACCTCATTAGTCGCTTTTCACTATCACAGTGAAAAGCAACTAGTGAGGTTCATTATCCAGCTGTGTTTTTCCCAGTAACTATGGACAGAATCATCTGCTCCAACAGGAGGTAAGGAAGGAGGTAGGAGGGCCTCAAAATTTGGTAGGTTGGCATTGGACTGATATCCAACGCATTCCTGCCTTCTCCAGAAATTCATTCTGGTTGGAAAGACCTATGGTTGACCTTCCCGCCTCACTTCCACTTGAGTCCCTTATGTGGCCAATTAATCACCTCTTGAGGACCTTTTCATCCCTCTGCAAACTATGGGCAGCATGGTAGTACAAGTGGTTAGCACTGTGGCTTCACAGCACCAGGGTCCCAGGTTCGATTCCCCGCTGGTCACTGGCTGTGTGAAGTCTGCACGTTTTCCTCGTTCTGCGTGGATTTCCTCCGGGTGCTCCGGTTTCCTCCCACAGTCCAAAGACGTGCAGGTTAGGTGGATTGGCCATGCTAAATTGCCCTTTGTGTCCAAAAAGGATAGGAGGGGTTATTGGGTTACGGGGGTAGGGTGGAAGTGAGGGCTTAAGTGGGCAACTCGATGGACCAAATGGCCTCCTTCTGCACTGTATGTTCTATGTTCCCTGGTCCAGGGCCCACATGCATGACTTGTTAATCTGTGTGGGCTGGATGTCGTCTGGGAGTGGGGGTCAGGGGGGAGGGTTTTTTGATCTGCACTGAACTTTACATGATTGAGGTCATAGACCTGAGCCAAGGATTGTCTGCTAACTGCCACCTGTTGCCAACTCTCATGACCTCGCCTCTCCCAGGGTATATAGATATTTACATGTCAAGAAATGATTCACAAAAAACGTCCTAAAATCCTACCTAATACCAGCTGTGCATCCAGTTTCTAAATCAGAGGGCTATGTTTACCGGCCTAGTGTATCTCGGGTTTGTGGAGAGGGTGAAGGCAGATTTCTGGAGGCTATTCCATTTTGATTGGCAGTTCTGTCAGCGAACAAAGTTCTAAAGTTGGCCAATACTCACTCCTGTTAATTTAAATAAATAGGATGGCTTTTTCTCCGTAATGTTTTTGCACTTTGTCTCTAAGAAGAATATTTACAGATTTCCTGAAGTCTCAGTAGACCCGGACAAGTCTCTGGACCCCAGATTGCGAACTACTGCCCAAGCACATCTCAATCATTTGGTTGGAGGACCTCTTTTGATATAGATTAGTAATCACTGACCCACATCTAAATTACAATACTAGTTATGAATTAAAATTTACTGATAGGGGACTTCTGAAATATTTAGTGGAAAAACATTTAAAACCTTCACCATTTTAAGCAGAAAAAGAAATTTGGCATTTAAGCTGAAGTGACCATAGTGCCACTGACACACTAAAAAGATGGCCTGTGATGTGAAATATTCAAGTAATGAAGCCCAGCCATTCATATAAATTAACAGATATGAAAATCAGCAGAGTGGTTATGAAAACAGGGCATCTGGGTTCAGGAGGACTTCATTCATGAATATTTTACATAGCCCTAGAATATCGGCTCCCACAAGGCATTAGGCAGCCCTCGAGATAAGTACAAAGATAATGGAGGCTGATGTGTGAACCAGCAGTTGGACTAAGTGATTACCCCAAGAAACCTGTGACTTTTCCAGAGACAAAGGAATGAGTATAGTTGACTTTCGAAGCAACGTTAGAACTCTCTGTTTCAATAATGTGCCTTGGGAAATATTTGAGCTTTGCTTTTGATGAGTGGCATTTGTATAGATTTATAAACTATCAGTTTGATTTATATTGATATTAATATGTGTGGTGGGTATACTGTTATAGTTTGTGGTTGACCGATGATCCCATACAACTCACAAGTTTGTGATAGTGATTATTAGTGTCTCAACCTGTGATAACAGAGAACTAGACCAGGATATTCTGGCCCTATTGCAAAATGTTCCTCCACAGCAGTTGTTGTGGACCATTCAACTGATTTCAGCAGAACTGGAATATCCTGTTGGAAGGAGAGGCTGGAAAATCTCACCAACTAGAAACTGATATGAAATAATTCTTCCAGATTTGGCCATTGATAATACTACACCTCTCCCTCCTGCACAATTGGGATCCTAAGGCATCAGTAGAAAGATTAAATGTATAATCTTCCACATTTTCCAGTAATGCCCAACTATATAGTTAGTCAAAGTCAATTCATTGAACCCAGTGAACATGAACTCAAAGCAGACTCTGTTACAGTGTGTGGACATTCCGGTTCTTCTAAAGTTCTTGTGTGGGATTCTCCATCCCGCCAGCCATGTTTTCCGGCACATCGCACCCCCGCCGGCAGCGGGATTCACTGTTCCCGCAGACGGCCAATGGGGTTTCCCAATGTGGCCATCCCATGTCGCCGGGAATGCTGTCGAAGCGGAGGATCCCAATGACGGAGAATCCCGCAGCTTGTTCTTACTAAAGCAGCATGGTGTTGTCAATTCTGGGAAGGATTTATTTTTTGTACTTTTTATGCTGAATAAAATGCAAGAGTGACAACAGACTATTAGCATGGAAAATGCCGAGGCACAGTTTGCATAAATTACTCCGAAAGCAGAGTTTTGTGTGTCAGAAAATCCTGTGGAATTCCCTGATCTCTATTGGACATTCCCTGCTTGACGCTCTATTCACATAAAACTCTGCACTTTAATATCTTACACTTATCAGAGTATTTGGAGATCTTCTGCTGTAATTGTGCTACCTTTATTTGTGCACAATCTTTTTAACTTGCTTGAAATTAAATTTTAAATGCCTAAGAAAGTTATGAAATGAATAGTTTTCTTTTACTAAATCTTCTTTCGTACCTGATTATTTGTTTTCTTCTCCCTCCCCAATTTGTGTTATTTTCTAATCTCTCTGTAGTCTCCCGGACACATTCTATTTCCCAGTACTTCCATTTAGGATAAACTCGGCTTTAGGCACAGTTGAAGTTCAAATTTAATTGTCTTGGAAATCAGAAGCTGGACATTGCAGACACTAGCTTTTATCTTGATGCTTGATTAGATACATGTTTCGGAGAGCGTTACAAATAGAAGGGGGATTAATTTAAACAGCCCTGTTTTCTTCTCTTGCTACCCATCCGAAGCAGAAAATAGTGGGGTATTTTACAAAACCTTTCAGTTTTGAGTGATCCAATCGTCTATTAATAACCCCACAGCAAACATAAGATAAGGTAAAATAAGAGGGTTGGTTTAGTTTACACACACAAAAACAAATGCAAAAAGGGGTTTTACAATATCTGCCCTTTTGCACTTGTACAATAAAAGGGATAACTGAGAGACAGGTGGGCGAAATTCTCCCGAAACGGCGCAATGTCCGCCGACTGGCGTCCAAAACGGCGGCAATCAGACGGGCATCGCGCCGCCCCAAAGGTGTGGAATGCTCCGCATCTTTGGGGGCCGAGCCCCAACATTGAGGGGCTAGGCCGACGGCGGAGGAATTTTCGCCCCGCCAGCTGGCGGAAACGGCCTTTGTTGCCCCGCCAGCTGGCGTGGAAATGACATCTCGGGGCGGCGCATGCGCGGGAGCATCAGCGGCCGCTGACAGTTTCCCACGCATGCGCAGTGGAGGGAGTCTCTTCCGCCTCCGCCATGGTGGAGACCGTGGCGGAGGCGGAAGGGAAAGAGTGCCCCCATGGCACAGGCCTGCCCGCGGATCGGTGGGCCCCGGAGTCCGCCCGCGCCACCTTGTCCCGCCGGTAAGGTAGGTGATTTAATTTACGCCGGCGGGACAGGCAATTTATCGGCGGGACTTCGGCCCATCCGGGCCGGAGAATCGAGCGGGGGGGGGGGGCCCGCCAACCGGCGCAGCGCGATTCCCGCCCCCGCCGAATATCCGGTGTGAGAGACTTCGGCAACCGGCGGGGGCGGGATTCACGGCAGCCCCCGGGGATTCTCCGACATGGCGGGGGGGTCGGAGAATGTCGCCCCTGGTTTGTGATGCAGAGCGATACCAACAGCGTGGGTTCAATTACTGTACGAGCTGGGATTATTCACGAAGGCCCCACCTACTCAACCTTGCCCCTTGCCTGAGGTGTGGTGATCCTCAGGTTAAATCAGGCATTGTCAAACTCGAGGGCGCGACCTGCAGGTGGGTCACGGGCGGGTGTCGGGAGGGTTGCAGAGCCGTCCATCGCGGCGCTCCCAATCGTGCAAATCTGCGCGCAGCAGCCGGCTGTTAACGCCGGCTGCAAGCGGCCTTCAAAATGGTAGCGAATATGTAAAAATAATGCGGCTGCACTGCACATGCGTGCCAGATCATATGCGCAAAACTATCCGCGCCGATGATCGGGTAGGCATGCGCAGTGCGGCCGCTTTTTTTTAAAACGGTCGCAGCTTTTTGTTTTACAAGTTCATGGGAGTTTACTCATTTTATTCATTTTATTTTATTTTTTTCATTTATTTTATTCATTTTTTTTTTACAAGTTCAGGGGGGTTTTATTTGATAAAATTTTACAGGAAAACAAAATGCAGAACTTTGGGCAGATGGAGACTCTATACTTTCCGACTCCGGAAGACTTCATCCAACAGGTTCCATTGGAGGAGCGTGTATGAGGGCCAAAGGGACCCAAAACCATTTCCTCCATTTTTGTCAGCAGCAAACAAGGTAAGAGAAAATGGTGAGTCACGCAGGTCGGCCGGCGTGGGTCGCGAAGGTTGGCCAGTTGGTAAAAATGGGCCCCGGAAAAAAAGTTTGAAAAACACTGGGTGAAATCACCACCAGTCAGCTCTCCGCCTCAAAAGGGGAAAGCAATCTATGGTCATCTGTGACTATCGCAGCTTTACACAGTTTAGATAATGGCCAGTCAATTTACCTTTACTTTTCCTGTTGCTACCCGTTAGGTGGTAAAATGATGGATTGCCTCAGTTCAGTTTCACATGGCAATATTACAGGTTCTAGCAGCTTTAAGAGGTCATGTAACATACCACCACTTTTCCTGGGTTTTGGACAAAGGATTTATTTTTCCAGATCTGGAACCTTGAATGATTTTACAGAAGATTCAGGGTCCTTTTTGTCCTTGCAGACATACTGGATGCAATCTTCCCAAAATTGCAGAGTGTTGGATCAGGCTCGAGAAGCTAAATTGCCTACTCTTGCTCCTAGTTCTTTTTTTTTATACACTAAGAAGGAACTATTCTATGTACTGCCACCTTCCAGCTCTTGGTCTATCGCCATGAATGTAATAGCACCACAAGCACAATCTGGGGTCCTTGGTTAAAAAGGGGATTTCTTGATTAACAAGGGGATCAGGAATTATGGGGAGAAGGTAGGAGATTGGGGATGAGCAACATATCAACTATGATCTAATGGCGGAGAATACTTGATGGGCCTAATGGCCTAATTCTGCTCCTATATGTTATGTTCTTATGAAACAGGTTAAAACTGATTTAAAGCTCCAAGACATTCACTAGCTTCACAGACTCTTGCGTTTGCCTCATTTAACGGCACTCTGAGCAATTTCAGAGCTCTGGCGGGGATCACACAGTCAGCTGGATGGGTGGAGCATAAACACGCTGGGAGTCAGGGATAAGGGTGCCCCAATCTCAAAGTTAAATTTAAGGCCCTCTCCCATGGAAATGGGCACCCCCCCCCAATGGAAAGCAGGACGCCACACCACGGACATTATGCTCCCCTGGCAGATAAGGGGCAGCTCCAACCCCCACATGCAGAAGAGGACCCCCCCATATGCCCCACCAATGGATAAGTGGAACCACCCCACCCGCAGAAGGGGAACTCCTCCCCAATGGAGGACAGTAACTTTCTTAGCATTACTCCCTGCCAGTGCCTGCTGGAAGATCCAAGGAGCAATTCCAGAGGGTAATGCCAGGGGAAACTGTTAGGGTGTCAGGAGTAATGGTCAGGCATGTCCCTCAACTCCGAAGGGTGACAGGTACCTTCCCCCCCCCCCCCCCCCCCCCCACCTCCAGAGTGATCATCAAGATTGGTTTTGGCTTTAGAAAACCAGAAATGATTTGATGTGGTTGGGAACTGTTGCTCTTTTTAACCTGAGTCTATTTGCTCTGATTACGTCACCTTTGCTCACGAGTCGCCAGGTATCTTTATGATACCGCCACGTGGTTCAAGTGCAGGTTATGATTAATAATACAGCACACCGTTTCGTAAGGATTAAAACAACGGTCATTTATTATATACAACGAGCAATATTAATACACGAATACTACTATCTATATAATAAACCTATCACTACTGGCCAATACTTAACTTAGGAAGAGCCCACCAGGTCAGGGAAACGAATGGCTTGTCCAATCAGATCTGGCCCGCGGGATTCAAAAGGCTGCTACAGGTCGGTGGCTAGGTGTCTCTACCGGATAGCGATCGCTGGATTCAAACTTACAGTTGCCGGTTGCTGTTCTTGCGAAGGTCTCAAGCAGGCGAAGAGGAGAGAGAGAGAGATGTGAACTTGGACCCTCACTTTTATAGGGCCCAGGGGCTTCCCGCCTCCCGGGGCGGCCCTTGACCCTGAGTCCCAAGTGATTGGATCTGTCCCCAATCTCTGGGGTCGATGTGTCCAATGGTGAGGCGATCCCTCGATCGGGGGGTGGTCGCTCACCTGTCTTTGTTTCGGCCACTGCAGGCACCGACAGGTCTGGCCCGGTATTCAATTGCTAATATGTTGCAATTGTTCCCTGGGATAGCCGATTTAACTGTGGATGTCTGAGTAGATTAGGTGCAAACAGTCCTGAATGCAACTGCAAATACCTGGGTTGATGGGCTGTTGATAGCCCTGAGTATCGATCTGGGCTAACTTCCCAGAGCCGAATATGCAAAACTGTCTGCAGCTGCCTGCTTGTGTCTTTTTAGCTGCTTTTCCCAGCAGTCTTTTGGGTTACCCATTTTAAACTGGGTTTTGGCCAAATTAATCGGAACGCAGCCATTTTACGTGGCTACAGAACAAATGTGGGCGAATGTTACAGCGTTAAGCCCAGTAATTAAATGTAAATTGATTAAAATGTATCAGGGCATGAACTTGATCATGTCACCAGCAGGGACGATCTCAAACTAAGACCTCAAAAGCGCAAAACACGTTTTTGCCACTCATGAGATTTAGCGGCCATTACTGGATTTGTTTTGCACACAGCTAACCGGGCCGCTAGATTGTGTCCACCCTCTGCGATGACCAGAGAATACTTAGCTCTGTCAAATTTTCCTCTAACGCATCCACTGTGTTTCTGTGCAATTCTCCTGTTAAAATCAGTTTTAACCTGCAAGCAGCATCCGGCCGCCAACTGGTAAAATACAACAGATTAGTCAACCATCATCTGAAAATGTCTGGGGCTGGATTCTTCGTTTCAGAGGCTAAGTGCCAGTACCAGTGGAGCATGCGTGGTCTTTAACGACTGAAAATTGGGCGCGAACCCCTCATCGATTCCAGCATCGGTGAGGGGCTAGTACAGGCTACGACTGAAACACCCATCTCTTGCGCCAGAAACGGTCGGAGAATGGCCAGGTCCCAGGCCGAGCAAGCGCACAGATGATGACCTGCAGAGGTTGCGCCGTACAACATGCGCATATTTAACCCGTTATCCATGACCCCACAGCCCACTTGCTCCCCCCCACCCCCCCCCCCCCCCACCCCCACCAGTCCCCCCAGAGGTTGCCCAGCAGCATGGATCCCAGGCGAGTGTGGCGTCACAGGACACAGTCCGCAGCCGGTACGCCGGGTTCACGATTTGTTGGACAACACGTGGTCCATGCCATCGGGAACTCGGCCCATCGGGGGCGGAGCATCGCGGGTGGGCTTGCCGATTAGGTGCCAACGACATTGTGAATACACACGACTCGCATCAAGATGACGCCATTTCAGAGGGGACGGAGCATGGCTGACCGGCATCAAACCGGCACCGTCCCCGATTTTGGCGGTGGAGCGCATTCTCCACCTGATCGGCGAACATGATTTTGGCGTCGGGCTATGGAGAATCCCGCCCCACGATCTGCTTTTTTCCCCAGTAACTGAAATCTCTTTTTGCCTAAAATAAGGATTTGAATAAAATGAATAATTTACCCTTCTTCAGTTCAAATTTAAAAGAATACTTCACGATGACATGATTATATTTATCCATTGGATTGTCTGTCAATGTTTTCAATGTGTTCAGTTTCTTACCAAATTTTGGACTTGGCGATTTTTGATAATTGAGGCTAATTGTACAAATGTGTGATTAACCTGTATCTGTTGAGTCAAAGGCCAGCAGCATACCAACGTCATGCTTCCTGATCAGTGCAATGATTTCTGCATGCAGCCAGCACTTAGCGTGTGATGCACGATCAATTGTACAAAGACTCAGGTCAGATACAACTGTGGCTTTATTGCATTAAGGTGTGTGGCCTCCCACAGCAGCTGGCGAAATGGCTGCTCCATAGAGGACACGCATATTTATACTCCTCCTACCGGGCGGAGCCAGCAGGCAGGGGCTACCGGCGAACCTGTAGTACAGGTCCTACCTTACATCACCTAATACAGGTGCAACAGTGGTTTACCACATTCACCCCCTGTTAAAAATGAGTCCGGCGGGGGTGGTGGAGAACTATATACAGTAGTGAATTTATTTACACTGTTTTATTAGGAGAGAAAAAAAATGTCTTTTGAAAGTCCGGTGCCAGTTAGAGATTGAACCGGTCTGGTGCCTTGACGTTCCGCTGGGAGCGACATAACAGTGGCGGCGATGTCGATGCTGGCGAAGTCGGTGCTGGCCTGATGTCGGGTGACCCCGGGAGCGTGCCAAAATCCTCTTGCGTGGGCAGGGGAAGGAGGGATGGTCCTGGTGGGGTTAATGCTGGGAGCGCGGGGGAGGGGAGGGTGGCGCCGGGCCGGAGGGGTGTGTGTGTGTGGAACCTGCTGGTGTCAGGTCCCTGAGGGAGACAGTATCTTGGCGGCCGTCGGGGTATGCCACATAGGCATACTGGGGGTTGGCATGGAGCAAGTGCACCCTATCCACCAACGGGTCCGCCTTGTGGAGTCGGACGTGCCTACGGAGCAGGAACGGCCCTGGAGCTGCGAGCCAAGTCGGGAGCGACACCCCGGAAGTGGACTTCCTGGGGAAGGCAAAAGGACATTCATGGGGTGTGTTATTCGTAGCGGTGCACAGTAGCGACCAGATGGTGTGTAGTGCATCAGGGAGGACCCCCTGCCAGCGAGAGGCTGGGAGGTTCCTGGACCGTAGGGCCAGTTGGACGGCCCTCCAAACCGTCCCGTTCTCCCTCTCTACCTCCCCGTTTCCCCGGGGGTTATAGCTGGTCGTCCTGCTGGAGGCGATACCCATGCTGAGCAGGAACTGACGCAGCTCATCACTCATGAATGAGGATCCCCTGTCACTGTGGATGTAGGCGGGGAAGCCGAACAGAGCGAAGATTGTGTTGAGGGCCTTGGTGGCAGACGTCATATCGGGCCAGGGGATGGCGAAGGGGAACCTGGAGTACTCATCGACCACACTGAGAATATACGTGTTACGGTCGTTGGAAGGGAGGGGCCCATTGAAGTCCATGCTGAGGCGTTCAAAGGGGCGGGAGGCTTTCACCAGGCGCGCACGGTCCGGCCGGTAGAAGTGCGGCTTGCACGCACAGACCTGGCAGTCCCTGGTGATTGTCTGTACTTCCTTGACGGAGTAGGGCAGATTGCGAGCCTTGACAAGATGGTACAACCATATGACCCCCTGGTGACAAAGGCTGTCGTGTAGGGCCCAAAGTCGATCTACTTGTGCGCTGGCACATGTACCTCGGGATAGGGCGTCTGGGGGCTCATTGAGTTTGCTGGGGCGATACAGAATCTCGTAATTATAGCTGGAGAGCTCGATTCTCCACCACAAGATTTTATCATTTTTGATCTTGCCCCGCTGTGTGTTATTTTAAAAAATATATATATTTTATTGAAAATTTTTTCTAAACAACATTTTTCCCTCTTACAAAACAAATGGAACGATAACAAAATAGAAATTTTTAACAATACACAAGTAACAAAACCCCATTATCTATTGACCTATACTAAACTAAACTAATTGAATCAGGCTAAGCCTGGCGCATGAGGAAGAGGAGTTTACCCTGCTTAGGGCATCAGCCCACATACCCTCTTCTATCTCCTCCCCTAATTCTTCTTCCCACTTTCCCTTTAGTTCTCCCACCAACTCCTCCCCCTCTTCCCTCATCTCTCTGTAAATCTCTGACACCTTGCCCTCTCCGACCCACACCCCTGAAAGCACCCTGTCCTGTATCCCCTGTGTCGGGAGCAACGGAAATTCCCTCACCTGTTGTCTAGTAAACGCCCTCACCTGCATATATCTCAAGAAATTTCCCCGGGGTAACTCATACTTTTCCTCCAATGCTCCCAAGCTCGCAAAAGTCCCATCTATGAATAAATCTCCCACCTTCCTAATTCCCAACTGGTACCAGCTCTGAAATCCTCCATCCATTCTTCCTGGGGCGAACCTATGGTTGTTCCTGATAGGGGACCCCACCAGGGCTCCCCGCACCCCTCTCTGTCGCCTCCACTGTCCCCATATGTTCAGTGTTGCCGCCACCACCGGGTTCGTGGTATACTTTTTAGGTGAGAGCGGTAGCGGTGCCGTCACCAGCGCCTCTAAACTCGTCCCTTTACAGGACTTTCTCTCCAGTCTTTTCCACGCCGCTCCCTCACCCTCCATCATCCATCTATGTATCATTGCCACATTGGCGGCCCAATAATAATCTCCCAAGTTCGGTAGTGCCAGTCCTCCTCTATCCCTACTACGCTGAAGGAACCCCCTCCTTACTCTCGGAACTTTCCCTGCCCACACAAAGCTTGTGATGCTCCTATCTATTTTATTAAAAAAGGTCCTGGTGATTAATATAGGGAGACATTGAAATACAAATAAGAACCTCGGGAGGACCATCATATTAATTGCTTACACCCTGCCCGCCAGCGATAAAGGCTGCATGTCCCACCTCTTGAAGTCCTCCTCCATTTGTTCTACCAGCCGTGTCAGATTAAGTCTGTGCAAGGTTCCCCAGCTCCTAGCGATCTGAATCCCCAGGTATCGGAAGTTTCTTTCCACTTTCCTTAGCGGTAAGCCTTCTATCTCTCTACACTGGTCCCCTGGGTGTATCACAAATAATTCACTCTTCCCCATGTTTAGCCTATACCCCGAGAATTCCCCGAACCTCCTCAAAATTTGTATAACCTCTATCATCCCCCCCGCTGGGTCCGACACGTATAACAATAGGTCATCCGCGTATAACGAGACTCGATGTTCTTCTCCCCCTCTAATCACCCCTCTCCATTTCCTGGAGTCTCTCAACGCCATGGCCAGAGGTTCAATTGCCAACGCAAACAACAATGGAGACAGCGGGCATCCCTGTCTTGTTCCCCTATATAATCGGAAATACTCCGATCTATGTCTACCTGTAACTACGCTTGCCGTTGGTGCCCCATAAAGAAGTCTAACCCAGCGAATAAACCCGTTCCCAAACCCAAACCTCCTTAACACTTCCCATAAATACTCCCACTCCACCCTATCAAATGCCTTCTCTGCGTCCATTGCCGCCACTATCTTTGCCTCCCCATCCACTGGGGGCATCATTATCACCCCTAATAGTCGTCGCACGTTAACATTCAGTTGTCTCCCTTTTACGAACCCTGTCTGGTCTTCATGCACCACCCCTGGGACACAGTCCTCTATCCTCGATGCCAGTACCTTTGCCAGCAACTTGGCGTCCACGTTCAATAGTGAAATAGGTCTATAGGACCCGCACTGTAACGGATCTTTGTCTCTCTTCAAAATTAGCGATATCGTCGCCTCCAACATCGTCGGGGGTAGAGTCCCCCCTTCCCTGGCCTCATTGAACGTCCTCGCCATCAACGGGGCCAACAAGTCCACATATTTTCTGTAGTATTCCACCGGGAACCCGTCCGGCCCCGGAGCCTTCCCTGCTTGCATGCTTCCCAGTTCCTTAATAACCTCGTCCACCTCAATCGGCACCCCCAGGCCTGCCACCTCCTGCTCCTCCACTTTCGGGAACCTCAATTGGTCCAGGAACTGCCGCATCCCCTCCTCTCCCTCTGGGGGTTGAGACCTATACAGTTCCTCATAAAAGGTCTTAAACACCTCATTTATCTTTCCTGCCCTTCGCACAGTGTCTCCCCTTTCATCCCTAATTCCTCCTATCTCCCTCGCTGCTGCCCTCTTTCGCAGTTGGTGCGCCAACAGGCGACTAGCCTTTTCCCCATATTCGTACCTCCTCCCCTGTGCCTTCCTCCACAGTACCTCCGCCTTTCTGGTGGTCAGAAAGTCAAACTCGGTCTGGAGTCGTCTCCTCTCCCTGTACAGCTCCTCCTCCGGGGTCTCTGCAAATTCCCTGTCCACCCTTAAAATTTCCCCCAGTAATCTATCCCTTTCCTTGGCCTCTGTTTTCCTTTTGTGGGCCCCAATAGAAATCAGCTCTCCTCTGACCACCGCTTTTAGTGCTTCCCAGACCACTCCCACAGGGACCTCGCCGTCGTCATTGACCTCCAGGTATCTCTCAATACACCCCCTCACTCTTCCACACACTCCCTCATCCGCCATCAGTCCCACATCTAATCGCCAGAGTGTTCTCTGCTCCCTGTCCTCTCCTACTTCCAGGTCCATCCAATGTGGGGCATGATCCGAAACCGCTATGGCTGAGTATTCAGTTTCTTCCACCCTAGAGATCAACGACCTTCCTAAAACAAAAAAATCTATCCGGGAGTACACTTTATGGATATGGGAGAAGAAGGAATACTCCCTAGCCCTAGGTTTAAGAAATCGCCATGGATCCACTCCTCCCATTTGGTCCATAAACCCCTTACGTACCTTGGCCGCTGCCGGCCTTCTTCCGGTCCTTGAGCTGGATCTATCTAGCCCCGGGTCCAGCACCGTATTGAAGTCCCCTCCTAAAATCAAATTTCCTGCCTCCAGGTCCGGTATACGCCCCAGCATCCGTCTCATGAATCCCGCATCGTCCCAATTTGGGGCATACACATTAACCAACACGACCTCCATTCCCTCCAGCCTACCACTCACCATTACATATCTACCTCCGCTATCTGCTACGATGCTCTTTGCTTCAAATGCTACCCGTTTCCCCACCAAAATGGCCACCCCTCTGTTCTTTGCGTCCAGTCCTGAGTGGAACATCTGTCCCACCCATCCTTTCCTTAGCCTAACTTGGTCCGCCACCTTTAGGTGCGTCTCTTGGAGCATAGCCACGTCTGCCCTTAGTCCTTTCAAATGCGCGAGCGCTCGGGCCCTTTTTATCGGTCCATTCAGGCCTCTCACGTTCCACGTGATCAGCCTCACTAGGGGGCTACCTGCCCCCCTCCCGTGTCGACTAGCCATTACCTTCTCTAGGCCAGTCCCATATCCCGCTTCCGCGCTCCCGCTCGCTCCCCCAGCGTCGCACACCGTCCCGACCACCCACTCTTTAGCCATTCCCTTTTGGATTTCCGCAGCAGCAACCCAGTTGTTCCCCCCCCCCCCCACCCCCCCTCCCCCCCCCACCCACCCCGCTAGATCCCTATCTAGCTTGATTGCTCCCCCCATATCACTTCCGTAAGTCAGCTGACTTCAACTGACCCCGGCTACTCCTGCTCACTCCTCGACCCCCCCGGTGTGAGGGAACCCCCATCCGCCTTGCGCCTGTTTTCCCGCCTTATTCTTTCTGGCGCGGGAACATCCCTTTACCTGACCCGCCTCTTATGGCGCAGCTCCCTTTCCCCTCCCCCTCCCCTTCCCCATTCTCCGACTATGTCCCGTCTTTCCCCCCTCACCGGCGCCCACATTTCCCCAGTGTCTCCCCCCTTCCCTGTTTACTTCTCGATTAACTTTCACCATAACATTAACAAAAACAATAACAATAACAATTCCCTGCAGCATCAGTCCCTCAGTTCCGGTCCAGTTTCTCTTCTTTAATGAAGGACCATGCTTCCTCCGCCGTCTCAAAGTAATAGTGTCTCTCCTGATACGTGACCCATAGTCTTGCCGGCTGCAGCATCCCAAACTTCACCTTCCTTTTGTGCAAAACCTCTTTGGCTCGGTTGAAGCTCGCCCTCCTTCTCGCCACCTCCGCACTCCAATCCTGGTATATCCGTACCACCGCATTCTCCCATCAGCTACTCCGCACCTTTTTAGCCCATCTCAGGACCTCTTCTCTGTCCTTAAGGCGGTAGAATCGCACGATTATCGCCCTCGGTGGTTCTCCCGCTTTTGGTCTTGTCGCCGGGATCCGATTTGCCCACTCCACCTCCATGGGGCCCGCAGGGGCCTCAGCACCCATCAGTGAGCTCAGCATCTTACTTCCGTACGCTCCACAGTCCACTCCTTCCACACCCTCAGGGAGACCTAGTATCCTAAGGTTCTTCCTTCGCGCTCCGTTTTCAAGGGCCTCGATCCTTTCAGCACACTTTTTATGAAGTGCCTCGTGCGTCTGAGTCTGAACCGCCAGGCCCAGGACCTCGTCCTCAATATCTGACACCTTCTGCTCCACCACGCGGAGCTCAGTCTCCTGGGTCTTTAAAGTCTCCTTAAGCCCCTCAATTGCCTGTAGCATCGGGGTCAGTACCTCCTTCTTCAGCAGGTCCACGCACCGTCTCACGACCTCGTCCTGCTCAGGCCCCCATGTCGCTTGCGATTTCTCCGCCGCCATTTTGTTTTCCTCTCCCTCTGACCTTATGGTCGAAGATTCTTCAGGCTGCAGCCACCGCTGCCGGTTTTTTCTTCCGTCGTTAGGGGGGGACTCCCTTCCCATACACCCCACACCGGGTTACTCGGCCGAAAAAATCCCCGTTGGGGCTCTTAAAAGAGCCCGAAGGTCCGTCGGAGCTGGAGCCGCCGAAACGTGCGGCTAGCTCATCCTCACCGCAACCGGAAGTCTCCCCACTGTGTGTTATTGAATATGAAGGCTACCGACCGTTGGTCAGTGAGGAGAGTGAATCTCCTGCCGGCAGGTAATGCCTCCAATGCCCGCACAGCTTCAACGATAGCTTGGGCCTCTTTTTCGACAGCCGAGTGCTGAATTTCTGAGGCATGAAGGGTGTGGGAAAAGAATGCCACGGGTCTGCCTGCCTGGTTGAGGGTGGCGGCAAGTGCGACGTCTGATGCGTCGCTTTCTACTTGGATGGGCAGTGTCTCGTCTACTGCGTGCAACCCGGCCTTGGCTATATCAGCTCTGATACGGGCGAAGGCCTGTTGTGCCTCGGCCGTGAGGGGAAAGTGGGTGGACTGAATGAGTGGGCGGGCCTTGTCCACGTAGTTTGGGACCCACTGGGCAGAGTAGGAGAAGAACACCAGACAGCGTTTGAGGGCCTTGGGACAGTGGGGGAGGGGAAGCTCCATGAAAGGGCGCATGCGGTTGGGATCGGGCCCCAAAACTCTGTTCTGGACCAGATAGCCGAGGATGGCTAGGCGGGTCGTGCTGAACACGCACTTCTCCTTGTTGTAGGTGAGGTTGAGGAGAGTGGCGGTGCGGAGGAATTTAGCAAGGTTGGCATTGTGGTCCTGTTGATCATGGCCGCAGATGGTGACGTTGTCTAGGTACGAAAGGTGGTCCGCAAACTGTACCGGTCGGCCTTTCGGTCCATCTCCTTTTGGAAGACCGAGGCCCCGTTAGTGACTCCAAAGGGAACCCTGAGGAAGTGATAGAGACGACCGTCCACCTCGAACGCAATGTATGGACGGTCTGATTTACGAATGGGGAGCTGATGGCCATCGGATTTTAGGTCTATCGTTGAGAAGACCCAATACTGTGCAATCTGATTGACCATGTCAGATATGCGTGGGAGGGGGTACGCGTCGAGCTGCGTGTACCGATTGATGGTCTGGCTGTAGTCCGTGACCATTCTGTGCTTCTCCCCAGTATTTACGACGACCACATGAGCTCTCCAGGGGCTGTTGCTGGCCTCGATGATGCCCTCCCGAAGCAGCCGCTGGACGTCGGACCCGATGAAGGCCTTGTCCTGGGTGCTGTACCGTCTGCTCCTGGTGGCAACAGGTTTGCAATTCGAATTTAGATTGGCAAAGAGGGAGGATGGGTTGACCTTTAGGGTCGCGAGGCCGCTCACAGTGAGGGATGGTAGGGGCCCGCCGAATTTGAGGGTGAGGCTCTGGAGATTACACTGGAAGTCCAGGCCTAGTCGTGCAGCGCAGAGATTAAGAACATAGAACATTACAGCGCAGTACAGGCCCTTCAGCCCTCAATGTTGCGCCGACCTGTGAAACCACTCTAAAGCCCATCTACACTATTCCCTTATCGTCCATATTAGGAAGGACGTAGAGGCGGAAGCCGCTGAATTCTATGCCCTGGACCGTGAGAGTGACCGTGCAGAACCCCTGGATCGGGACAGAATGGCATCCGAAGGCCAGGGAGATTCTTTGATTGGCGGGATGGACCGCGAGGGAGCAGCACCTTACCGTATCCGGGTGGATGAAGCTTTCGGTGCTCCCGGAGTCCAGCAGGCAAGAGGTCATGTGGCCGTTGATTTTCACCGCAGTCGAGGCGGTGGCCAGGTTGTGTGGACGAGACTGGTCGAGCGTCATTGAGGCGAGCTGCAGTTGGTCGTCGCTGGCGTCCGAAGATGGAGAGCATGGGGGGGGCTCAGGTCGTGGAATGTTGTCGGCGTCCATGCCCCATGGGGAAGACAAGATGGCGGCGCCTGAAATCCTGCGGGGGACAAAATGGCGGCGACCTTGGGCCACACGTTGCGGGAGCTGGACAAGATGGCGGCGCCCATGGACCGCACGTGGACTGCGGGGAGGAGATGGCGGCGCCCACTGGCCGCTCGCGGCCCTGGGAGGTGAAGATGGCGGCCCCCATGGGCCGCACGTGTCCGGGGCTGGACAAGATGGCGGCGCCCATGGGCCGCACATGGACTGCGGGGAGGAGATGGCGGCGCCCACTGGCCGCTCGCGGCCCTGGGAGGTGAAGATGGCGGCCCCCATGGGCCGCACGTGTCCGGGGCTGGACAAGATGGCGGCGCCCATGGGTCGCACGTGGACTGCAGGGGGGAAGATGGCGGCACCCACTGTGTGTGGGTCAGGAAGGAGGGGACGATAGCGGCGACTGAGCGGGCCCGCGTTGGGCCACACGTTGCGGGAGCTGGACAAGATGGCGGCGCCCATGGGCCGCACGTGGACTGCAGGGGGGAAGATGGCGGCACCCACTGTGTGTACGTCAGGAAGGAGGGGACGATAGCGGCGACTGAGCGGGCCCGGCACACCGCGGCGATATGGCCCTTTTTGCTGCAAGCCTTGCAATGGCAGCGCGGGCTGGGCAGCGTTGGCGAGGGTGCTTCGGTTGGCAGCAAAAGTAACATCGGGGAACCCTGGGGTGGGCGGATTGGCGTGTGGCGCAGGTGTATTGGCTGGGTAAAGCCCCGGCTGAGGCGGCCGTTTGGTCCACGAGGGATAGGAGGGGTGGGCCGCGCGGCCGGAGGAGTAGGCCTGAGTATTACGTGAGGCGACCGCCATGGAGAGTGCTAGCTTCTTAGTCCCCGCTAGGTCGAGCGTGGCCCCTTCAAGCAACCTTTGGCGAATGAGGTCCGACCCAATCCCCATTACAAAAGCATCGCGCATAAGAAGGTTAGAATGTTCGGTGGACGTAACGGCCTGACAGCCACAGTCCCGGACAAGTGGGATTAGGGCCCGCCAGAAGTCTTTTATGGACTCACCAGGGAGTTGAGAGTGAGTGGCGAGTACATGCCTGGCTAAGAGTGTGTTCGCTTTCTGTGCGTAGTTTTCTTTGAGGCGCGCCATGGCGTCCGCGTAGTTCGGGGCGTCCTGGATCAGCGGAAACACGCTGGAGCTCAACCTTGAGTACAGGATCTGTATCTTCTGAGCCTCCGTCAGAAGGGTGGTCGCTGAGTTGATATAGGCCTCGAAGCAAGCTAGCCAGTGATTAAAGTCCTTTCTGGTGTTGCTAGACTGCGGATCCAACTGCAGGCGATCCGGTTTGATTCGGAGGTCCATCTTCTAGAAAATCTTACTGCAATAAATTGATGCATGATCAATTGTACAAAGACTCAGGTTGGATACAACTGTGGCTTTATTGCAGTAAGATGTGTGGCCTCCCACAGCAGCTGGCGAAATGGCTGCTGAATAGAGGACACGCATATTTATACTCCTCCTATTGGGCGGAGCCAGCAGGCAGGGGCTACCAGCGAACCTGTAGTACAGGTCCTACCTTACATCACCTAATACAGGTGCAACAGTGGTTTACCACAGCGTGCTAATTGTTGGCTCTACACATCAAATTAATTATTATTAATTTACACTACATAAAGGGGAAGGGCACTGTGGTTGGAGCATAAGAACATAAGAACATAAGAACTAGGAGCAGGAGTAGGCCATCTGGCCCTTTGAGCCTGCTCCACCATTCAATGAGATCATGGCTGATCTTTTGTGGACTCAGCTCCACTTTCCGGTCCGAACACCATAACCCTTAATCCCTTTATTCTTCAAAAAACTATCTATCTTTATCTTAAAAACATTTAATGAAGGAGCCTCTACAGCTTCACTGGGCAAGGAATTCCATAGATTCACAACCCTTTGGGTGAAGAAGTTTCTCCTAAACTCTGTCCTAAATCTACTTCCCCTTATTTTGAGGCTATGCCCCCTAGTTCTGCTTTCACCCGCCAGTGGAAACAACCTGCCCGCATCTATCCTATCTATTCCCTTCATAATTTTATATGTTTCTATAAGTTCCCCCCCTCATCCTTCTAAATTCCAATGAGTACAGTCCCAGTCTACTCAACCTCTCCTCATAATCCAACCCCTTCAGCTCTGGGATTAACCGAGTGAATCTCCTCTGCACACCCTCCAGTGCCAGTACGTCCTTTACCAAGTAAGCAGACCAAAACTGAACACAATACTCCAGGTGTGGCCTCACTAACACCTTATACAATTGCAGCATAACCTCACTAGTCTTAAACTCCATCCCTCTAGCAATGAAGGACAAAATTCCATTTGCCTTCTTAATCACCTGCTGCACCTGTAAACCAACTTTTTGCGACTCATGCACTAGCACACCCAGGTCTCTCTGTACAGCAGCATGTTTTAATATTTTATCATTTAAATAATAATCCCTTTTGCTGTTATTCCTACCAAAATGGATAACCTCACATTTGTCAACATTGTATTCCATCTGCCAGACCCGAGCCCATTCACTTAACCTATCCAAATCCCTCTGCAGACTTCCAGTATCCTCTTCACTTTTTGCTTTACGACTCATCTTAGTGTCGCCTGCAAACTTGGGCACATTGCCCTTGGTCCCCAACTCCAAATCATCTGTGTAAATTGTGAACAATTGTGGGCCCAACACTGATCCCTGAGGGACACCACTAGCTACTGATTGCCAACCAGAGAAACACCCATTAATCCCCACTCTTTGCTTTCTATTAATTAACCAATCCTCTATCCCTGCTAATACTTTCCCCTTAATGCCATGCACCTTTATCTTATGCAGCAACCTTTTGTGTGGCACCTTGTCAAAGGCTTTCTGGAAATGCAGATATACCACATCCATTGGCTCCCCATTATCTACCGCAC